>NC_133532.1:7829109-8151462 GCF_048544455.1 Silene latifolia
TATTATACATGCACGGAATAATTAGGAATACTGAACAAGCCATCCTTAAAAGTTAAAACGTAACAAGGATGAAAGGACAGATGCATTAATCACTAAATAAAAACAAATAATAAAACAACTATGTATAATTATAATAGTTTGATAATAGTAACAATTTCGTAAGATCAAAAAAACTATAGTGACATGCTCCAATCCATGCATGCACAACTTTATTCCATCTAAGTTACTAAGTACGTATATCATCCTAATTATCATTATCCTAACATAATCAACAACTAATAATAATTATAGTTATTAAATCTCTCCAAAATACAATACTATTGTAGTTTAGGGGGTGATGGGGGTGAACCCTCACCCCCATTAATTTATAAAAAAAAAAATTAAACGGATTAAAATAGTTTGCTATTACTCTTTTTGGTGTAAATATTAAACGGATTAAAATAGTTTTCCATTCCCACACTTTTTGGTGAACTCTTTTTGGTGTAAAAATTAAACGGATTAAAATAGTTTACATAGTTTTCAACGTGAGAGAACTTGTCGTATTTTATTGCCCCTACGCCCTTAGCGTAAATTGTATTGAGAGTTATTCGAATAATGATATTTTGCTATTACTCTTTTTGGTGTAAATATTATTAATCACCCCCATTTTAGAAATCCTAGATTCGCCACTGTGTAGGTGTAGGTGTGGGAATGGGAATCGGTGATGTTCGTGTAGGAATGGATGTGGGTGTGGGTGGAACCATGCTGGGATGAATATGGCTTCGGGTTCAATCTCGATAGTGAATAATGTAATTACTCTTTCAAGTGCAAAGTATACTGTTTCATACTTTCATGTACTTTTTATCATTATTTTTAGGGTTATTTAATAAGAATACCCTGAAGTATGAGGGTACTTTTCAAAATACTCCAAACTTTATTTTAACTACCAATATTACGAACTTTTACACCCATTCTCTATGAATAGAATAGGTCTTTTATTAACTTGTTTTAGCAGGTAATTTGTAGTTGACTCACCATTAAGTCTTTAACCCTTTCAGATGCGTTCATCTTCCTCCTTTCCTCTTCATCTTCCTCCTTTTCCTGTTATTTTTTTTTATTTTTTTTTTCTCTTTTCCAGGTTCATTTTCTCTCCCACATTTAAAAAAATTGACTTATTGAGTACCAATTTTGGGAGTTAAGCTGGAAGATAGAAACAAAGAAACGGCAAAAGAAGACGACAACCCAGATTAGATTTGTTCTGGGTTTACAACATAATCCAGCGTGTGATAATTAAGATCTATTCCTAAGAGTATTTAAGCTCTCTTCCCCATTTCTTAACCAAAGATCCGTTCCTAATTTGAGGGTGGTTATACTTTTTTTTTTCCAGAAAGCACAAGGAGGATGTACAACAACCCAGCTTAAAATTTGTTAAAGCTTGAGGAATGGAGAAATTCTTGTCAGCCACAAACATAGAATAACCAATCTCAGCCTACCAAATTAATTGAAATCTAGAATAGCTTTCAAACTAACAACTTTATTATGTTGAGTGAATGCGTCCCTATTATGTATGTGTTGGAGATCTATAACCAATCACAGCATAGCTACCAAATTAATTGAGCCTAACACCTTGCACATCAAAAATTCAATACCATAAAATTGAAAGATCCCAACAATTAATTGGAATATGAGTCTGATAGTAGACCAATGGGGGCGTTTTGGTGAGAATCGTCAATGACGATTTGGTATGGTGAAGAGAGAGCAATAATGGTGTTGATGCAACATATATGACGGTAGAAGAGAAAAAAAAGGATTAGAACCTCTTTACCTGCTTAGCAGGTAGACCGTCCACTCATTCTAATATAAGCAAAGGGGTGTAAAAGTTGGGAATATTGGTAGTTAAAATAGGGTTTGGAGTATTTTGAGAAGCACCCCGATAGTTCAGAGTATTCTCATTAAATAATCCTTATTTTTATTCCATACTTTACCTTTCGTCTAAAAAAATTAAGAACACATTAATCTTAACTTATATTATCACATACATAACAATGAGTTGACAGGGTACAATGTACAAAGGTAAAAATAAAACATCAAACAGGAACATGCAAACTTTTAACTGAAGGTCAAACAAGCAAATGAAAGTCAAACAAGCAAATGAAAGAGGAGCGCAAGTTCAAACTTAAAATACATAATCCCATATACAACTCATTGCATTAGCGTCGTCATTTCATCATGCTCGATCTACACTGGGACCGAAATGTCGTCTCCATTGTTCGAAACCTGCATATATTAAAACTTATCGGTCTTATAATTTAGATCTCACACACTATAAAAGTGTTTGAATAGATATAATCAGGATAAGAGCGGTATAAAAAGTAGTAAAATGGCTACGTTTAATATTAAATGCTTTCGTAACAAAAACGGTCACAATGAATGTTATGTATATGTTTCTACAACTTACTCGTAAACATAAAATTGCAGACCAAAAGCACATATTTAATTTAATAAATATATATATATTCATAAATTATTGCTAATTAATAAATTAGTATCATTGTATGAATATGTTTGTACAACTTACACGAAATCCGGGTTTTACAATGTCATTATATAAAAAAATTATTTATTCTTTAATGATAAAACCGTAACGTAGGATTATAAGATTTTATGATCCTAATTCCTACCTCTTAAATTTTCAAATGTAGCATCTCTACTTTCTATAACCATGAATAGAATATTACAAACGAGATGGATAAAGTGTTTTTGCATCGTAAAGTCTTAAAATTGTAGGATCGAATTGGGATTCTGATAATAATGCGTGTAATATTAAATGATTTCCTAACAAAAATGGTAGTGGATATTATGAAAACATGTGTGTATTAAATGAAAGAGTTATTTTGACTCAAGTTTAATAATAAAAGGATTACGAAAAATAATAAAAGTGAAAAGAGTGATCTCTCTAATAATTTATTGAGATGCCGTCTTACACAAATCTACCTGGTTGGGAATGACGAAAGGAAATACGATGAAAGTTGGCTTAATGTGTCCGATTGCAGAAGAAGTAGCCATTCTCACGATCAACAGTTTTTGTTTTTTTTTTTTTCAGAAAAGAGGAAGATAAATGTAACTTAAGATAATTGCTAATTGTTGCTTGGTGGTACGATATATTCATGGAAATTGGCCATATTTATAGAGGTTACAGCCTATCGGTCTACGATCCTGCTTTTTAAAATGTTTTTGGACTTTAAAACATTTTTTGGCCAAATATATCATTTTAAAGCTAATAATATATTCTCAAAAGCTCAAATAGCATGTTTTTGCCCATAAAAATAGAAGCATCAGTTTCATATTTTTATTTCTTGAAAACTATTTCAAAAAATTAAACTTAAAAAATAAAAACTCATGTTAAGTAAACTAGGCCAAATATGCTCTACATCACCTAATATTAGTGGACCGCTATCAAGTTGATGATGCATTATTTTTTTAATAAAATTTACCATGACCATATAGGTTAATTATTTACAACGCAATAACGGCATTGTCCATTCGTTACAAGTTGCATTGTGATCTCTTGCTTTTTGTTCTCAGGAAAATATGGTTGTCGTATGTTTATTGGTTATTTTCCTATAGAACCGGTCTCTCTTAAGACGGGCTATTTTCACCCGAAAAATAAGAGGGTGTTTTAAGATTAATGTACAGCCAAATATGATCACTTTTGGAAAACAAAAGCTACCAACAAGCTGTAACACTAATCGCACTATTATGGTTACATTTGACAATAAAGTGGTCAAAAAATCCGACGAAAATGGCCCGTTTAAAACAAGAATTTGCCTTTCTTAGAATATTTAATGGTCTTTATATTCCTATAGGTTATTATACTTATACCAATAGAAAAATATGATTGTCGCCCACTTGATTGTATGTTTATTGGGTCTTGCAAAAGCAAGTGTCTAGGTTAAAATATTGGTACCCATGTATTGAAGAAGGGGTGTGCTTTTTCACATACGGATTTTACTATTACATATGTTTTTTACAATTTTATCTTTGTCATTTTTTTCATTCTCTCGCCGATTGATCTTTCTCTCTCTTCCCTCATCTCCCTTCACCACCAACACCACCTCCATTCAACATCCCTTGCTCGGTCAGTCTAGTCGCCGATCGATGTTTCTCCGGCCAACCTTGCTCCGATCACCCCTTTCTCCGTCGGTTTTTGCAATACAATGATCGAAGGTGAAATTAAAGGTATTTGATTAAAGAAAAACAAAGTCGATCTCCTTGATTTAGCAACAAATTAACCAAAAACTAAGTCTCCATATTACACTTATGGCCTATAGCATCATATGCAAATCATCACGTAATATTGATAATAGTGCAAATGCTTATCTATAGATCGGGGCATCGCTAAATGGTACAAGAATACTTCAACTTTAGTATGGTGCGAACAATGACGGTTACTCCGTAATTGATAAACAAGTAAACATTAATTTCACTCATTGATAAACTCTAATAATTTTAAAAAAGAAAAATATATTAATAATTGTTAAACAACAAAATCAATTCATTATTCTGAGTATTATAACCACTAGTTTGAAAGCCAATACTTCGTACGGGTTAATTAGGGTCGTCTTGGAGATTTAGGGGCCCTCTGCGAAAATATAAAATGGGGCCCTTTATTTGTTCTAAGTGGAAATTTTCTAAATTTATATAAATCTAAATTTATACGGTAACATACCATGAAACTTAACTTACTCCGTATATTTTATTATTATGAAGTTGATTTAGGATACCAAATGAAATAAGTGTAATACATGAAATCCACGTAAAAATATAAAAGTATTAGTTACTTAATTTTATGAGCCAAACTAAAAATTATTTTCCACTATTCTTAGGTCATTACGTAATGACGGCCTACTATAGTATTAAGTGCAAGCAATATAAAAAATGAAAAATAAATCGGCATGTGAGGGTTCGAATGCGGGTGTGTCAGTGGAAACCAAATGACAATCCAATGAGACAATATCCTGTTCATATCAATATATGTGCTCTATTGGTATATGAAGTTAATTGGTTTTTGGGTTTAAATTTTTGGGACCCTGTGCAGCCGTACGGGCTCAAAGACGGGCCTGAGGTTAATGACCTTGATTATTTTAAAACTAAGTTATAAAACATTATCGAATAGGTGTTTCGAAAAAATGAAATATCGTAATCCCTTATGGTCTCTTGATACGTACTTGATTCTAAGCATTAAGTAGCCTCTAAAGCTTTGTTATCTCGAATTCTTGCAAAATTTATTAAATATTAATCATCATAAGTGTAAACCAATCGGGGCGCTTTGATAGCCCTTATGATTAATATAAAGATAGGTGTTTCGAAGTTCAAATACGGGTGTCACATAATTCTAAAAAAAATGAAATATCCTAATCCCTTATGGTCTCCTGATACGTACTTGATTCTAAACATTAAGTAGCCTCTAAAGCTTTGTTATCTCGAATTTTAGCAAAATTTATTGAGTACTAATCATCATAAGTGTAAGCCAATGGGAGCGCTTTAATAACCCTTATGATTAATACAAAGACATGTGTGAAATTAAAGAATAGTTTACATTTGCTATATTTTGATAGGAGGAATAAATCAAATGTAAACTATTGATTGAGACGGAGGGAGTATATATATATTTTGTTTGAACCATATACCTACCATTCAAATATGGACAATTTACTTACACATGCCATTCTTATAAGTTAGTCATTTCAATTTTTTGGTTCAATTAATAAGACCTTCTTACATAATAATAATAATAATAATAATAATAATAATAATAATAATAATAATAATAATAATAATAATAATAATAATAATAATAATAATAATAATAATAATAATAATAATAATAATAATAATAATAATAATAATAATAATAATAATAATAATAATTAATCTCCTAATTACTGATACATAGAGTTCATTTTTTGTTCTTTCTTTCACAAAGCACGTGTAATGTATACTCCTATGATGAACTTATTGCTATCATTCTACCGTAAAGGCGTAAAAGATAAATCCGTCTATAAGTACAATTTAGTGACAACAAAATTATAGTTTGTTAAATTTTAATTTTAACCGTTAATAATAGAAACTCTTAAGAGCTCTCTTTCACAATAGTTAAGTGACTCAAAAGATTTTGGGTTGATTCCCAACTTTCAAGGATGGCTTCTATTTATAATCATAAGATCACCCTACCTTATGCATGTTAATCTTTAATGTGGGACAAATCTACTATTTATACGTAGTATATTCACAACACCTCAATTATTTTTCAATGTGGGACAAATAACATACTAGTAAATACACCATCTTTTTCACACCTAGCTCGACATCCAACCCGAATCCCGAAATACGGACAATTGATACTCATTATATCTAATACTTCGTAGTAATTATATTTAATATTTAGAAACATGAGCAAATACTATATGTTAATATTCATACATTCAACATCCGATCTGATTAATAATGAGCAAATACTAACAAACTAATCTTATCTAGACTCTAAAGTTTTTCACACGTATATAGGTAAAATTTGTGAAATTTTATCTTATTGCTAACAAACAAATCTTATCTAAAGTCCAAAGTTTTGCTTACGTATAAAATTAACATTTTTTCTTATAAATATTAAGTAGTTTTTAAGGGTTGAACTCTCTAGATGAAAAAAATGTTAAAACTTGCAAAATTAACATTATGTAACGTTACTTTTAAAGTCTCTTATATAATAAGAATACTACTGGTGTATGTTCGCTATTTAAAAATTCAGCTTAAAAATTAAAAAATAAATAACTTATTGCTAAACTACTAAATTTGAGTAGAAAATGAGATGATATAACAATATATAATTATATAATTGTGAAACCACCAAAATAAAAAGTAAAATACAAATAAATTTCACTATTGTGGGGATAATAATACAAACTCTTATAAGACCTATCTAAGACAATATTTAATAGACTCAAAAGATTTTGGGTTGATATTTAAGTTCCAAGGATGACTCATATTTATAATCATAGGATCACCCCACGTTATGTTAATCTTTCGATGTGAGACAATTCTACTATTTATAATAATAGGATCAGCACACCTTATGTTAAATCTTTCGATGTGAGACAATTCTACTATTTATAAGACAACTGTAACCATTTAACTGTTAGAGCACAACAAATGTAACATATAAGACAACTGTAACATATAAGAGCTCTTTAAGAATACTTAAGAGACTCGAAAGATTTTGGGTTGATATTTAAGTTTAAAGGACTACTCATATATATGATGATAGGATCATCACACCTTATGTTAATCTTTCAATGTGGGATAATTCTATTATTTATAATTGGATGACCCTCCCTTATGGTAATTTTCCGATGTGGGACGATTCTACTATTTATACGTAGTATGTTCATCACACTTACATTATTTTTCAATGCGTTACATATAACATACTAAGAAGCATGTCTTCTATTTCTCACCTAGTTCGACATCCTATACTGTCTATTAATAATCGTACTTTTTTTTTCTTTTTTTTGTGCAAATGATATGAAATTCATACTCTAATAATTTCATTTTTTTTATCCCAAATCCAATTATATAATTTTTTTACGGTAGCTTTATATCAAATGAAATGTAAAATTTTGATATAAAAATTATAAACATGACTTGGATATATAATATATGAAATATATATTATAATAATTAAAAATTATCCACTTTATTTTTTTATATCATATTATGGAGATATGATACAAACTTTTAAGATCTCTTTAAGACAATACTTAAGAGACTCAAAAGATTTGGGTTAATACCTAAGTTTCAAGGATGCCTCATATTTATAATCATATGATTAACCCAATTTGTTAATGTTTCGATGTTGGACAATTCTATTATTTATACGTAGTATATACTCCACGCCTACATTATTTTTCAATGTGGGACATATAATGTATTAAGAATTAAGAGGTACACTATCTTTAGTTTGTGCAAATGATATAAAATTTATACTCTAATGATAGCATTTTATTTTTTATCACGAATCTAATTATATTATTTTCATAATTTTTTTAACAATACTTTGTTGTCAAATAAATGAAAAAGTTTTAATATAAAAATTGGAAATATCACTTGAATATAATTTAGGAAATATATGTATTATAATTTAAAGATTCTCCACTTTATTTTTTACTTCAAAAATTATTTATGATACTTTCCTAAATTGATTTTTGATGATGTAGACGCTCTAGAATCGCTCGAAAAAAGCTTCTTTTATAAATATATATAGATATAGATTGTACAAGTTTATAGAGCAATTAAATTCAATTCTAGGGAAAAAGGTTTTTGTAAGAATTAATTTGATTAGATTTAGGGAAAAGGAAAATTTATGAAAAAATGTATGTGAAAGAGTAAATTCCGTATGTGAAAAAGTAATTCCAATTGAGGAATATGCTTAGAAAAGTAAATCCAAATTCGAAAGACCGATGGGAAACTATCTGAATTGATCACCGATTGAATACCCGCGGATATGACACGAATATGAACCCGACACGATCCGATCTATTTGTCAGGTCTAAGTATGAGTATTCAGATATACATGTATAATTATCGACTCATTAAAAGAAAAAATAAAATTTTTAAATCACCCATTTTTTATTTTTAGGTACATACGATTTTTATTTCCGGCCTTTATACTGAGGTGATGATTCTTTATATGCCCGCGTATCGGCGTATTTATGCAAGTGTTAAAGACACGTATCATACCCACTAGCTGCAGTTCATAAATTATACATCAGAGATATATCTCACTACGTATTTTATGAGTTTTATAATAAATTTTTCGAGTTTTATTTTATAGAATATGAGTGTTTATTATAAAATTGTTGAGCTCGTTCACTTAAACATTAAGCTAAAAAAATACAATATTATTGCTCAAAAACTATACTTATAAATTCAATAAATTTGAGTTTTGTCATGAAAAAATTATTATATACTCCGTAACTTATAAATTTTAAATACTAAAAAAAAAATACATATAAACTCAATTATTAAAGGGTGTATGATGTAATACATCCGATGTGTAAATCTTTTTCCCACTGGTTAACATATCATCGCCCTAAAGAGTTTTTTTTTCTTCCAATTATTATTTTAAATAATAGAGAGGAAAGCGCGAAAGGGGTAAATTAGTCCCTTAACTTAGTCTAATTGTGAGATTTAACTCCTTAAAGTGAAATTGGGGTGATTAGGCCCCTTAACTTTTACAAAAGGTGAAATTAAGCCCAATATCAAAATCTCATGAGAAATTCATTTTCTCATACCGTAAAAATCGAAATTTATTATGTTTTATTAAAAAAAAAAAAATCGGATTTTTTAAATGTATATAAACTTATGTTTTTGAATTCTGAAAAATAAAAATGAAATGTTTTATTTTATTTTATATTTTTGAGAAAAAAACTTTTTTTTTATTAAAACATTCCTTGTTACTGAAGAAAACCTTAGGCAATTAATATATTTTTAGAGTATTCAACTTTTTTTCAAAAAACGAATATTATATACGGTATATTTTTTAAAGAATTGTTGTCAATTTTAGAAAAAAATATTTAGTTCTTTTATAAAATTTAAATTTTTTTTATAAAATAATTTAAAATCTTCCCTAATTGATGTTAGTTCATTTTAGATTATGATTTTATTTGTTAATTTATTATTATTACTTGTTTGAATTTTGATTGTATATTTTGTAAAAAGTATAATCAATTTCACTTTTTATATATGATATATTGAATTTCTCATGAGATTTTGGGTAAGGGTATAATTTCACCTTTTATATAACTTATGGGTCTAATCACTACAATCTAAACTTAAGGGTTTTAATTTCACAATTACACAAAGTAATGTGGCTCAATTACCACTTTTGTGAACAAAAAATTCAAGTGATGGACAACTAGCAATCTAGCATGAATAAGCATCATAGAAGTCTCATCCAGCATGAAATGATTTGGAAAATTGGTTAAGGTCTGCGAGATGTATTTAATTAGAGTAAACGAAAGTTAAAAAGGATTTTTTAAGTACGGCATTAAATCAAACTAATTAGGGATTTAGAGTCATTTTAAACTATTTTCTTTCCATGGTTATAACAACCCGAATTATATCCTAGGATCTGAGTGATTTGGGCGCTGTTTGGTAAACAACATATTGGCCAAATTTTAGCATATTCAAGGCTTTTAGCATGTTTGACCAATCAATATGCTAATTTTAGTGTTTGGTAAACAGCATATTGAAACAGCATATTTGGGGTCAATATCTTTGTTTTACAATATGTTTTTACCCAAAGATATTGGTTAGCATATTGTAAAATAGGAAATTTTTCTCCATTTTACAAAGAAAACTAACAATCTACTAATCGTAATCTGCCAATTACCAAACACTCAAATCAATTCTGCTAATTATAATATGCTAGTCAAACCTTCTGATAAAATCTGTCATTTATAATCTGCTTTTGCAATCTGCTTATGTTGAAATTAATCCGTTGTTTACCAAACAGGGCCTTGGAATTAGATCAAGGCCTCGGTAATAAAGAAATTAACATAATAATAAATCATGATCCGAGTCAAACTTTTAAAGTTTATAGAGTAAATTATTAATTACACTCACGCTTAATACACTTTTTTACATTTACTCCCACGTCAATTTTTTTTAATATTTTACACAAAAAATAATTGCTCAGTTTACATTTTGCACCCAATATCGGATTTAGGCCATATTTCCGTCAATTTTCAATTTTTTCCGGCAAATCAACAATTTCATGACTATTTTACCCTTCCCTCTTCTATTATTAAGCATAGTTATTTGCTTTCTTTCTCCTCATTCATTCATTCATTCATTCATTCATTCCCTCTTCTCTCTCATTTTCCCCAAATTTATTTCTTCTTTCTCCTCATTCATTCATTCATTCCCTCTTCTCTTTCATTTTCCCCAAATTTATTTGAAGAACTCATCCTCAAGGTAAGTGTATCCCATTATTTTTGAAGTCATTTCCTACAATATATCCACAATAAGGGAGCAATTCAAAGATGGGAAAACCTAATTTAAGGCACAAATATGCAAAACCCATAAATTTCAAATGCAAAACCCATAAATTTCAAATAGAAAACCCAGAAAATCTAAACCCAGAAATTAAAAACATCGAAATTAGAGTTAACAAATTTAATGGCTAGTATAAACACGACATTACCAAAGTAGCGGAAATCAAACAATAAACTACAAACAAATTAGAAAGAAGAATTAGAAGGACAACTTACATAAGTTACTAAAGTGATAGTGGTGATGGATTAACAATCTCTCAATGATTAAAATATTACGACGGAAATTTGGGAGAATTTTTAGGGGGAATTTTTGGGGGAAAAATTTGGGATAAATTAGGTTAAACAAGTGAAAAGAGGGGAAGTAAATGGAGAATCAAAACTAAACGGAGAGTTATTGAAGATATTCCTAAGTATAGTATACAGTCTACTTGTATCTAGCATGTTTGTTATACTTTTATCTTTCTGTTTATTGTTCCTATTTTCATGTATTTTGTTAGCTAGTTTACCTAGTCTTTCTCCTCTTCCTTAGGGTTAGCTTTATACCTAGTTTTCCATCTCTATATGTAATTATATATAGCTTGTAATTTCCTCTAACTTATTCATTCAATATACAACACAATTCATAATCTTATATGGTATCATTCCTACATCGATCCTAACCATCATTCTTCTTCTTCTTCTTCGATCAATCATGAGCTTCTTGTGATGACTAATCAATCCCCTGCCACCCCTTTCACCCCCTCTGCTCATGCCGCATCTACCCGTTTTTACACGCCCTCCACTCCACGCTATCAACCCCACCCTAACCAGACCCGCTATCATTCCCAACCCCAGTCCAACCAATCTCGAAACCAGTACCAACCCTCTCAAAATCAGTCGTCCAATCCAGAACCAAAACCTTTCTTGGGCCGCTGCCAATACTGTCGAAGTAAGGGGCATGTCATCAAAGATTGTCCCGACTTCAAGCGTGACTATCCCACTGTCACTTTTCCACCACCACCATCGAGACAAAACCACCCTTATGCCCACACCGCCACTGCCTCCTCTACCCCTTCCTCCTTCTTTCTCATTGACAGTGGTGCATCTCATCACGTCGTCAATGACCTAAACACACTCTCCCTTCATGCACCTTATGATGGACTCGACGACCTCATAATTGGAGACGGCTCGTCCCTTCCAATTACTCACCATGATTCATTTTCTCTTCATTCCCTTACTTTTAATAATGTTTTAGTTGTTCCAACCATTTCTCGTAAATTACTCACCGTATCTCAATTTTGTACGGATAATAATGCTATTGCCTTATTCTCACCCACTTCTTTCTGTTTTAAGGCAATCTCGACGGGAGTAACTCTTCTCCAAGGCCACATCCGTGATGGTACGTATGCGTGGCATCCACCCTCCTCGACCCACGCATATTCCGCAACATCGAACTTCTGGCACCACCGTCTTGGCCACCCTTCCAATGCAACTCTCAAATGATTGAACACTCAATTTAATTTACGTATTTCTAGTTTTCCGCATTGTACTCCATGCTTAATGAATAAAAGTCACAAACTCCCTTTTTCTGTTTCAACTCTTACCTCCACGGCTCCACTCGACATCATATATTCGGATGTCTGGACCGCTCCTGTTCTTTCTCACGACCATTTTAAATATTATGTCATTTTTGTCGATCATTTTAGTCATTATTTTTGGCTATATCCTATTAAAAACAAATCTGATACATTCACTACATTTCACCAATTTAAATCTATTGTCGAAAAATATTTCAATAAACCAATTCGGCAATTTTACTCGGACAATGGTGGTGAGTATAAACGATTAAACCCAGCTCTTCTAAATGATGGCATTACTCACTTAACCTCACCTCCCCACACACCCGAGCATAATGGGTTTGCGGAGCGACGTCATCGACACATTGTCGAAACCGGACTCGCTCTACTCACTCAAGCTCGTCTTCCGACTACCTTCTGGCCCTACGCTTTCTCCACTGCAGCTTATCTCATTAACCGCTTACCCACACCCACTCTTCGAAACAAATCACCCTATGAAACCCTCCATCATAAACCGCCCAACTACAACAAACTCCGTCCTTTTGGCTGTCTTTGCTTCCCGTGGCTTCATCCCTACACAACCCATAAACTCGAATCCCGTTCCACACCATGTATATTTGTGGGTTATTCGACCACCCAAAGTGCTTATCTTTGTTATGACTCATCCTCACATAAGTTATTTACATCTCGTCACGTACGTTTCATCGAAACTGAATTTCCCTATCCTACTCTTTCCAACTCGACCCAATCTCCAACTCCGACTATCGATGACTGGTGCACCCTTTCTCTCCCTATTCTTGACCTCACCATTCCCCATACCACTCCCACACCCTCTAACCCGCCTCCCAATAACCCGAACTCCACTCCCACCTCTCCTCGACACCCTGATTCCTCACCTCCCTCTTTAACCAGCTCTCCTCGTCCACCCACACCTCCCCCCTCCTCCACGATGGACACTACCCCTATTCCCCCCCGTCTACTACAGCGGCTGCAACCCCAACCACCCCTGCCCTATCCTCCCCATCACCACCACCTCCACCTCCCCCTCCTCGCCGGGTTGAAACCCATCTCTTCCACAATATTGTTAAACCTAATCCCCGCTATGCCAAAACAGCCATAGCTACCATTCCCCATACCACACCCACCACGACCAAACAAGCTCTCATCGATCCCCGTTGGCGAGCTACAATGCTTGAAGAACACCAAGCCCTTATTCGAAATAACACCTGGACACTCGTTCCCCGTTCTGAAGCCCAAAAAATCATTAGCTGCAAATGGGTATATCATGTCAAATATAACCTGGATGGGAGTCTCAAGCAACATAAAGCCCGATTAGTTGCTAAGGGATTCCATCAACGATCGGGTGTTGATTACTCGGAAACCTTTAGCCCCGTAATAAAACCCACCACCATCCGCCTTATTCTAACCATTGCCGTCACACAAAGCTGGCATCTTCACCAACTTGATGTCAACAATGCCTTTCTCCAAGGCACCTCAGTGATACCGTGATTATGACCCAACCATCCGGTTTTATTGACCCGGAAAAACCTGACCATGTATGTAAGTTAAACAAAGCCCTTTACGGTCTCAAGCAAGCTCCGCGAGCATTATGGTATGTCGAACTCAAGTCGTACTTGTAACACCCCCACACTCCAAGTGCCTTATCAGGACCACTCAGGTATAAGGATGCCACCATCTCGGTTACCCGAGGCATGATATTCATAAGACAATAACGAAACAACTTTAAAAGTAAATAAAGTTTAAAGTGATTACATAGCAATACCAAACTGATAAAAATAAATACAAGATCCTCAGACGGTCTCTTTGCTAAAACTATCAAAGCTATAAAACATCGTCGACACGGCGGAAGACTTGTAGAATCGCCACGTGATGACTTATCCCGGCTATCCCATACGCATCACATCTTACCTCCGCTCAATAATCGCTCACCACCCCGAATGGATCACCACGCTTTTAAAAATATTTAAACGGGTCGTACTAATCACACAACTCAATATATATATCAACAATAAGACAAACAGACGACTTAACCGTCATACACACACAATCACGCCAATTCCAATCATCTCAATCACCGACGACGTCCACCTGGACCAGCCCCGCCGATGAGGGACCGCAGCCTGTACCCACCAAATCCCCGCTTCACATAGTGAGCGATAACCCTGTCCATTAATGTGCACATCCCTTCGTGGCGGGTTCCACGGAAGCGAAACTAGGGCGTGAAGCCACTCCCGCAAGTGACCCCACTCGGCCCGAGGGGCCACGCCTCGCGAACCATCAACAACGATCACAACCACAAACACAATACAATTACTATATCAAACAACCAAACATAATACATCAACCAATATCCCATTATGGGACTAATCTTTTGAGTAGAAATCCTACCGGAACAAAGAACGCAATCGGACGGTCTCAACAAATTTGTATAAAAAAAGCCTCTTCTACAAATCCTTCTCCTATCATACATACACATAATCACTACCAATCATTATCTACAACAAAACCCCCAATCCCAAAAATTAGGGTTTAACGAAACTTGACGAAATACTATAAAATTGGTATGTAGATCTTACCCTCGACGCAAGGATCACAAAGGTATAAAGAACGATGGAATCCGACCTCTCAAGCTGCGGGATTTGTCAACAACACGGATGAATGCGAAGAACGTAACTTGAATATCCCTTTTAATGTTATTAGGTTTGTAAAAGTGTATTATGAAAGTGACGGAAAGATTTATATATTAATCCGTGTTATTAACAAAACCCGTCGAATTATCACCCGCTAACCGAGCTACTCGATCGAGTAGCTAAGGTACTCGATCGAGTGCCCCCTTACTCGATCGAGTATCCTAGTTACTCGATCGAGTACCCAACAGGTCAGAAACTATTTTAAAACGCAACTCACCCTTACTCGACAGAGTAAGGCCTACTCGATAGAGTACCCAAAGACTCATAAATACGGAGTATTACAGTCTTCCCTCCTTAAAAAGAACTTCGTCCCCGAAGTTCAACCCATACATAAAAACAAACATACTAACTCGGTCAAGACGCAACAAAGCTACTAAGAACTCAAAACAAAACCCCAACTTACAGAACATGAAACCATGAACTCTTAACACCAACTCTACCAACTATTCCTACCTCCACACCTCGCTCACGATGTCGTATCAACTACATCATAAACTCTCCCGACACTAACTCCATACATAACCAACTATATAAACATCAAACGGAATGTTACATTCTACCACCCTTAAAAGGAACTTCGTCCTCGAAGTTTACTCACACTCATAACCTCATCGTCCAACTGTCAACACTATCGAAGTATTCTCGCATTCCTAACATCGAACTACTACAAGCACGTCCATGACCTTTTAACACTATCAACCACAACATATATAAATCCATATCTTATGCTACACCAACACTCTACTTCCAAATATACTACCATATGTACAACCATCAAAATCTCTTTTATCGCATCCTACTCCTCTTACGATAAATGTTATGTCCTCGTAACTCACTAATACTAAATCCTAGATATATCTTTTCATTATCCTCATCACCACCGCATGTCAAAGATAACCACCTAGAACCTAAACACTCGCCATGCACATATCCAAGGCTCTCTTACTTAAACAACTCTCATACTTCACTTCACTCGTCACACCACCTAACCTATACCACAAAATCCTTAACTTAATCCAAAACTTCACTTGTTCCCTATTACCGCAACATGACACACCTCTCTATATAAACTACATAAAACTCTTATCGTCTAAAGCATAACTCACGATCCACACTTGTTACGTACACTCACACTAGATCCTCAAGTTCTTTTCTTTATTACCGCAAAACTCATACAAAACTTAACATGACACTAATTCCCAATACCCTACACTCACCTTTTATCCCAAAATCGATTATGAACCACTGCGGCGTCCGGATCAATACAACACATGTTCCACCGATCACTTACCATGACTATGTCTAAAGCCTCATCTTAAAACAAGATCAAAAGTATCAGAACAACTTCCGACGACGTGTCCCATCAACGAGAATGTCACTATACCATGACAACAACGAAAACATATACAACTCTCTTCATATCATACTCTACTCTCATACCAAAACGAATCGGTAAGAAACATCAATAAACAAAACAATCGTCTATCTGCACCAATCAAACTCGCAGGAGCAACATCAAACAAAACAACATTCTATGTATAATCGGTATGTACTTTCGAAACTCGAATCATAATTATCCCGCCTACTCCACCACAACCGGTGACGGCATCACAACACCGCCACCAACATCCACACCGCAGTGCGAAAATACCCGCATCACAACACTAAATATCGTGCCCGGATCACCACCCGAGGCACCACAACCACATCGATAGTCATCACAACTTACACAATCCCATAAGTACTGGCTCAACATAACTTCTCGAACAAGAAAAACTTACTCAAATCCACTTTACTAAATCACAAGCAACATATTATATGAATTAAACAGATAATAACCTCGTGAATATCATCCTCTTACCATATCACAGTTTGACATGTATCATGAATACATACAAGTATAGCCAGTCATGCCAGATCACTCAAATTATTACCTTTTTGAATATCATTCAATTAGATTGGCGTACTCAACATGCATTACAGAACATTCAAATAACAACTTTATGATAATCACACCATACCACGTCTTGTGAGGTCAAAACCTCACACAAACATTTATATATCACAGACCCGTAATCACATCCAACCAGTCAATCCTGATCACGTAAGTTACCACTCAACAAAGGTTACCTGTTGTCTGAGCTTAACTCGCAAGCCCCTCATCACATTCTTCCATTCGCATCACCAGCACCTTCTGCCATACATAACCATACAACTAACACTCATTATGAGAAACCACCTCCTAAGACTATGTCTTATACTTCCTGACAACCATACTTTTATCAATTCAGTCTCTACAAAATCAGCCTCTTTAGAATTGCCACTTTTCTAATATACCCTCACCCTTAATCACTAGTCAAAGACCATAACACTACCACTGTCCGGACATCAAACCTCTTCACTCATCTCTAAACATCATGATTTCTTTTCTATCTTTGGTTAACATCCCAAACAACGAACATCGAATCCATGAACAAAATTACCTCAACATTCTTCCCAATATTTTCCTTAATTGAATCATCATCCATTTCTCCACCCAAAATCTCATATCATGCAGATATTCTACTAACTTCTTACTTTCCTTAATTTCTCGAAACTCATTATTAATCATGTTGTCCTGAAGCTCCCATATAACCATTAACTAACATCCTCATGATAATATCACACATTTCGATGATTCCTTACCTTTATATCACATAACTCCGGTGAAAATTTCCCTTAGCTTACTTTTTACTCTCCTCATGCTTTTCTTTTTACACTCGACTAAAGTAATTGACCATTCAACTCCTTATTACTTCTTCCCAACTTTTTAGTGCTCCGATCACCTTCTCATTGCTCCAAAATTCCAATCCCATTATTTCTTATCGATATTATCTCACTCTTCCTTACCATGTGTCCCCTCTCATCACTCCACTCACTCACACTTGTCGTTAATTTGTCCATAAAAATCAACATTTAAAGTTCAAACAATTACATCTCTAGAAATCATTTTTTTTTAACCGTAAATTGCCCAAGGAAATCACACATTAGTTTCGTCTCTCGATAACACAAATTTCCAAACTCAGTCACTATCTGCAAATCCACGTCGCGGCATGTCTCCATTAAGTTCACTATAAACCACTCTTCTCAATTCCTCTAAAACGACCTTTCATTACATATATTCTTACTCAACACTATTTCTAACCATCTCCTTCCATAATTCGTTATACATCTCAGGTTGCTACTATCCACATCCTTTCTTTCAATTTTTTTTTTTCATTCTCACGTTCCTTAAACTTATATCACTCTTTGCCCACATTCACTTACTCTTACATTACTCAACACACAATCATATCACTCATCCTGTCTCAGAAAACATGCTCTATGCCTCAATTAAGCCATACCAATCTCCCCTTTCTTTTTCCACTATCTATCACAACACATAGAACTCATGTCCTCCCACCGAACTCCTACTCACCACAGGTGCCACTCACTACACCATAAGATTGGGTAACTTACGCATCAGGATCAACATACATGTAAAACAATGCATAAAGAAGTAAAATAACATCTTTGAATTAAACATAATATGCAACGAAGTCAAAAGATAAGCATATGACCCAAAACAGGGGTCACTAGATCGAGTACAGGCCACTCGATCGAGTAAGGGACTTACTCGATCGAGTAGGTGAAGATTAGAAGCACGTAAAACAAATCAACAGGGCTACTCGATCGAGTAACTAACGTACTCGATCGAGTTCCCCCTTACTCGATCGAGTATCAAGGCTACTCGATCGAGTACCCCATTCTCAAGACCTTTGTCCGAGTCGTAAAACAGTCATAACTCACTCATTACTTGGTCGTTTTGGGCGTGTGACCTATCGTTAGAATCGTAAAAGGACAAGCTATCACCTCCAATTGGAATCACATCAAAATCATTTATGCATCTCAAGTTATAACAGTTTAAAGACAACATCTTTATAAACGAAAAACACAACTATTGATTTTTACTTCCCAAACGACTTAAACAACAACAAGGTAGACAAAACGACTCAGTACTCATAAAACCAGTATTGCTAATCTCATGTTACCATCTTCAAAAATCAAGCAACAACATCCATCATGCACATATATTATTTAACTCATTAGTCATGTACTAACCGCATACTTTAAATTTTATAACTTTTCGTAACACAAAACATTCTCATACATTACAAATCCTATTTCCATGTTACTAATACAACAACATTACAACTACACTTCATCACCTAAACATATTCATAATCACAAAATTCATATTCTCATGCAATTGCTACTCCATCTTTTCCAATCAATTCATCCATTTCCAACACATTACTCATCATTCTCATACACTTTTCTAACAATTCTAACCAACATTGTAAACCAACTATCATGCAACATGCTTTCAATCAACAACATATGAAATCACATCATCACCATCTTTTCTACACATTCGCCACTCTCAACATACATACATCCACTGATTCATGGCACACATCACTACATAGATACACAATGTAAACACATAGCGATCCCGACTCATATCCCATAGTGACCGGTTCAAAATTGTAGGGCGAGTTCGCGACTTTAGGACGTCTCCCAAGTCTTTGCATTAGCTCCTACAACCTTTACCCCGGGTTCATTTTAATTGACTCCCTATATTCATTGGATTCATTGGTTACAGGTTTCAGGATCGTCGCTCTGATACCATTTGTGACACCCCCACACTCCAAGTGCCTTACCAGGACCACTCAGGTATAAGGATGCCACCATCTCGGTTACCCGAGGCATAATATTCATAAGACAATAACGAAACAACTTTAAAAGTAAATAAAGTTTAAAGTGATTACATAGTAATATCAAACTGATAAAAAGAAATACAAGATCCTCAGACGGTCTACTGCTAAAACTATCAAAGCTATAAAACATCGTCTGACACAGCGGAAGACTTCTAACTGCCACGTGATGACTTATCCCAGCTATCCCATACGCATCACATCATACCTGCTCAATAACTCTCACCACCCCCGAATGGATCACCACAGTTTTTAAAACATTTAAACGGGGTCAGTACTAATCACACAACTCAATATATATATATCAACAATAAGACAAACAGACAGCTTAACTGTCATACACACACAATCACGCCAATTCCAATCATCTCAATCACTAATCGTCCACCGGACCCACCACCCGATGGGGAACCGCAGGCCGTACCCACCAAATCCCCGCTTCACATAGTGAGCGATAACCCTGTCCATTAATGTGCACATCCCTTCTGTGGCGGGTTCCAGAGAAGGCGAAACTAGGGCGTGAAGCCACTCCCGCAAGTGACCCCACTCGGTAGGGCCACGCCTCACGAACCATCAACAACGATCACAACCACAAACACAATACAATTACTATATCAAACAACCAAACATAATACATCAACCAATATCCCATTATGGGACTAATACTGAGTAGGAAATCCTACCTGGAACAGCAACACAATCAGACGGTCTCAACAGCTGTATAAAAAAAAGCCTCTTCTACAAATCCTTCTCCTATCATACATACACATAATCACTACCAATCATTATCTACAACAAAACCCCCAATCCCAAAAATTAGGGTTTAACGAAACTTGACGAAATACTATAAAATTGGTATGTAGATCTTACCCTCGACGCAAGGATCACAAAGGTATAAAGAACGATAGAATCCGACCTCTCAAGCTGCGGGATTTGTCAACAACACGGATGAATGCGAAGAACGTAACTTGAATCTCCCTTTTAATGTTATTAGGTTTGTAAAAGTGTATTATGAAAGTGACGGAAAGATTTATATATTAATCCATGTTATTAACAAAATCCGTCGAATTATCACCCGCTTCTTGAGCTACTCGATCGAGTAGCTAAGGTACTCGATCGAGTGCCCCCTTACTCGATCGAGTATCCTAGTTACTCGATCGAGTACCCAACAGGTCAGAAACTATTTTAAAACGCAACTCACCCTTACTCGACAGAGTAAGGCCTACTCGATAGAGTACCCAAAGACTCATAAATACGGAGTATTACAGTACTTGCTCCGCTATGGCTTCAAGTCTTCCATATCAGACCCGTCTCTCTTCATCTATGCCACGGCTCATATCAAGCTACTGCTTCTCGTTTATGTTGATGATATTATTGTCACCGGTCCATCCTACACCCACATTCAAACCTTTATAACCCACCTTGCTACCAAATTTTCTCTTAAAGACTTAGGCCCCCTCTCCTTCTTCCTTGGTATCGAAGTCACTCCAACCACAAATGGACTTCATCTAAACCAAACCAAACATCTATCTGACTTACTACATAAATTCAACTACCATGACTGTAATCCCGCCTCCACCCCTATGGTTCCTCACCCACCATTATTGGCCGAACCGACCCAACCAATTCATGATGAAACAAATTATCGCGCTATTATTGGTAGCCTTCAATACCTCTCACTTACCCGTCTCGATATTGCTTTCTCTGTTAACAAACTTGCCCAGTTCTTAACCCACCTGACCTCCCTTCACTGGACTGCTAAAAAATGGTTACTCCGCTACCTGCGTGGTACTCTTCATCTTGGTGTCCATCTGAACAAATCAAGTCCCCTTCGTCTTCACGCCTACTGTGACGCGGATTGGGGTGGTGATACCTCGGATTATGTCTCTACTTCCGGTTATCGTGTTTATCTTGGCTCTAACCCCATCAGTTGGCCCTCACGCAAACAACGAGCCCTCTCACTCTCGTCTACTGAAGCGGAATTTCGAGCCGTGTCTGCCACAACCTCCGAACTTCTATGGTTAATTTCACTGTTACACGAGCTCGGTATTCGTGTCCCTCAGCCCCCCGTTATATATTGTGATAATTTATCTGCCACCCATTATTCCGCAAATCCTGTTTTCCACTCAAGGATGAAGCATTTAGCACTATCGTTTCATTTTGTCAAAGAACAAGTTCGTCTTGGTCATATTCGTGTGCAACATATTAATGGCAGTGATCAACTGGCTGACACACTCACTAAGCCTCTACATAAACCTCGCTTTCTCGAATTATCATCCAAGATTGGCCTTCGTCTTCGCCCGTCCATCTTGAGCGGGAGTATTGAAGATATTCCTAAGTCATAGTATACAGTCTACTTGTATCTAGCATGTTTGTTATACTTTTATCTTTCTGTTTATTGTTCCTATTTCATGTATTTTGTTAGCTAGTTTACCTAGTCTTTCTCCTCTTCCTTAGGGTTAGCTTTATACCTAGTTTTCCATCTCTATATGTAATTATATATAGCTTGTAATTTCCTCTAACTTATTCATTCAATATACAACACAATTCATAATCTTATAGGAGTAAATGTAAAAAAGTGGATTAAGCGTGGATGTAATTGATAATTTACTCAAGTTTATAACCATGTGAAAAAAACATTACCTTTTTATTTCTTACGTGTTACCCAACCTTTTAAGTTTGATAGACTGATTGAATCGGTAAATTATACATTCTTGTCAATAACTTCAACGGATTTATTTTAATAATCAAAGTTAACATATGACAGCTACGGAATAAGTATATGGCTTATGCATGGTAATAAATATAGACTCAACGAAAATTTTAGAGAAACCCTAGTTCAATTCGCATGTCGTACGTTGGTCGACTGGTCGTTGCCCTTACGTACACTATATGCGTGCACACATATGTCACTTACGGAGTATGTCGGAGTTTGATTACGGTGAGATAAAATTAGACTAAGGAAGAATAGAAGTAAAAATATGGGCGAGTGACCTGCGGGTCGCATGGATTTCTGATGAAATCAGAGTGCCGTATGATTTATTGCTGCACCCAAGCGTTTAAGGTTGACTTTTTTTATAAGAAACTTGACGTCATCAATACCTTGGTTTCCTTAGTTAATTAGGAAATATTTTGTTTTATTAATTATATTTCTTAATTAGAATAATCTTTGTTAGGGTAGTTTAATATATAAACACTACTCTAACCTAATGATTATCGCATTGATAGTGAACCACGTTAAATCTTTGTGTCTTTTATTTTTGCATCTACTCGGTATCGCTTCCGTACAACACATGCACTGGTGTACGGAATAATTAGGACAGATCCGTTAATCACTAAATAAAAACAAATAATAAAACAACTATGTATAATTATAATAGTTTGATAATAGTAACAATTTCGTAAGATCAAAAAAACTATAGTGACATGCTCCAATCCATGCATGCACAACTTTATTCCATCTAAGTTACTAAGTACGTATATCATCCTAATTATCATTATCCTAACATAATCAACAACTAATAATAATAATAATTATAATTATTAAATCTCTCCAAAATACAATAATATTGTAATTTTGTAATTGTAATTAGGTATATACTCCGATCCATATATGTAATTAACTCGAGGGCGACGGAGCAGCAGCGGAACAATGATGAGTAATGATGCTCTCCAAAATTGGAAGAGGATGCTTAACAAGAGGTTGACAAGCATCTTCAATCTTCTCAAGGGCACCGCAACAGTGTGAACCAAGTTTAACATTACGTGTCATTATATAGTGGTGGAAATCGCGTAAACAAGCTCCCATCTTTTTGTCGTGGACCGCCATGAAGCATTCCCTTTGTTCCTTGGTAGCCATATGGTGAGGGTGATATGGGAATTTCAAAAGTGCATCAAAGTAGTCACCAATACCGTTAGAGTCAGTGCTCGGAGTTGACGGGGTACTTGGTGAGGTTGGTGGTTGAGCTGCGTAAGGGAATGGGAATCCCGGTAGGTGAAAGTGTGGGTGTAGATGTGGGTGTGGGTGTGGGAACGGGAATCGGTGATGTTCGTGTAGGAATGGGTGTGGGTGTGGGTGGAACCATGGTGGGATGAATATGGCTTCGGGTTCAGTTTCGGATTTGGGTTGTTGTTGTTGGGCATTAGCAACAATGGCCAAAAACAAAACTAAGAACGAGATTGCGAAAACCTTCATTGTTTCTTCTTGTTTTGGATTTGTTTGTGTTTTATCGGAGAGACGAATTGAGATGGGTGAGATTTATATATGAATGGAATTAAAGGGGTTTATTGTTTATAGTGTTTGTAAGGTGTGTTTCATATGAAGTCAAATACTTTTAAGAGATATTCTCTCGTCTACCCCTTAACTTTTTCATTTTCTACAATATACCCCTCTTTTCATGCGAAAAAACTTTGACCGTCAATAACTCTTGGCTACAAGTTCAGAATACGATAAATTTTGTTTCCACATTGACCGTCTTTAAGAGTTGTTCAGTTTGAGAAAAAATTCACCGACGTCTCAACTCGTAGCCGGGAATTATGGTCGGTCAAAGTTTATTCATTAAAAAATGTTTGACCAAACATAACTACCGCGGCTACGAGTTCAAAACGCGGTAAATTTTTTTTTTCAAATTCAAGGCCTTGACGAGATAATTTGTTTGAAAAAAAAATTACCATTTTCTGAACTCGTGACAGAGAATTATTGTCGGTCAAAGTTTTTATGTGAAAAACGAGGGGTACACCTTAGAAAACGAAAAAATTGAGGGGTACACGAGAGAATATCCCTACTTTTAATTATGTCTTATTGAGATTAGCAATAGGTGATTAAGTTTGATAATAATAATAATAATAATAAAAAAATATAGCAAAAAAAAAAAAAAAAAAAAAAGATATAAGATATTTTAATTAGAGTTTGTAGCTAAGTAGAATATGTGGTTGTGTGAAAGCTTTCACGGTTGATAAGCAATTAGATTATTTATGTTTAAAGAGTTTAACTAGTTTTAGGCCCGTGCAAAATTGCACGGGTATGCATTTGGGTCGGTATTAATGTTTTTGGATGCATTTTTTTTTTGCATTTCTATTGTAATTATCTAGTTGGTTTAAATCATCGATTAAATTGCACGGGTATGTATTTGGGCCGGTATTAATGTTTTTGGATGCAATTTTTTTTTTTGCATTTCTATTGTAATTATCTAGTTGGTCTAAATTAATTTCATTTATTCCGAATGTAAAATTATTTCGTAGTATTTTTGCTAAGACGAAAATTGTCGCATGTTTGTATTGGCGGACGATTTGAAGAAATTAATTCTTTGCACACCAACGGGTCCCACCATAACCTGAATTTCCAAAAAAAAATATATATACAAATGACGTGGCGCATCCTGCATTGAGTATTGTCTTCTGAATTAATAAAGATAAGATTAGAGATAGATATGCATGCATGCATGCATCCTGATGCACGTAATCTCATACGAAGTATGTGAATAAAGTAAAATAAAATAAGGTGGTCAGGTAAAGGTCTCCTAAGAGACGGGTTTTTAATAGGTTTAATTATTGAAAGACCATTTTTTACAATAAAAAGAAAAGAAAGTACAATTTATAATAAAATAGGTACGCTTATTACGTGAACAGGTACGAAAACAAAAAAGTCAGATTGTGTCACGATTAACAATAAAAAGGTTAGAAAAAACAAATAAAGGGGTACGAAAAAATGGTCTCTCAATAACATAGTGAGAGACCATCTCACCCAAGTTTTAGTGTTACATATTCTAGATAATACTTATTTTGACCCGCCCAAAATTGCACGATATTAAATATTGACATGAAAATTCCAGATAATTATTTGGTAATTTATTTTCGCAGTACGATTTTTACTCAATTCAGTACTTTTTACATACTATTTTCCATTTGCATACCCTTAATTAAAAAAAGCTCTAAACCTAATTCTTCTAGTTACTAATCTCACAGCCTTTTCAATTCAGTCAAATTTCTTTAACTAGGAATGATCATTTGAATCTAAATTATATATTTCGTTCTTTAATCGCAACTTATTAACATGTTAATATTTTATAATGGTATATTTAACATTTGATTGTTTTATTTAGGGTTTGTGGTTATTTAATGTTGTTTGCTACTGCTGGGCTGGAAACGTTGGTGGTCTGGCCATGTAGTTGGAGGTCAGGGAAACGGCAGCCCGGGGATGGAAGGTATGGTGGTCGGATGGTCGGAGAAGAGGTGATTAATTGATTATTAGCTTCGATAACGAAATCCTCGACAAGATGCTGATGTACGCATTGTTGTTTGATTATATAACAAAGTCTATTACGCATTATCATTTGATCATAACAAAGTCCATCAATGATTACAATGATGATCAGCAAATTATTTTTGACAGATTAAGATAGAGACAAGTAGTGTACGTGGGAGATGGAGAAAGGTAAGAGGGAAAATGAGGGAAAAAATAAGAGGGTTAAAATTGTCAAAAGTGTACTGTGATGAGTAAAAAGCGTACTGCGAAAACCAATACCCTTAAATTTCTACTAATCAATATCATCCAATTTTATTAGGCCGAGGCTGGTGACCCGTACTCGCCAACCAAAATGCATATCTACACTCGTTACATCACTTGCGATAGGTAATACTTTTGATACCCATCTCCGTCCCGCAGATATTTCGTTACCCGTTTACTCATCCCATGATTTAATAACACTGTTTTTATCCGCTCATTTACATTGTACACCTGCATTAAAAGTTTAATTTAATTACTAAAGATTATGAAAGAAAGAAAGACCAAAGATGTAGGAAAATTGTTGGTATTTGGGGTTGGTGAAAGGTAGGACATTGACAATGTGCTTAAGTAATTTTGCTCATTAAAATGTAGAGTGTGGTCTGAAATGGTAGAGGGGTTGGTAATAGAGGTAATTTTATTGCCATAATGAGAATGAGGTAAGGTACCGAGGCGTCATTCTATCATAAGAGCACGCAAGTTCATGCAGAATACAAATTAAGAGATCAGAGCATATTCATGAGGTAGAGGCAAAGTCTTCTTCCTAAGCCCAAAAGCTTATCGGGACTTAATAAAATCCAATATATCATCATCATCCTCAAAACGGCAACATCAAGCCGTTGCCCAGAAAATCCGATCGAGAGCTCTCAATCAAACCGTTGCACAGAATATGGTGAATCATTCCCATGATTCACTCTTCCTTATTTAGCACAATCAATTATATTCTATCCTAATTTACTCTACATTTACCTTGTATAAATTAGCTATGTTTCTATCATTTGGAAACACAAGTATCAATATCAATATTAATATAGTCCAATGTTTATACGATCTCCAATTTCTATATGGTATCAGGTTAGGTTTTCTTAACAAAACTGCCCCTTTCATCTTCTTCTTTGATACAAATTCGATCTACACAAATTTGATCTATCAAAATGACCGGTGAAATTGTTAACACCGATTCAACTCCCAATCAAACGTACTCGGTAATTCAATTTGAAAATCCGAGTCAAAACATTACCCAAATCCTCTTCAATGGTTCCAATTATGATGAATGGTCCCGATCTTTTCTATTGGCTCTTCTGGCCAAAGGAAAAGACGGCTATCTTGACAGTTCAGAAAAGAAACCCGCGGAAACTGCCGCCACCTTCAAACAATGGCGTTCCACCAACGCTCTTGTTACGGCATGGATTTTCAATTCCATCGAATCCGGGGTCCGTAATCAGATTTCGTCTCGCCCCGAAGCAAAATTACTTTGGCAGGACATCAAGAATCATTTCTGTCAAGGAAACGATCCCAGAATTTATCAACTTCAAGCGGATCTTGTAGCATGTCGTCAAGGTCCTACCGAATCTCTGATGGCATACTATGGCCGTATGATCAAGCTCTGGGACGATTTAGTGACTCTTGATCCTCTTCCTCAATGCTCTTGTGATCCTTGTGGTTGCGATTGGGTCACCCTCATGGATGCCAGGCGCGAAAAAAAGCGGACAAGGGATTTTCTGATCGGGTTGGATGCTAAATTCGACAATATTCGATCACAAATTCTTGGTATTTCTCCTTTACCTGAACTTAATTTAATTTATAATCGTCTTTTACAAGACGAAAGCTTGCGTTCTATGTCTGTATTATCTGCTACTCCTGCGCCTGACATCATGGCTCATGCCGTGCGTTCTTCACATCCTGCTCCTCGTTCCTCCAATGGAGGCCGCGAATCTCGAGGTAATAAAAGCACTACTGACACAACTCGACCTTACTGTATTGCTTGCAAACGCCCCGGTCATCTTTATAAATTTTGTTATCGCGTCACTGGTAATTTCCCCGAATGGTGGGGAGACCGTCCTCGTGATCGTATTTATGTTAATGACTCCGATCCAAACAATATTATTGTGACTCATGAGGGGCGAAACCGACCCCCACAAGACCGTTCTAAACAGGGGACTCCTAGAGCACACATGGTAGCTGGTGCATCCGTCACCGCCGGACACGGCTCCAGTTCTGCTTCTGCCCCATCTTTGGACAAAATAGATTTGAATTCTATGAATCAAACCCAACTGGCCGAACTGTCCCAGAAATTGCAGGCTCTTCAAGCTAGCTCCGCTCAACCCGTCCATGGTAATGTATCTAACCCTTCTTTACCAACTTGGATTATTGATACGGGAGCTTCACGTCATATGTCATGTTTTCTGTCACACTTTTCGAATTTACGTACCATTCGACCGCTTTCCCTTGGGCTGCCTAATGGCGATATTGCTTATGCTACTAAATGTGGCGATATTAAACTTTCAAACCGTCTTATTTTAAAAGACGTTTTATATCCAGAAAATTTGAATTGTCATCTTATATCCGTCTCCAATTTATTGCTAGATAAATCACTCACGATACAATTTTCGCACCAATTTTGTTTAATACAGGACCCTTTGACGAAGATGTTGATTGGTGCGGGTGAACAACGTGAGGGATTATACTATTTGACGGGTGTAGGAAATGACACGGTCCAAGCTTGTGCCGTGGGGTCAATAAGCTCGTCCGAACTTTGGCACCGAAGGTTGAGTCACCCCTCCTCCCAAGTGTCTCGTTTTTTACCTTTTATTAATAAACATTCAAACAATGATTTTAATTCCCGTTCTTGTGACATTTGCTTACGCGCCAAAAAAACGCGCGAACGATTTACTTTAAGTTCTAATAATGTTACATCTATTTTTGATCTTATCCATTGTGATTTATGGGGAAAATACTCGCCTAATGACTCGTGTGGTTCTCAATTTTTTCTTACCATTGTTGACGATTTTTCTAGATCAACATGGGTTTATCTTTTACGTCATAAAAGTGATACACAACAAACCTTATTAAATTTTTTTGCAATGATTGAACGACAATTTAATAAGAAAATTAAAATTTTGCGTAGCGACAATGGAGGAGAATTTACGTCTTTAACTAATTTTTTTAATACCCATGGTATCTTGTTTCAAACCTCTAATGTTGGCACTCCCCAAGAAAATGGTCGGGTAGAACGAAAACATCGTCATATTTTAAATGTCGCCCGTGCCTTTTTATTTCAAGCTAGCTTACCCATTTTTTTCTGGGGCGAATGTGTGATGAGTGCAGTTCATCTCATTAATCGCACTCCCACTCCCCTTCTTCAAGGAAAAACACCCTACGAAATGCTCTTTAATAAACCTCCTCCTATGGAGAACATTCGAGTCTTCGGGTGCCTCTGCTACGCCAAAACTTTAAATCGTAACAAAGACAAATTTGCCCCCGCATAGTCAAAAATGTGTTTTTATTGGATACCCTTTTGGTAAGAAAGGATGGCGTCTCTATAATTTAGACACCGGATCTTACTTTGATTCCCGAGATGTCATTTTTCTCGAAAATGAATTTCCGTATAATAGCTTGGCCCTCTAAGAAGATGACCCCACTTCTTTTTTACGTGATACAATTACCCCAATTGAAGAAATTTTTTTAATTGGCCAACCATCCATAGACACGGCCCAATCCCCCTCTAATTCTCCTAAGGACACGGCCCAATCCCCCTTTAATTCTGCTAAGGACACAGCCCAATCCCCTAAACAGACTATTCAACAGTCCAATTCCACGGAATCAGACTCGGCCCACAACACCTCTCCAGATCCTAATACAACTCAGGCCCAGACTCACCCTCAGTCTGAACAACAAAAGGCTGTGGGCTCAGTTAGTCAGTCCACCTCACAAGGACACACGGCCCAAAAGAAAAATAAGCTCAAAAAGGTTTCTCAAAAGGGTTCGGCCATTCCTGGACGCGATCCAACACAGTCTCACAATGAGTTGGGCCATGGCCAGCGCTTGAAAATCCCGAACTCCAATTTAAAAGACTTTGTCCGACCACCCGTCCATCCATCGACTCACTTGCTATCCACATCATCATCATCACCAGGTACAAGATTTCCGATTTCGCATTTTATTAGCTATAATAAATTTTCTCCTAATCATCAAGTTTTTTTACGGCCGTGACCAACAATTACGAGCCTAGCTCTTTTAAACAAGCCGTGCAGGTTCCCGAGTGGCGAGAAGCCATGAAACTTGAGCTCGACGCCCTTGAAAGGAATCAAACTTGGACAATTGAAGACCTTCCACCCAACAAAAAGGCAATTGGATCCAAATGGGTTTATAAGATCAAGTACAACGCCAATGGCACTATCGAACGCTACAAAGCCCGATTAGTTGTCATGGGCAACCGCCAAGTCGAGGGAGTCGACTACAACGAAACTTTTGCCCCCACGGTGAAACTGGTAACTGTCCGAACTCTTGTTGCCATAGCCGCAGCAAAGAATTGGACACTCCATCAAATGGATGTTCACAATGCGTTCCTTCACGGTGATCTTCACGAAGAAGTTTACATGAAACCACCACCCGGTTCCCATAACATAGAGGACGGGAAAGTATGCAAACTTCAAAAGTCCCTTTATGGACTCCGCCAAGCGCCAAGATGCTGGTATGCCAAACTCGCTTTCGCCTTATTTAAATACGGTTTTAAACAAAATCCGTATGATCATTCCCTCTTCTCATATACACACAAGGACATCGAAATTCACATTCTTGTGTACGTTGACGATTTGGTTATTTGCGGGAATATGGACACAACAATTGCCGAGTTTAAACATTATTTAACCACGTGCTTTCACATGAAGGATCTCGGGACCCTTAAATATTTTCTTGGGTTAGAAATTGCACGCAATAAAACCGGTATTTTTGTCTCACAAAGGAAATACGCTCTTGATATCTTAACCGAAGCCGGCCTTCTCGGTGCAAAACCCGCAAATATACCAATGGAGCCGAATCACCAACTTGCCTTATCAAAAACACCGCTCCTACATGATCCTCAGCCTTATCGACGACTTGTTGGCCGGTTAGTTTACCTCTCCCTCACTCAGCCCGAATTAATATACTCGGTTCACATCTTGGCTCAATTTATGAATGCACCCCGAAAAGAACACTGGGATGCCGCCCTCCAAGTGGTCCAATATTTGAAGAAATCCCCGGGACAGGGTATACTCCTTCGATCCGCAAGCAATCTCGGCTTACAAGCTTATTGCGACTCAGATTATGACAGTTGCCCCGTAAGTCGCCGGTCCGTCTCAACATATATTGTCTACCTTGGGTCCTCGCCTATATCCTGGAAAACAAAGAAACAAAATATAGTTTCTCGTTCATCATCCGAAGCCGAATATCGAGCCATGGCCCAAGCTACATGCGAACTCAAATGGTTAAAGGGTCTTCTCGAGTCTCTCGGCATCAAACAGGCAGCCCCCATACCGTTGCACTGTGACAATCAATCGGCAATCCACATTGCACAAAATCCCGTCTTCCATGAACGAACCAAACATATTGAGATCGATTGTCACTTTATCCGTGATGAAATCCTCAAAAAGGTTATCGCTACCCCTTATGTTCACACGAGAAGTCAGCTCGCCGATATTTTTACCAAAGCTCTTGGACGTCCCTCATTTGACGAGTTGCTCTCCAAGTTGGGCGTCTCAAACTTACACGCTCCAACTTGAGGGAGGGTAATAGAATCCAATATATCATCATCATCCTCAAAACGGCAACATCAAGCCGTTTCCCAGAAAATCCGATCGAGAGCTCTCAATCAAACCGTTGCACAGAATATGGTGAATCATTCCCATGATTCACTCTTCCTTATTTAGCACAATCAATTATATTCTATCCTAATTTACTCTACATTTACCTTGTATAAATTAGCTATGTTTCTATCATTTGGAAACACAACTATCAATATCAATATTAATATACTCCAATGTTTATACGATCCTCAATTTCTATAGGACTGAAAACCATCTTCATGTGTATGGACAAATACAAACACAAATCCTCTCTTGAAAGAATTATTAGAAGCGGTGGTGCAATGACAATATAAACTCCCTGGAAATAATGAGAGGGGTTGGTCTAGATATAGGGGTTGGTCTTCATCTTATGTGGGATGCATATATGGCTTTCGTTTAGACGGATTTGGCAAAAGGCTTGCACTATCAAGTTAAGTAATTCTTCCATGGATAACACTATGGAAAAAAGTACACATAAGGGATAGGATATGAAGTGGATTAACTAGTTAAAAAGCTATTTTAGAGAGAAAAATTATCTTATTGGCCCTCTATAATGGCACAAATTCTCATTATAGACGGACACTATCCGTCTATACGTATAGACGGATACCATTTCACCTCACAAAATACCCATTTGCCATAAAGTAGGAAGCACATGGGGTGCCCCACCTTGTCCCCCTTACCCATTTTATTAGAGGTCTTTACCCGTCTGTTCGCCCCACCCGTCTATACCAAGACCTATTGCTATAATGGATGAATTGCTCTTGAGACTTGGATTGGGTGCACATCATGAAGGACACTTTTACCCTACACTTTGGAGGAATGGTTAAACAATTGGACAACATTAAGATCATGGAAGGAGAGAAGGATTATGCAAAGGAGGCTTGGTGCATGATACCAGTACGCAAGTTTTTCGTGTTAAAAAGGATAAATTGTTTGTTTTTTGTACTCGTTTTGTTATGCTTTTGTCTCTTGTGAATTTTCTAAGGCCCTACTCGCTCTAGGTATCTGAGATTTTATCTCTTTTTGTTAATAAAAAAAATGAAAGTAAAGCACAATTTGAAGTATTAAATATTACTGCTTTTATATTGTAGGGCTTTGTTGAAACAAATAGAGTAATTCATTTTCGGAAAAAAATATAGGTTGAGCTGTACTTTAAAAATGGGTACATATTATATTATAAAGAGTAAATTAAAAATAACTCCCTTATATAAATTTTTGAATTTTAAAACAATTTTTAATAAAACGGTATCTTAATGGAGTAATTTTAGAAAAAAAAATATATAAAGGAGTTGTTTTTAATTACTATATTATAAACTATCATACTCTCAGATCAGTTTCATTTGGTTATATTCGTTTGTGGAGTATATGTAGAATATATTTTATTCAAATACTTCATATTATTAAAATTTTATTCAAATATTAGGTTAGATTAGATTAACGGAAATAAGCCCAAAATAACCAAGTCCATACACAGCCCAAATCCCTCAACCCTTAACATTGAATCTCTGACTGACCAAATCTCCAAAGTCCATATCCCATGACCTATAAGAGGTGAGTACATAAACCCCATTTACATAACCTAACCTTCTCAATAGCCTCCACCACCACCACCACCACCACCGCTTTACATTTACACTTCCTCTGTTCCTCTCCTCCCTTAATAATTACATGCTCCAAGCTAAAATAAATAAATTATATAGCTAAATTTAACCTTTAGTTTACATATTCAACTCCATGTCAATGATCAGGTAAATCGTAGAAATCGAATCCCCAAAGGACTTTTTATTGAAATATTATCAATGCAAATAGTGATGTCTTGTGTCACGAATTGGGTGTCATGAAATAATAACAAATGCAAACTACTAGAAGGAATAATAACAAAATGTAAACAAATGAAAACTAAAGCACGTAATGAAAGTAGAGATGTAAACAATATAGAGAAAACTCTAGGGTGTCATGGGATCATAGGAAAAATCAAAGGGAGATTCATACATATAAGGTCTAAAATCAATCAAAGTTGTAATCAGATTAAGACCGAGACTCTCGATCTTATGGGGCCACCTATGTTTAGTCGGGTTAACTCTTGCTTATACCGGTCTCCCTACCAACGTCATACATGGTCTAAGTACTCCTAAGGCTTTCGATCTTATAGAAGAAGTTAAATAGATAGAGATTCATGCAAGGTTATCAATCAAGCATTTCATTCAACATAACATGTACATTAGTTGAAACCACAACATTCAATCAATTGCATAGACTCATTAAGCATGGATCTATTCTTTAATCATCCCCTAATCCCCTCATTAACCTTATCTAAGAGACTACTCACTACACATCATGATTAACATGCCAATAATGTTGTCATACATAATAACAAAGTTGAACATGATGATTAAGCAAAGTATTTAAAAAAGGATTAACGAAAGATTAAGTAGAGATTAAAGATATCTATTATACCAACTCAAGAGATGAACAATAATAAGAAAGAACAATAGAAGAAATTCTTGACTAAGATGAAGAATTGTCACTTTCTTTTATAAAATCCAAAAAATCTCCAAATAAAAGTGTAGATCTAAGATGAATTATTGAATGATTAAAAAGTGATTAAGGAAATATTAATCTAATTATCTAGAGTTTAGAGTATCAAATAGTAGTCTAATGTCTTGTATCTTTATTTAATTATAAGAAAGTATGTATAGTTAGTACAAATTTAAGATTAACTAAATGGTTAAACAAAGTGTTGACCCATTAAGAGAATCCATAGCCATACTAATCCCTAGTTTAGCTCGTGGAGATTGAGCATGGGTGGCCAATCCCTGTCCAACAACTCCCTCGACTCGAAGGATGAATTGCTCGAGTCAGTAGTTGGCTTGCTCGAATCGAGTGTTGAATCGAGCGAGTTGCTCCTGCAATTCTTCTAATGGGCTTTGGTTGTGCCATGATCAGTGGGGATTATTCCTAGGTCGTAGGGGTTAGCTCTTCATTGCCCGAAAAATTGATTATTGACCTACCGGTCTTTAACTTTGATATCCGCTTGATGCGTGATCGTTGTATGCCTTTATTTATCTCCGAAATGCTCCGTTTATGCAAAGTTAGTACTCTTTTCTTTCGAATGGCACAAACCTCATAGAATAGCAAATAAGAAGTTAAAGATATAAGAAACGACCCTAATTGGCACAAAAAGCATGTGAAACGAGGCTAGTCAAGAGAATAAAAGTGTGTATATATGAACCACATCAATGACTTCTATCAACCAAATTATATATTCAGGTATATTTCTTAATTATCGATGTTATGAGAAAACCACAAAACAAAATTATGATTTTACAAAATCAAAAATTTAGACAATAATAAATTACTCTATTTGTGTATAGTATAATTTTAAAAAAAATTAAATATTCTTATTAAAAATAAATAAAAGAATATCAAATATTTATTGAGATGATGAAAATATTTTCGAAATTTTATATTTGAATTAATTTTAATATTATCTATATTTGCTTAAATTTCATTCAAATCTGTATGTTTTATTAACAGACATTTTTTAGGTTTATCTTAACATGAACATATCTTAATTCAAGTCTGATAAAATCTTAGCCACGGATATTCATTAATTCGTGATTAGGCAAATATTTTGCCATGGACTTAACATAAATCGTGACTAAAAAAAATATTAGTCACGGAACAATTTCGTGGCAAGATACTTTTTTGCCACGGGTGTGACATTTTTCGTGGCGAGAATGATTATTAGACATGCCATAGCCTAATTCGTGGCGCAAGTGAATTTTCGTCACGGAAAACGTTGTCCATGGCATAAACTTTTTTGCTGAGACATTGAATGAAATTTTTCCCGTGATCAACTAAAATTACGCCACGAATTATAAGTTCTCATGGCATAATTTGTGCGCAAATGTCAATTTGTTGTAGTATTTAATTAACATCAACATAAGTGCCAATGTTGTGGCGCAGCTTTGTTATGAGGTTTGCCATTTCGATATTTATATGACAAGATAACATTAATTCGAACGAATATTATTGCTGGCTCACGATATTCTGGCTTTTTAGGTGCTTGATGAAGGATTTTTTGCGGTAAAAATTTCCGTGTTTGGCGTCAGAAATGTTTTTTCAAGATATATATTATGAATATCATATACGCAAGTTTGAGCTAAACGACCAGAAATACATGGGGGGTTATTGGCAAGTTTGCAAAATGATGTTGGCCATATCATCACAATTCTCTGAAATGTTATTGATGGAGGAGTTTGAGCTCCGACGTTAACACCCGGACTTAAAAGTAAAACATAAAGGCTTATTAATATCATCATAAATTTCAACATTTTCAAACTTTCTTTTGTTTCTTACAACTTTTATTTAAAGTGTTGTAAGAGGAACCTAATTGTATGAGGAATTAAGTCAGGTGTGATTTGTATGACTCAACTTCCATACGCATATGATGATAATGACTCAGGTGTGATTTGTATGACTCAACTTCCATACGCATATGATGATAACGACTCAGCCCCTGCTCCTGAATTACCTGTGAGTTGGAGGAGAAGATCTCAACAAGTAATTATACTACTCCACCCTAGAAATAAGCTGCAGTAAATTTGAAATCCCATATACTGACCCCCTTAAGAACATACGCCTTGATCCATCGAACCCATATGGTAGAGGAGTCAAGTTCAAGTTTGCGAATCCAATCCAATATTAGACCTTTATTCCAACTGAGAATTTCATCATAAATTTCAACATTTTTGTTTCATGCTCCACGAACCAAGAACGAATTGTCATTCTTTATATACATCTAATTCCTTCTATACTTGCCTATGATGATAATGACTCTCAACTTTCATACGCAATAATGCCCAAGATATTTGTTGGGATTAAGAACCTATTGTATGAGGAACTTATTTTTATGAGGAATTAAGTCGGGTGTGCTTTGTATGAGGAACCTATTTTTATGGCTGCCAAAAATAAATAAATAAATAAATCTTTAAGCTAACTTTACCGGCTGTTTTGTTAACTTTTGCATAAACTTGATAAAATTTAGTTCATTACTTTGTTGGCAATTATTGTTGTCTGTTAGATAAATGACATGACAATTCATTCTAAAATGTTCCAAGGAAAAAGAATCAGTGAGTTTGAGTAAATTATTCTTCTTGTTACTTCAAAATTTAATCTCATGTAGTTCCTGTAATATGACCGATTTTTACCATATAAGTATATAACTAATTTCCAGATTGTATGTGCAAAAAATATACTATTAGTTTCACAAAATTGACATTGTAGAAAGTCGAAATGGTCTAAGGAGAAGGTGGATATTTATTCTCTATGAATCTACACAACTTTTTTGCTTGGCAGAAGTTTATGTCACTTTTTTTTGCTATCAGCGGAAGTGTCAATCTGTTTATTTCCTGGGTTTAGCATCATCCTTTAATAAGGAAAACCATATTTCTCTAGCTTAATCTGGTCTGAAAGTTAATTTCACCATTCATTTTTCAGTGTTTTTTTGGCTTTCTATCAACTGTTAAATTTGAAGGGGGGCCTTAAGGTATTGTTGTGTGACCAAGGTCACGTGTCGTGTCTTGGGAGCGGCCTCTTGCCAAAATGCCAAGGGAAGGCTTGCCCCTGTTACACCCTTGTAATGGGACCCTCGCCTTGTGTGGACGCTATCGTGCTACGGGTTGTGTTGGAGCATATGACACGTGATAAGCACTTGTCTAGGAATGGGCCAACACCCTATATCTGTTCCGGCACATGATCTGAATATCTAATGTTTTAGGCCCATTTCTCCTGTGGCTTATTTTGTTTACTGCCTCACACTTGTTATTGTATATAAATAGCATGTAAAGTAACTTTAGCCATAAGAACATTCATCACAACTTTCCCTCAGATACATAAACATTCATTCTTCAATCATCAGCAATATTTATCATTACAATTATCCTTAATAATGCATCCAAGTTTCCAAATTTGCCATGGTATCAGAGTGGGTTAAACCGTCTCTGCATACATCATCAGGTTTCATCTTCCCTTAATTTTTGCCTTGTCTTTGTGTTTATTTTTATTTTATTTTTCGTTGTTGTTGCTTTCCCCTTACCGCTTTCTGCTCAAAGTTTCGTTCTTTACCACACAATGACCAAGGATAGTGACAGTTCCAAAGGGAACTCTGATAGATTCATAGATCCCAATGACCCCCTTTTCACTCTCCTTTCAGACGTCCCTACTCTTGGCCTCGTCACTAACAAGTTTGAGGGAGATGGCTTTGCCTCTTGGAAGAGATCTATGCTCATTACTCTGTCGGCTAAAAATAAGATTGGCCTTATTAATGGAGAGATAAATAAACCTAAGGAAGAAGATCCTAACTTTAGGAAATGGGAAAGGTGCAATTATATGGTCATTTCATGGATTTTACATGTTTCTGAGGAGATTCGTGAGAGTATTCTCTACTCTAAGACTGTTGAAATAATGTGGGCCGAGTTAATGGAAATGTTTGACCATTATAATAGAGCAAAGTTGTATCAAGTAGAAAATAACCTCAACCAAGTATCACAGGGATCTGATTTAATATTTGTCTATTTCACCAATCTGAAAAAGTTATGGGAAGAACTGAGAAATGTTTATTCTCCCCCTGTGTGCACTTGTGGGTGTACTTGTCAAGCCAAGGAAAAGCGTCAAAACATGAGGAGAACAAGAGAGTTGTGAGGTTTCTAATGGGACTAAATTACTCTTACAATACTGTCAGGGGAAACATTCTCATGATGGAACCCTTGCTATCTGTGAATGGAGCCTACTCTCTTCTGATCCAAGAACAGAAGCAAAGAGAAATCTCTACCCAAAGTCCTCTTAGTCTAGAGGGATCTCCAATGGCTGCTAAAGTTTGGAGAAATAATCAGCACAACATGAATAGAAACAAAAACAATTTTAAGAAAAACATGAACAACAGTGGCAACAATGTCAACAACAACTACTGAAATGGGCCTTTTATGGGTAGGAGAAACAACTATTACTGCACGAGCTGCCAGATGGAGGGGTACAACAATGAGAGGTGTTACATTCTTCACCCAGAATTGAGGAAAGATAAGAAAGTGGTGGCTACTGCTGCTACCAACTATGACAGTGTTGTACCAGGGTCCAGTTCAGGGAGTGGAAACAATACTACTTCTCAAGAGTATGAGCAAATTTTGCAACATCTCAGCAAATTCAATACTGGTGACAATATTGCTATGATGGAAGGTAATTTCTATGACACTTCTAATGATATGCAGTTGAAATGGGTCATTGATAGTGTAATACCCGCCCTTTTTGAGACCCTTTGACCAGCGTTGACTGACCTTGGGAGCGGGAATAGCCTTAGAAGTGAGTGCCAAAATCATCTTGGGTTGCATGTTAAGAGTGGTACTCGACAGAGTAGAGGCTACTCGATCGAGTAGCTAGGTTACTCGATCGAGTAGGGGGCCACTCGATCGAGTATGTTGGGTACTCGATCGAGTACCGAGTTTTCAGCGAGGGTTTTATATCGCGTTTTGTGAAATCCGCATATCACTTCCGCCACTTTCCTCCTATCCTTCAGTCGCCTCTTTCCCTTCCCTTCACCTCAAAACCTCCATGGAAGCCTATGTGAAGATCCTTGTGTCTTAGAAGAGCGTCACTTGAGTCGGGTAGCGGTCTTTTGCTGAGTTTCTCCCTATAGGTATGTCATAATCATCATCCGTGTCCTTGTTCTTTACAGTTAGGGTTTGCTTGTTGGTAATAGATAATTGTATGGTGGTTATAGGCTTTGCTTGGTCGCTGGATAGGTTGTTTGTCGGCATGGATTGGTGGCAGTTGCTCAAAGGTAGGTTCGCCTACTCAGTTTCTGTAGATGGTCTAGTATGTCGGTCGTTGTGGTTGTATTGTGATTGCTTAGTATCGTAGTTGTATTGTGACGGTTGTGATGGTGATTGTGGTTGATTGTTTCTGGTTCTCGAGGTGTGTCCTCGGCTGAGTAGGGTCACTTGCGGGAGTGGCTTCACGCCCTAGTTTCGCCCTTCGTGGAACCCGCTACGGAAGAGGATGTGCACATTAATGGACAGGGTTATCGCTCATTATGAGGAGCGGGGATTTGATGGGAATGGCTGCGGTCCCCCACTGGCAGGACTGGTCCAGTGGACAGTCAGTGACAGAGTTGGTTAGGTTATCGTGATTGTGTTTGAGACTGATATCATTGTTTGTATTGATAATCGTAGTTGCCGTTGTCGTATCTTATCTCAGTACTGACCTTGTGTGGTTGTTTGTTTGTTATGTGTCTGCCGTGATCCCTTATGGTGAGCAGTCGGTCTTAGCAGGTGTTGATGTTGTTGATACCTGGAGTCCGGGCAGGGATGAGTCTTCACGAGATTCGATAGTCATAGCGAGTAGTCTTTGAGTTGTATCTTTCATATCGTTTGTTGGTTTAAATCGCTTGTAATACAATATAATAGTTCTTTTATCGACATTTGATTATTACTATCCTCGGGCAACCGAGATGGTAATGCCCTTATATGCTAAGGAAGGCCTAGTTAAGGCTCCTCTGAATATGGGGGTGTTACAAAGTGGTATCAGAGCGACGATTTTGGAACCTGTAACAAATAAAAATAATGAACATAGTGAGTCTAATAAAATGAACCTGGTGTATGTGTAATGGGAGCCCCAGCTGATGCTAGGTTTTGGGTGAGTAGGCGCCCTCATTTCAAAATCTTGGCCCCATGATACTTAAGCCAGTCACATGGTACGGGAATGTGGAGTCCGTGTGTATATGTGTGACGTGTATGCTAATTGTGTCGGAGCTACCTGTAGTTGAGCTTTAGTTAGCGTTAGTAAGGACGTAATAGCTGTATTTGGGCCGTGTTTAGTGAACTGTGGGCATGATTAGTGAGCTTGTGTGATAATTTGGAGTTGCGTGACAAAAGTCTATTCGATAGAAATGTTTGGGAATGTGAATGGGTGTGCTATAATAGAAGGATGAACATGTTGGTGGTTGCTGTAAGTTGATGGTGACTTTAGTCATGTACGAGTCTATAAACCCTGCCGTGAGTACGATGATGATAGTTATAGAAATGTTGAGTTATAATTCGTATCATAGCATATGGTAATGTATATATGCTTTGTTAATTACTTGAAACTTTTCCGCTGCGTGACAATCGATTTGTGTAAGATGAATTGCTTATAATTGAATGTAGAACATGATAGAGTAATTGGTTATAAGGATATACAATTATATGTTATAAGAAAGAATGAGTTAATGCTAATTATGTGTTTCATGTTATTGTGAAAGCGAGTTTGGTAGCGACATGTTAAGACAAGTTTTGAGTATGATAGGATGACGTGACTAAGCTTAAGAGTGACTCGGTAGCAGGTAAACCGAGTTGGGTAGTTGTGTAGCGTAAGGTGGCATACACCTTATTAGTAAGGCGATACGTTGTGCGTGAGTAATGATTGTAAAACGTGATCGAAGGTGATAATTAGTGCCGAATTCCGAACTTAGTTTGGAATCGACACGCGGTGTTGTTTTGCAGGTATCTTTGATTTACTTTGTATTTCTGACCGAGTACTTAACTATACTTGACCGAGTGCGAGTGCTTACTAGACCGAGTAGACCTCACTCGATCTAGTTAGGAAGCTATGACGTCGGGATTGGAAAGATTTCCTGCTGATACTCGACGAAATAGCTCCTACTCGATCGAGTAGGGTGGTACTCGATCGAGTACCCTAGACACTCGATCGAGTAGGTTACTGTACAGAGAATCCTACGGGTTTCTTAAAACCCCAATTCTTTCTATTTCTTCCCATTCATCTCCTATATTTCGAAACCTAAGGCTACAATCCTCTCAAAATCTCTCATACTCTTGGGTTAGTGGTGATTCTTGGGGCTGATTTCTTTGCTTAATTTCGTTTCCTTACTTTGCTACTCAATCAAGGTATGTTTTCTCCCTAATTTGCATGGTTTATGGATTTGAATGTATTAGAATGGTGAAACAATCTGAAATTTTCGATTCACATGGGTAGATTATTGCTTTTAATAGTTGAAATATGATTCACATGCCTCCTTTCCATGTTTGCTTGTGATTAATTGCTGTAAATTAGACTAGAAATTGCAAAGATTGAACCCGAAATTTCTAGGGTTTCCAAAATTGAAATTGATTTTTGGTTGTTTTACAATGGTTAGATGGTAGAATTGAGCCCTATGTATTGTTTATATCATGTTGAAGGATAGATTTTGATGATTTTACCTTAGAAAGTTGCCTTAAAACTCCGTCTTAAAAGTGCCTCAAGTGGAAATTCGTGATCTATAATTGGAATTTGGTGTGGTATATGACTGTTTAAGTGAAGATTGAACTTCAATATGATAATAGAGACGATAATTGATGAAAAATATGCCAAAATTATCACAATTTGTAAAGACCGTCATAAAATTTTAATTGAGTTGTTGTTCATAATATTGAAGGGTGATAATGATATGTTCTAAGTTATTCTTTTCCATGAACTAGTAAGAATGCCTCACATGTGATTAGAAGTGTGTTTGGAACAACCTTCAGAATCATGCTAGGATATTCGAATTTGTTGAGCATGTGTAATCACCATGATAAATTTCTTTCACAACTATGGCTTATAAGTAGTGGTAAACGGAGCTTATATGTCAAATTTGGGAAATCTATTTGAAACGTGTGTACTTAGCTTAGTATTCAAAGTTAATGGCATGAATTATGTGCTTCACATGTTGAAATTTGTTGGTGAATTGGTGTGCCTAACTGAGTATGTTAAGTTCAAGTTCCATGAAGTATATGCTTTACGTGTTTGTGCAAGTTGCTTAAGTCATATGCTGAAACAGATGCCGAGACTGAACATAGGAACCCGTCAAAGTAAACGGGGGAGGGGTAATCCACCTGAGATGGTGGAAGGGAGTGGACCTGTGGTACCCGCAGTTCCAGAGTACCCTTCTGTTATTTTTGTTGATTTCAAACAGCGAGAGCGTTTTGTAGTTTTACAAAAACGTAAGATGAGACCAACGAGGTGTATAGATACTACATTGTTGGAGGAATTGGAGATAGAGACGGATGTCCGTCACATATTTGAGACCTTGGGCCTTATGGGTTTGTATAGGTGAGGAAACACTCTTATCCTTTTCTTACCTTGGAGTTTATGAGCTCCTTTATCTATGACCCCGCTGGCCAGACCGTTGAGTTTCGATTGATGAACACTAGTTTCTTGCTTTCTATGGACCAATTTGCTTCTCACCTTGGGTTGGCCAAGCCTCCCAAGGACTCCATCACCGATATCCTGCTGAGTGCGGTGTATGCCGCTAATGCCTTGTCGACCGGGGAAACCGCTCCTACCTCGAGTAACATGCTGATTAATGACGTTCAGCATGTCACATTGAGGATCTTTCTTCGTTCTCTCTCGAACCTCCTTTATGATCGACCGGATATCAGTAAGCTGAACAACCATGAGGTGTTACTTCTGATGTCTTACTTGAACCCGGAGCGGACCAGGAAAGTGGTCTTTAATGCTCCTTCGATGGTTTGCGCTGCCCTTGCCTTGATGGCCACTGCCTCTTCCCGATACTTGAGTTGTGGCGCCATCGCCACTCGGTTAGCTGAAAACCTAACCTCTTTCGAGGCTTCTTCGGAGTACGTGCCTCTAGTTACCCCGGTGCCCACTATGGATCGTGACTACTATCTCGACCTGAAATGGTTGAAGACTTTGGCTGACGGTAGCCTAGCTTGGAGGGTGTGGGGCGTGAGTTGGATGAAGATTCCAGCTCCTGAGCACCTCCCACCCAAAGAGCCCTTAGAGCCGGCGGTATTGACGGTGGACTCCGATGATGAGGAGGAGGAGGAGGATGATGATAGACCCCGCCATCTGCAGACCTACCTCATCGACGACACGATTATGAAGGTGATGCCAGAGCCGAAGAAGGGCGAGAATGTGTCGGTCGTGGCGGTGGAGAGACCTAGGTTGGGGAGAGGACCCCGTCGAGTGAGGGAGAGGACCTCGGAGACTAGGCCACGGCCGGTGGCACCACAGCAGCAGCAGCATCCTTTTCCGTGTTACCCTTACCCCGACACCCCGGAGACGCGATCCAGCTACTTGGCGGAGAGAGTGTCATCTACCTTGACACTCCGGAACATGCACGAGATGGCGTACGCTCAGGGGATAGGGACCGAGGGACCGCATCCGGTTTGGTGGAGTGGAGTTGGGGACTACACAGGGGTTTTCCATTCCTACGGGGTGGATCAGTCGACGTGGGGGACACCTCAGTCCTTTGCCTACGGTGGCTTGACTCCATGGTACGTGGGCCCAGGAGCAGGAGCAGGAGTGGATGCGGGGATTGGGTCATCGGAAGCAGGTACTTCTGGTGGTGGTGGTGATGATGAGGTGATGTTTGAGCAGCAGCAGCAACAGGAGGAGGAGTGATACTCCTTGTACTTATCTTTGTTGATGGTAGTTGGTTTTGATGTTGGTAGTATTGTTAAACTTTAGTAGTTACTTTCGTTGAGACTTAGTTGAACTTGTATTGTTGGCCATAAGGCCGGATTTGATACTTTGACCTTGTTGCAGGATGTTGGGAGTCGGGGAGTGATCCCGACTCGATTGGTATGCCGATTACGTACATGTATGTTGGTTTACGACGAGCTTCATAGGCATTGTTGGCCTGTAGGTACTCGACAGAGTACCCCGTACTCTATCGAGTAGCTGCAGGCATGTATGAAGTAAAAATTTCTGATCTGTGGGCTACTCGATCAAGTAGCCAAGACACTCGATCGAGTAGCATGACACTCGATCGAGTACCGCTACATACTCGATCGAGTAGCACTGTTACAGGAGGTTTTCGAAAATTAAAAATGTTCAATCATTTTATAATTGCAAGTTTGATGTTTAACGTGGTTATTAGTGCGTAGTAACACCTTTGAACCGTTAATTTCATATGTTGGAAGTCAAGTTTCGGTTTTATATGCGTGTTTGTAACAATTAGTGAAGTGGCGACGATTTCTTGATTGTTTTAATATTACATATGACATATTGCCATTCATTCATTGAAGTTACATTTCTTCATACGTTGTGCAAACGATATTAACGTGCTTTATTGATGGCGACTAGTCATCCCGGTGAGTTGTGTACGATTTGTAATTTAACGAGTTTATGCTTAGTGAGTAATGTCCATAATAGATAATATGTTATGAATCAAGTAATAAGTAAAATGTGTTGTATTTTGGGTGGTGAACTTCGGGGACGAAGTTCCTTTTTAGAGGGGAAGAGTAATGTCGCAAAATAAAAAGGCCGTGGTTTTGAAGTTATGTGGTTACTCGTTTACAAGGCTTTGTTGTTTAATTACTAATCTTTGTTACTACGTTGGTCACATTGATTATATGAAGTCTAGGTGGTTACTTTAGTTCGTTAAAATGAATGTGATAGTATGTTTTAAAGGACCATCATAAAGAGCTAGTTGTGGTGCGATGTGTCGTATTAGAACGAATTAGTGAGTAACACGTGGTGTTAGTTGTGCAGCATGAAGTTGATACGAGATACGTTTCGGGTTGATAGTTGTTATCACATGATGAGCAATGGTCGTTTGTGTTGGCTCGTATGGCAAGGTCGATGTTTGATATATAATCATTAGTAAGAATTGATGCATACATGTAGAGTGACAATTAACGGTGATAATGTTTGCATGATAGTTGTAAGAGTCGATAGGTATAGAGCGTAGACGGTGATGATGATGACATGGGGGGGGATGGTATTTCCAGGGAGCAATGGTTCGAGTAGGAAGTTTGGTGATGTCGTGTTTTTCCGTCTCTAGTGCGTGGGATAGGTGGGTTGAACTTCGGGGACAAAGTTCTTTTAAGGGGGGAAGACTGTAATACCCGCCCTTTTTGAGACCCTTTGACCAGCGTTGACTGACCTTGGGAGCGGGAATAGCTTTAGAAGTGAGTGCCAAAATCATCTTGGGTTGCGTGTTAAGAGTGGTACTCGACAGAGTAGAGGCTACTCGATCGAGTAGCTAGGTTACTCGATCGAGTAGGGGGCCACTCGATCGAGTATGTTGGGTACTCGATCGAGTACCGAGTTTTCAGCGAGGGTTTTATATCGCGTTTTGTGAAATCCGCATATCACTTCCGCCACTTTCCTCCTATCCTTCAGTCGCCTCTTTCCCTTCCCTTCACCTCAAAACCTCCATGGAAGCCTATGTGAAGATCCTTGTGTCTTAGAAGAGCGTCACTTGAGTCGGGTAGCGGTCTTTTGCTGAGTTTCTCCCTATAGGTATGTCATAATCATCATCCGTGTCCTTGTTCTTTACAGTTAGGGTTTGCTTGTTGGTAATAGATAATTGTATGGTGGTTATAGGCTTTGCTTGGTCGCTGGATAGGTTGTTTGTCGGCATGGATTGGTTGCAGTTGCTCAAAGGTAGGTTCGCCTACTCAGTTTCTGTAGATGGTCTAGTATGTCGGTCGTTGTGGTTGTATTGTGATTGCTTAGTATCGTAGTTGTATTGTGACGGTTGTGATGGTGATTGTGGTTGATTGTTTCTGGTTCTCGAGGTGTGTCCTCGGCTGAGTAGGGTCACTTGCGGGAGTGGCTTCACGCCCTAGTTTCGCCCTTCGTGGAACCCGCCACGGAAGGGGATGTGCACATTAATGGACAGGGTTATCACTCATTATGAGGAGCGGGGATTTGGTGGGAACGGCTGCGGTCCCCCACTGGCAGGACTGGTCCAGTGGACAGTCAGTGACAAAGTTGGTTGGGTTATCGTGATTGTGTTTGAGACTGATAGCATTGTTTGTATTGATAATCGTAGTTGCCGTTGTCGTATCTTATCTCAGTACTGACCTTGTGTGGTTGTTTGTTCGTTATGTGTCTGACGTGATCCCTTATGGTGAGCAGTCGGTCTTAGCAGGTGTTGATGTTGTTGATACCTGGAGTCCGGGCAGGGATGATTCTTCACGAGATTCGATAGTCATAGCGAGTAGTCTTTGAGTTGTATCTTTCATATCGTTTGTTGGTTTAAATCGCTTGTAATACAATATAATAGTTCTTTTATCGACATTTGATTATTACTATCCTTGGGCAACCGAGATGGTAACGCCCTTATATGCTAAGGAAGGCCTAGTTAAGGCTCCTCTGAATATGGGGGTGTTACAGATAGTGGGGCCTCTAGTCATATGAGCCCCAACTTAGATATGTTTGAGACCTATCATACGTTAGCTTCACCCTGTTACATAAGTATACCCAATGGAAAAAGGGCTAATGTTCTGAGCGTTGGCAACATTAAACATTCTCCTGACATCACCTTGAAAAACGTTTTACATGTACCTGAGTTTCAGTTTAACCTCTTATCCACCAGTAAGTTAAGCAAAGATTTATCCTCTTCTATCATTTTTACACCTGAATATTGTCTTCTTCAGGTTCATGCTTTGAACTAAACCTTGATCCTTGGTAAACAAAGACATGGCCTTTACTTTGCTGATTTCAAGCCTTCCAACAAAATCAAAGATGTTGTCAACCAAAGTCCTTCATCTCACATTTGTGATGCCGCTTCCACCAATGCTGTCATTTCTCTTAATAGATGGCACTGTAGGCTAGGACATATTCCTTTTGCTAATTTGAAACATCTTCCTGTAATACATAATTGTTGTCAGCAAAGTTTATCTATCTATCAAGTTTGTCCTAAAGCTAGATTTCACAGATTATCATTTCCTAATAGTATCTCCAATTCAAAGCATATTTTTGAGTTACTTCATGTTGATCTATGGGGACCATACCATACACCTACAGACTCAGGCAAGAGATTTTTTCTGACCATATTTGATGACATATCTAGGACCACTTGGACTCATCTTCTCAGCCACAAAAGCAATGCCCTACCCATCCTTATGATCTTCATCACCTACATTGAGACTCAATTCCAGGTACATGTAAAAATGATTAGGAATGATAATGGGTTGGAGTTTGGTGAGGTCCAAGCCACAACATTCTATTAATTCAAAGGTATATCCCACCAAACTTCATGTGTTGATACCCCTCAACAAAATGGTGTCGTTGAGAGGAAGTATAGACATTTACTTGAAATTGCAAGGAGTTTATTTTTTCAATCAAATGTGCCTATTCAGTATTGGGGAGAATGTCTATTGACCGTCACTTATTTGATAAATAAAATGCCATCTAGTGTTTTCGGATTTAAATCACGTCTGGAAATTTTACAGAAAGAGGCCCCCTCTTATGACCATTTAAGAAGCTTTGGTTGCCTCTGTTTTGTGAGTAAATCAAAAAGGGGTAGGGACAAGTTTCAACCCAGGGCATCACCTTGCATATTTCTTAGATATCCCACTGGAAAAAAAGCCTACACTGTCATGGACCTTCAATCAAAGAAAATATTTCATAGTAGAGACGTTGTCTTTCATGAAAATGTATTTCTCTTTCACACCACGAATTTATCCAAACATTTCCATCAAACCACAATGCCTTTCCCACCTAAATCTCTCTCGAATCCTATTTTCTATATGCCCAATGAAATGAAAACTGAAATTCCAAATTAAAATGCTAATATTCCAACATGTGACATCTTGCCTTACACCCAAACTGAAACAACAAGTAATATGCAAGTTAATGCGACTGTCCCTGAAAATGCTATTGATACCCCAACTGAGACAAAAAGTACCAGAGGCAGGAGGTTGCCATCATATCTTCAAGATTATGAGGTTAGCCTTCCTGGCACAGACAACACTATTGCCCAACTCTCTTGGCAGGCTCCTCAACACTGGTGCAATCTAGTGAGTTTTTCCGACATTTCCAACCATGCTCAATACATCATCAATCAACAACTGGCTTATTCTGAACCAACCAGCTAAAATGAAGCATGCCAAGATCCTCATTGGGTCCAAGCAATGAAAAAGGAAATTGAGGCACTTCAAGCTAATGACACATGGGTTCTCACTTACTTGCCCATAGGAAAAAAGGTTATATCTTCTAAATGGGCTTACAAAGTCAAATTAAATGCTGATGGTTCCTTGAAGAGGCATAAAGCGAGACTAGTAATAGAGGTTGTAGGTCAAAAGGCAGGGATAGATTACCAAGAGACCTTCTCTCCAGTGGTTAAAATGACTACCATCAGAGCTATGATATGTGTTGCTGTCCACAGACATTGGGATATCTTCCAAATGGACGTCAACAATGTTTTCCTTCATGGGGATATTGAAGAATAAGTGTACATGAAAATGCCTGATGGCATACCTAATCCCAATGCAAAGGTGTGCAAGCTGAAAAAATCCCTTTATGGCCTCAAACAGGCTTCAAGGCAGTGGTTCTCAAAGTTGTGTCTATTCCTTCATCAATTCAAGTTTATCCAATCCAAAAATAACTATTCCTTATTCATAAAAAGGGACAAAGGTGACATTACAATAGTAGCAGTCTATGTGGATGATATAGTGGTCACGGGCTCCAATACATCCAAAATCAATGCTTGAAACATCTGCTCAATTTAACTCTCGGGATAAAAGATCTGGGTAAATTACACTATTTCCTTGGGATTGAAGTTACCTACACTCCACAAGGGATCATCCTAACTCAAAGAAAATTTACCCTTGATCTTCTAAATGATGCTCACATGATGCATTCTAAATCAAGTATCACCCCTTTTCCTGTTAACTGCAAGCTTGATAAATCTGACGAAGCATTATATGATAATCCTACCTATTATAGAACCTTGATTGGAAAGCTCAATTTTCTCACCCATACAAGGCCTGACCTGTCCTTTGTTGTCCAAACCGTAAGTCAATTTATGCAAGAACCTAGAATCTCTCATTTTCAGGCCATTTCTCATGTGTTACAATATCTCAAGGGAACTTGTGGGCAAGGCATCATGATGCAGGGTTCTGACACACTCACTCTCCAGGCCTTTTCGGACTCTAACTGGGCAGCTTGTCCTGTGACCAGGAGATCCATCACAGGATGGCTTGTTCTCTTTGGCCGCTCCCTCATCAGCTGGAAGAGTAAGAAACAAACCACCATTTCCAGGTCATCTGCTGAGGCTGAATATAGGGCCATGGCCCAGGCAGCAGCAGAGGTTACATGGCTGGTTAGACTTCTAGATGACATGGGTGTTCATAATCTTCAACCTGTGAGTCTTTACTGTAACAATCACAGTGCTCTCCACATAGCTAAGAACCTTGTCTTTCATGAGAGGACCAAACACATTGAGTTAGATTTTCATTTTACTAGGGATAAGGTCCTTGATGGTTTGCTTCAACTGAAATACACTCCTACCTCCACACAACTAGCAGATGTTTTCACCAAAGTTTTACCTTCAAGACAAAATTGGAAACTTCTGCACAAGCTTGGCATGTTACCATATCCTCAAGCTTGCGCGGGGTGGGGGTGGGGGGGGGGGTGTTGGAGCATATGACACGTGATAAGCACTTGTCTAGGATTGGTACAAGACCCTATATATGTTCCGGCACATGATCTGAATATCTAATGTTTTAGGCCCATTTCTCATGTGGTTTATTTTTGTTTGCTGCCTCACACTTGTTGTTGTATATAAATAGCATGTAAAGTAACTTTAGCCGTAAGAACATTCATCACAACTTTCCCTCAGATACATAAACATTCATTCTTCAATCATCAACAATATTTATCATTATAATTATCCTTATTAATGCATCCAAGTTTCCAAATTTGTCAGGCTGCCCTTTATGAACTGTCAAATATATTTCGACTCTGTCTAATGGCTCATTTTGCCCCTAGCTTATGCCGTCTGGTGCTTGATCTTGATTTCATTAACTGGATTACAGAACTTGGAAATATCTTTTACCTTGACAACTTAAACCGGCTATTGTTGTTTCTTTATTTCTCTCTGCTGCGAAATGCTTCTCTATAGCGTGGAGTATGGACTCATGTTTGATTTTCCTGTAACGTGATGTAGTAGAAAGTATTGGCTGTACATGGAGCAACAAAGATGAGTGCATATGTCACGCATGGAATATTTCCAAACAAATCATGGAAAAGCTTAAACCCAATACAACAGGTATGTCTATTTTTTTCTATATTCTTCCCAATCATTGTTGAGAAAACTAGAAGACAAGCATTGGAGTAGAATATTCTTATTATTCTTGATGATGAAACGTAATACATCCTTCCTGCATATATACTGAAGCTAGCTAGGTCATATCTTTGACTATGCACAAAATACTCCTACTTCTATGGTAACTAATTATCACCAAATATTCACAATATACACTAGCCACTAATATAATGCTAATCAAATAATATGGTTACCATATAAGACGGTACCCATATTCTAATACTCCCCCTCAAGTTGGAGCACGGGGCAAACCGAGACCCAACTTGTACGATAAGTGATCAAATGACTCTCCTCCAAGAGCTTTAGTGAACAAATCCGCTATTTGTTCCTTACTCGGCACATGATGCGCTTTGATCACTTTGGACACTAAATGTTGACGGACAAAGTGACAATCAATTTCAATGTGTTTCGTTCTATCATGAAACACGGGATTTTTGGAAATGTGAAGTGCAGCTTGATTGTCACAAAACATGAGCATGGGATTCGTGTGAAATACCCCAAGTGATACGAGGAACGACTTCAGCCACAACAATTCGCTTGTAACCGATCCCATGGCTCTATACTCCGCCTCAGCCGTTGATTTAGCCACCGTAACTTGTTTCTTCGCCTTCCAAGAAATTGGTGACCCTCCAATCGAGACAAAATACCCACTCAATGACCTCCTGGTGACGGGACACCCGGCATAATCCGAGTCACAAAAGCCACGTAGTTGATAGTCCGAACTAGCATTGAGTGTGATTCCCTTACTCGGATTCCTCTTAACATATCTAACCATCCGCAAAGCAGCATCCCAATGTTCTTTCTTGGGCTCGTTGACGAATTGCGACAACACATGAACAGAGTACACAAGGTCGGGCCTGGTTATCGTCAAGTAGACCAATCTGCCGACGAGTCTTCGGTACTTCATAATGTCCTTCAAAACAGGCTCCTTTGCAAGTCCTAAATTATGCCGACTTTGAATAGGAGTATAAGCTGTCTTCGCACCTGCCATACCACTGTCTTCTACGATGTTTATGGCATATTTTCGTTGGTTAAGAAATAACCCATTAACTCCATGAGCCACCTCAATCCCAAGAAAATACTTAAGTTTACCCAAATCTTTAATCTCAAATTTTTTGTCAATGAATTTCTTGAAATTGTTACAGGCTGCTCGATCACTTCCGACCACTATCATATCATCAACGTATACTAGAACGCCAATAAACACGTCTTCTCGGTGTAATGTAAACAATGAATAGTCCGCCATTGATTGAACAAAACCATAATTCTTCAACGACTCAGTTAATTTCGCGAACCAATTTCGCGAAGCTTGCTTTAAACCATAAATAGATTTCAGTAATTTACATACCTTTCTCCCTTTGTCTCTTTCAAATCCCTGTGGAATCTTCATATACACGTCTTCTTCGAGGTCGCCGTGCAAGAAGGCGTTGTTGACATCTAATTGCTCAATAATCCACTTCTTCTTTACGGCTACAGCAAGTAAGCATCTTACACTGGTCATCTTCGCAACCGGCGCATAAGTCTCATGAAAATCAATGCCTTCAACTTGTGTAAAACCTTGGGCTACAAGTCTCGCTTTGTATCGTTCTATCTCTCCATTCGCATGATACTTTATCTTGTATACCCATTTACACCCTATTGCTTTCTTCCCTTCCGGTAATTCAACAATTCGCCAAGTTCCATTATTTTCTAAAGCATTAATTTCCTTTGCCATTGCTTCACGCCATCTCGCATCTGTAGCTGCTTCACGGTATGAGCCTGGTTCTTTATGTTTATCACTTTTGGCAAGAAAACAGGTATGTGACTTCGAAAAATAATCATTAGTAACATAATTGATTAATGGATAACGAGTACCTGGTGTAGAGGAAGCTGACTGTGTGCGGTGCGCATCTTGATTCGGGGTGATTACTCTTGTTGACTTACAGTAATAATCCTTTTTCCATGCTGGCTCATATTTTTCTCGAGCTCCACGACCCATTCTGTCATCTCTGTTTTGCCCATCAGCATTTGTCACTGGTAATGCAGTCTCCCTTATCTCGCCACTTTGTCGAAAGTTCATTTTCCACATTCGCATCACCGATTGCGCCACTGTCAGGGACGACTTCAGTCATGTCTGGTAATGTATCATCACTCTCACCCTCATCAACACTCCCCCTGTCTACCCAAGTCCTCTCATTTAATGACTCATCAGTATGCAATTTCGAATTACTGTCATCAATAGTCGCATATGGGTAAACATGCTCATAGAACTTAACATCTCGAGAGACAAAAACACGTTTCTCCTTAAGGTCATAAACCTTCCATCTCTTCTTACTATGCGGGTATCCTATAAAAATACATCGTGTTCCACGCTCCTCAAATTTATCTCTCGGTTTTTCATTGTTGTGTACGTAACATAGACATCCAAACACTTTCACATTCTCAAAATTTGGCCTTTTTCGATAAAGAATTTCAAATGGAGTTTTTCCATTCAACAACGGTGTAGGGGTTCGATTTATCAAATAAGCAGCGGTCAAAATGCATTCCCCCCAAAAATGTAAGGGTAACCCTCCTTCAAAACGTAGGGCACGAGCTTTTTCTAATATGTGACGGTGTTTCCTCTCAACCCGACCGTTCTGTTGGGGTGTACCAGTATTGCTAGTTTGGAATAAAATCCCATTTTCCTCATAATATTGCTTCATTGATCCCGACAACAATTCCGTACCATTGTCGCTTTGAATTTGCTTAACATGGGTCTCGAATTGGGTTTTTATCATTTGACAAAAAATTTTCATAAAATAACCAGCCTCACTTTTATCTTTCATAAGGTAAACCCAAACGGCTCGACTACGGTCATCAACGATGGTCAAAAAATAATGGGCCCTTGTCAAACTAGCAACCTTATACGGTCCCCAAATATCGCAATGTATTAAACCAAACAAAATATCACACCGTTTATTATTCAACTTAAAAGGCGCACGAGATTGTTTTGCCCTACAACAAGAATCGCAAACTGTATCCGATGTCAAATGTAAATTATTGCCAACTAAATCAGAAAAACTAAGAAAAATACTCTTGGATGGGTGTCCGAGCCTCTTATGCCACAACCGTGCTTCCTTTGTGACGACAGTTCGAGCCACTACTTCTTCCTTTTCCAATTTGTAGTAATACACCCCATGACGATGCTCACCGCGTCCAATCATCATCCTCGTACTCAGGTCCTGTATTTCACAAAAATCGGAATGAAATGTTACTGTGCAATTATTTTCACAAATTAATTGCTTAACGGATATTAAATCGCAAGTAAGGGTTGGTACAAATAAAACATCCTTCAACACGAATTTCTCGCTCAATTTGATTTCGCCATGTATTTTTGTTTCAACCTTCCTGCCATCGGGTAGGCTCACAGTTGAACTCCCATTTTCGACCCAAACATTCTCCAACAATTCTCGCTTTCCTGTCATGTGATGGGAACATCCACTATCTAACATCCATTCAACATCAATAGTCACTTTCATACCTTTCAACTTGTCATCTCCTTCGGGGCTTCCTTTGAGCAATAGTTTCAATCGCTCGAATTCTTCACTGGTAAACGAATAGCTTTGTTGAGTCGAACCTGATTCTTTTGTTCCAGAAGAATTACTGACAGCATTCGCTTGGTGAGCCTCTTGACTGCGGCCCCTTCCTCTGCCACGATTGCCACGGCCAGAGCCTCGCCTTCCTCGTCCTCTTCCGCGTGCTATCACAGTATCATATCCATGCTTATCATAGCAATTTTCTTCAGTATGATAATACTTTCCGCAATGAGAGCACCGTGGTGGTGGGTCTGCGTCCTCATTCTCAGATTTTTGACTCCAATTCCTGCCTTGTCCTCCAGTACTTCGAACTGCCATGGCTGCCTCCACTCGATCTTCCTTGTTTTTCGTGATTGAGGCATGCGTCTCTTCCCTGAGAACAATAGCATAGGCCCGATTTAAATCCACAATAGGATCATCCGTTAATAAATTTGTCCTCACATGTCCATATAATCTGGAATCCAATCCCATAAGAAATTGGTGGATTTTCTCCTCTTCTCGTTCTTGGGTGATTGATTTAGCCGCTCCACAAGTACAAGCCTTTATTTTGCTATAATTTCCCAACTCATCCCATATAGTTTTGAGTCGAGTATAATATTCTACTACTGTGTCGCTCCCCTGCTTGCACTCGCTGAGATCGGCTTTTAATTGATGAACTCGTGGTGCGTTGCCAGTAGAATACCTAGCACGCAATTCTTCCCAAATCTCTGCCACCGGTTGCGTAAATGTGATACTCGGATGTAATTTCTCATCGATCACATTACGTAACCACGCTCGTATCATTGCATTGCACTACCGCCACGCGACAGTTTCGACAGTCTCCTCCCCTCCTTCTAATTCGGGTTTGACAACTTTTCCTTCCAAAAAATCTAATTTGTTTTTCACATCCAACCCGTTCTTAACTGCTTCTGCCCACAAATCGTAATTTTTTCCATTGAATACAATTTGTGTGACATTGAGGTTTGGACTCTCCGAAGGGTGGAGATACAGAGGCGATGTTGTTGGGATGATCTTTGGACCACCACTGTTAGTTCCTTTCAATTTATTTTCACCTGTCATGGTGTTTAAAAATTATGTGTATGTGTGTTTTCGAATCAAATTCTAGCTCTGTGATACCATGAGAAAACTAGAAGACAAGCATTGGAGTAGAATATTCTTATTATTCTTGATGATGAAACGTAATACATCCTTCCTGCATATATACTGAAGCTAGCTAGGTCATATCTTTGACTATGCACAAAATACTCCTACTTCTATGGTAACTAATTATCACCAAATATTCACAATATACACTAGCCACTAATATAATGCTAATCAAATAATATGGTTACCATATAAGACGGTACCCATATTCTAATAATTGTTGTCAAAATCTCGATTCGATCTTACGATTCTACGATTTTACGATCTAAAAACGCTTGACGATCCTAGATCTTACGATTCTATTATGGTTGTAGAATCTTAAGATTCTATTCATTTTAAAATTTCTAAAGGTAGGATCATAATACGATCCTACAATTTTACGATCCTACGATCCAGTTTTATGAAAAAACATAAATATATATTTTATATAATGAAATTGTAAAATCCGAATCTATGTATAAATTGTAAAAATATGTTCCTAACAATGACATAAAAATTATTATTCATCAATAATTTATGAATAAATATTAATAAATATAAATATGTATATTAATCTTCAATTTTATATTTTTACCAAATAAAAAAGCTGTATTTAGTTAGTTTGTAGAATCTTACGATTTTACGATCCGATTCTACCGATTCGATTCTACCTACTCTATCGATCCAAAGTAGAATCTCGATCCTGACAACATTGCTCCCAACATGACAAATGAAAATTAATCCATGTTAATCAAGCTCTCTGTAAAATGTCCTGTTTTGAGGCAAGTTAAAAGTTGAGCCGAAAGTTGGAAACCTCACAACATTCTACAATGAGAAGGACGGTGTAGCCTAATTTCTCAATGTTTGTCATTCCCATTAAAAACCCAAGAAACAAACATTTCAACTGATAGCTTCATCCATATGGATCCTTTAACCAACTTAAAATTGAAACTCAATAAATAATTACTCTTCACGAGTACGTCATTCTAATGATAATCTGATCATTATGGTACCATACATACTAGATGCAATATCAGTCTGAAATCCTAGGTAGGTATGGGTATTTTTCTCCTTTTCTTACGTCGTCACCTCATTCTTGGCCTACTACATTCTACAGGATCGGACTGACGTACTTGTGGATCACGGATTCGTGTCCCCTAACCGTAAAGGAGGTTAAGAATAGGCAGATTTGTATTCGTGTCCCCTTTTATTTAATTCTAAAAAGAGTGTTTTGTTAAGTTTAGTGATGGTGTAGTGGTCGAGATAGTCGGTCAAGTGATTTAATGCACGATGACGGTACCAAACAATGTGTAAGGCTTGTGTTTACGATCGGTAGGTCGTAAACACGTGTCTGATTGTGACTTAGAAAGTCGAATCTATAATTTTAAGGGAGAAAAGAGGGGGCGGACACTTGCGTAACTCTCAAATGATGGCATTTGAGGGTTATTTATAGGAGAATGAGTGGCTGTGTGAGTTTTGAGCGACGTGGCCACCTGGGCTGCTCAAAGAGGCGCGAGCCATGTCGCACGTCTTCGAGGTGTCTTGTCACTATCATACGAATGCAATCATGATTTGTTCTATCCTAGGATTTGGATGAACATTTTTGGTACTTGACTATGTAAGATTCCGGGAAATCTTAACATAGAAGCATTTGAATGGTTTGTTTTTTTGTGTTTGACTCGGTTTGACTCGTTGTTGGAGTCGGGATTTGAATTTTGAGTTGGGTTTTGGTCCGGTGTCGGTTTTGACTCTAGTTAGTGTCATTGTGACCCCATCGTCATGCATTAAACACTCCAGGTACTTTTGAAAAGTTTTGAAATATTTCATTTTCGAAATCGTATTATTTTCCGACGCAAAGTTATACACAAACTGTCGATCAAACGCTGCGATTCCTAAGCATGTTGTAGTCCGATAATCATCGGGTGTGTGTTGGAGACTCAACAGATACTGGGTATCTACAGTAACCTGGCAGGGTTACACACTTTGGTATAGCCCGATGAAGCGGATTCTTTGCAGGACCTCGTCGTCACCAGTCTTTGTCAGTTTGAAATATATTTTCCTCCCTCATTTTTCACTATTATAGTTCATTTGACTGTCCACGTAGTCCGAGAGATTCTGTATCTCGGGCCAGTGTATTTGAGATATCACTATTGATTTGAAAGATTGATGAAAGTTTACAAGTATTACACATCTAATAGGTATCGTCCAGAAGGGTATATTTCTGAGCGAGCTATTATCGATGAAGCTCTTTCATATTGTTACGCATACATCTCCTTCGACGGTTTGAGGTGTTCTTGGCCCTTTCTCTGACCAGCCTTACTTTACGCACCAATCAACCCCACATAAAGCCACCTTTGACCACCGTGTTGATAACTCCTGAAAAGTCTGTACTCCCACCTTTCCAACGAGTCCAAGAACACCTCAAACCGACCTTGTTTCTATCCCAAATATAGACTGAAAGTCACCCTATTACAAGTGGTCAGAAAGTTGTTAAAATTAGGTCAAAAAGTCGTGTTTGACAAACTTTGACAAAAAACCCTTTTATTTAATTGAAAATAAATTTAAATGCTAAGTAAAGGTACAATAGGTCTCACTTGTGACGGGTGAACTATCACCCACATGGGTGTATGAGACAAAGAGTAGAATGCATAAAGAATCACATATTACTTGTCTTTATCTTTTCATGTGGATTTTATTTGACCCGTCACAAGCTTGTGACGGATATCGGCCGTCACAACTCACAAATGAGAATTTGTGATAAACGTAAGTCGGGCGGTGCTGAACATCAATACTAGTTCTTTAATAAAATTCAAATCTAAAAAATATACTCCCTCCTATTCTAGATAAGTGTCACATTGTATGGATGACACAAGAATTAAGTAGGAGTTAAATAACGTAAAGTATTGTGGTGGGGTAAGGTAATTGGAGAGATGAAAGGTATTGTGGGGTATTATTGTGAGTGGAGTGATTAAAATATGTATTGTTGTGGGATGAGGTGAGGTATTGTTGTGGATCAAAGTTATTAAAATAATTATAAAAGTTTACCGAAAATAGACAATGGGACATTATTGTGAATAGACGGAAATGAACAATGAGACAGTTAGGTAGAAGAATAGGAGGGAGTATAACCGAGCCGATAGTTTATATACCGTTCTGATTTGGGGGGGTATTTAGCAAATTAATTAGGATTATGGTGTTATTTAGCAAATTAGCAAATTAATTAGGATTATGGGGTTGGTTTCAAACTATTTGGAGTCAATTGGTCCACGTCATCGCTTTTATTTTTTTCTCCAGTTTTTAGGTAAAGCCGCTAAGATCCTTGGCGGCTTGTATCTTTACCATTTTGAGTAGCTACGGTAAGTTTTAGAAAAATACCGAACTAATGAAGCTGCTATGATCCCTAGCGGCTTTTGATGACATTTTCCAATCATGATGTAAGCAACTAATAAGCAACATGCAGCTTTTAGAATTCAACATGCAAAGACGCTGAGAAGTGAGAATCCAGCGGCTTTCATTGCCAACAAAAAAATTGCATCATGATTGCTACAAAATAGTAGGGATATAAGCCGTTAGGGACCTTAGCGACTTTACCTAAAAACGTAAAGAAAAAAAAAGTGATGACGTGGACTCATTGATCCCAAATAATTTGAAACCAATCCCAAAAATCTAATTAATTTGTTAAATAACCCAAAAAATCAAAAAATATAACCCTCTAATTCTAGATAAGTGCCCCATTGTATGGATGATACAAGAATTAAGGAGAGGAGTTAAATAACGTAAAATATTGTGGGTGGAGTACTGGAGTGATTAAAATATATATTAGGGTTTTTCTAACATGTGTCCTTAGGGCACATGTTAATAAGTTAAATATAGAAAGTTTGTTGAGATTAAATCATGATAGATGTATAAACTTACATTTACCATAATTAGTGAAATATTCTCAACAAACTTTCTCTAATTAACTTATTAACATGTGCCCTAAGGGCACATTTTAGAAAATCCGTATATATTAGTGGGTGAGGTGGGGTATTGTTGTGGGTTGAAGTGATTAAAATAATTATAAAAGTTTATCGAAAATAGACAATGTGACATTATAAAAGTATAACAGAGCCGATAATTTATATACCGTTCTGATTTGGGGTATTAAGAAACCCTAAATCAGAGCTCTTTAGTCTTTATCGTCCTTGTCTCTGCATTTGTAGCACACACCAAATATACAAACAAGGTCTCTACAATCCAACTTTACTCCAATTTGTTCTGTAAGTGTTTATTTTCCTCTTTTTTTTTTTTTTACAAGGAGTTTGAAACCAATTTTTGATGTCAAATTCTGATTATTATTATTATGATGATAATAATGATGATGATATACGAAAAGAAGTGGATGAATTAAAAAAGTCAAAATTAGTGTTTTTCCCTTGTTTACCACCATATAAACCTATAAACGAGGTTATAGTCCTAAATTACTTGTTGGAAAAAGATGAGGAAGACATTCCACCAGAGTTACAGTTACGCAACCATGATTCGCAACCTGATCATGATCGTTTTGTAAAGCCTTTCGAGAAAGAAGAACCCGAATACCCAAATGATAATGATATACCCGTCTTTGGACCTGTCAAGGTTGGTGAGAAATTTGATGTTATATCCATGTTAACTAGCAATGGTAGTAGAGATTACCTTGTACGAAATGATAATGATGGTGAACGTGTTCTAGTCGAGACCCTTCGCGGGAAATACATCATTGTTTGTTGTTTCTTTGTGCCTATGTTGGCGGATTCTTATGAGGCCAACAAATGCTTGGATATTATAGCTGCGTATACCCACTTGATTCTTGAAAGGAGAGATGAAATTCAGATGGTCATGGTTGCTAAGATGAGACGTGATTCGGCTAACCATGAGCCTCATTTCCAACACTTTTTTTCTGCCTTCCCTTGCAGTTGCCTTGCCATACCCTTTTGGGACTCGCAGTCTCGTGACTGTGTTGCCAAGTCGCTAGGGTTGCGCGTTGCCTAAGTGGCCGACTACTCTTATTGTGGATCCTAAACAAACTGTTTTACAACAGGGGTCGTCTATGGACTCTTTATTCAAAAGCCATGGAGCTCTTACATTTCCTTTTACTGCTGAGAGAATTTACTCGCTTTCCATGGAGGACCGGGAATCGAGGTTAAGAATTAATGATATGAACCTTGATGAACTCCTCTGCCTAAATACCTCTGATTATCTCTGGTCAAGTGATGACGAGAATGGATGTATGTCTGTTTTAGATTTGAGCAACAAGGTTGTGGGGTTATACATGTGCTATGACGGGGGATATTTAACAACAATTAATTTCTTCCATGAGAAATGTAAAGCTAAGGGGCTCGAGTTTGAGATAGTGATGGTATACATGCCCTTTGCGGGACCTGTTAAGTGGCTCCAAAGTCGCGTCAATGAAGCATTGGTAAAGCATGAGATATCTTGGTGGGTGTTGCCCTTTAATGACAAAGTAAGCCGGAGATTGTCTCGATTATTTAGCGCCTACTACCACCGAAATGATAAAATGATTATTCTAGGACCTAATAACTCATTTGCTGAGAAATTAGGGTTAGAAGTCATGTGCTGCTACGGGATCAGGGGGTATCCCTTTGCTAGAGAGTGCATTGTAGATCGAAAGTTTGCCAAATTAAGGTCAGTAACACTAGAGTCAGTACTGTTGATCATCTCTGAGGAACATAACTATTATGTCCTTGACAAGGATGGGGATCGAGTTCCCGTGTCTGAGCTGCTTGGAAGGAATATCATACTCTACCTTGATTATTTAGATCCCACTCCCATCGCACAAGTCTACGACCAGCTTGTTAATTGGTACCCAAAATTAAAGGCCAAAGATCCCGAGTTTGAAGTTGTGTTTATCAGCTATGGTGCGCCACGTGGAATAGTAGATGAACGATATTATAAAATGCCATGGCTGAGCGTTCCTTTTCCGTCTGGTCATTCAGAGCATGTTAATATCAAGCAATTGTTCTTGGAGTGGGAGGATAAATATCCTACATTGATTGCATTTGGGAAAGATGGTCTGCTCCGTTCAAGACGTGCTAACCTACATCTTAAGTTGGATGGGATTGATGCGTTTCCTTTCCAAGGTTATCTCCGCCGAGAGATGTTTCTTGATTTTAATGAGCTCAACCATTTTTTCTATTAACTCTCCTCATACACAGAAAAAATCTTTTTTCAAGTCATTTTTCCTTGACTGCAATTTCTTATCAATTACAGTACACCCTTGCAACTGATTTATTTTGAACCAAATGTTAGATTTAATAATCTTCTTCTCGGATATTTTGGATGTGTTGATATCGAATGAATCACATAAGCAATCTGTTTTGAGCTAAGTTATTAAGGCTATTGTCTATTACCACTTTTCCTGTGAGGAGTTGATGTGAAGCAAAATGACAGTGGGAAATCTAACCACAAAGGGACTTGGATACAAGTACAACAAGGCCTAGATAAACCCATGAGGCATATTCTTACCCTTAGTAGAGGAGTGGAATGTGCAACCGGTGAAATGCCCGGTGTGGCGATATTCATGGACAGTTTTATCATCTTATTGAGTTGTTTCCTTGGTTTTGGATATTGTTGTATTTGAACATGATATTTAATTATTCCTTAGTTTTTTTGTGAAAATTTGTCAAAACTGTTGTACTGTTATTTTGTATTGAGGCTGTTGAAACTGTTCCTGTAGTTGTTATTGTTGTTATTGTGGTTGTTGAGCCCGTTACGTACTAAGGATTGTCTAGGCTGCTATTGCTACTGTTATTAAGTCTGTTCTCGATTTAGACCTCACCAGCCACGAAATAAACCCCTATGTATCGTATGATAATTTCCTTCATCTTGCTTAATACCTGGATCTCTTATCCGCTAGCCCACCTCGGCCTTAGGGAGCTTGACCTCTGCGCACGAAGTAAACCCCTATGTATCGTATGTGTTGCTGGCGGTTTTCTTCCAATTGGTAGTAGTAGTGGTGGTGGTGGTTAATGTTGTGTTCTTTTGACACACTTTTGGACTTGGTTAGTAACAATCCCTTGTCCAAGAATTTGATGTCCAAGAATATGACATAGTTCACCCATTATTATAGACGGTACGTCATTACACCTTCTCGGAAACTTTTAGAAAAGCCGAATCTCGAGCTATGTGATTAGCCTAACTGCATAATTACTTGCTACATTTCCTAATTCCCACCAATAAATATATCTGCAAATGGTTGTATGCATTCTGCCTATATTGGGTGGTTCATATTAAATCTCATGTCTAAACACCTTTATATTGACAGGTTGCTGACTTCTGTGCTAGGAGGATGCATCAAGTTATAACATAGGAGTTGAGTAGGGAAGGAATCGACGGGCAAAACAAGTGGATGCATTCTCTAGTGACTTTAGGAGAGCCTATACCGAGGTCATAACAGAAGTTGTGGCCTCGGATATGGTGCGCTCCACGGCTGTTGTAGCTGTTGTGTCAGGCTATCAGATTATTCTATCAAATTGTGGGGATTCAAGGGCTAGAACTCAGACCATTCCTTTGACTGTTGACTAGTCCGATTCTTTCTTGCTGCCTGTTCTTGAATGTTCATAATTTTAAGGGTCAATTAAATTTTACAGTCTTACAATGAAAGTAAAGAAGAAAGGAAGATAACTGAACTTTCAATATGGTATGTTAATGTGGAAGAAAAAAAAAACCAAGCTGAAGAAGATGGGGTAAGAGTGGAAAGGAGAGAGATGGGTGGGTAAACCGTAAAAGAAATAGAAATAAGAAGAGGGGTAATTTGGTCAGAATTTTCAAGTTTTGGAAGGAAATTTTAAATATTGACGGAATATTTTCTTTTAAGTGACCGGAAAATGAAATTGGTAGCAATTTGTATGCACTAATGCTTAGTAAGGTAGTAATTTTAGGAGTTTGTTTTATAAGGTAGTAATTTTTGAAAACTGGTATTTATAAGGCTGTAAAATTTAATTGACCCTAATTTTAACTTTTATGAATGCCAAGTTCACTCAGTCCCGAAATAATGATGAATAAACTGTTCTTTACTACGGTTATAGAACCGTAGCCAAAAGCCGTTTTTGTACTAGAGCGGCTGTTTTGTTAACTTTTGCATAAACTTGGTAAAATTTAGTTTCATTATTTTGCGGTACATATCACTCTGAGATCCGCTTTTTTTTCGAGGTTGCAGTTTTTTTTGTGACGCTTAAACACTACAAGACTTTCGTTCTCGGGCTACCAAAGTAGGCGACGGAAAAGCAGGGTCGCGAAATTGGCGACTGATAAAAAATTCGGGCGACTGCGTCTCGTCGCCAAATTGGCGACTACAGTTTAATAAATTGGCGACCGCATTTTGGAGAATAGCGACCGAATTTAGTCGCTAATTTGGCGACCGCATAAGGGTCCGTCGCCAGTTTCCGTCGCCCGAAAAAAAATACCATATACCAGATTTCCTCCCCCTCTCTCTTACTTTACCAATTCATAAAAAAAAAAAAAAAAAAGAGAAGAGGACGACTCAAAACCCGACGCCGCGCCACCATTCGTCACCGCCGCCACCAATCGTTACCGTCGCTGCCGTCAACACCAGCCCACCACCTCGACCCCACCACCGGTGACTACCCAACTGTAACACCCCCTCATACCAAGGTGCCTTACCAGGACCACCCTACCATGAAAGAGTGTTACCATCTCGGTTTCCCGAGGTTAGTATATAAAAGTTACCAATTCCAAACAACCTTTATTAAAGTATAAAGAGTTTAACGATTACATAATCTCAGACCAACTCAAAATAAAAGTGTAAGGAACTCAATACAACTGAAATCAAAGACAGCTAAACTCGTAATAAATGGAAGCTAGACTCGAAGTGATGACTCCCCATGATCGTCCCATAGCTAAACATCTCATTACACTGTCATAATCGCTCACCATCCCGAATGGATCACCGCAGTTTTACAAAACAACAACACGGGGTCGATTCTTTGCGATAATCAAGATAAGACAAACAAACAATGTAATCGGTGATCATCCTCCACAATGAATCGACTACACACCGGTGTGCGACCTGCTTAGGATTACCCATCGCAATAAGTAATCCACTCCGCCGGTGGGGGACCGCAGCCCATCCCCACCAAGTCCAGCTCATCAACGAGCGACTAACAATCCCTGTCCCTTAATGTGCACATCCCCTCCTGTGACGGGTTCCACGGAGGGCGAACTAGGGTGTGAAGCCACTCCCGCAAGTGACTCCGCCACAATCACACACACCACAGCATCACAGCTGTCACAACACCACAACCGTCACAACACGACCACATCACCACCGTCACCGCAGCACCCATACTCCGATGATTAGCAGATAACAACAATTACAAAATAAACACAATCTTAATCAATCAACATTAACTGAGTAGTGGAAACCCTACCTTTTCGCAATCCGCTTACGTTGTAATCAACCATACAAATGCATAACAAATACCACATCGTCACCTACAACAATAATCACATAATACAATTACACATTGCACAATCCCATTTTCCCCCAATTCATGAATAAAACAAACCCTAGAATTAATCATCAACAACATAGGGATAAAGACTTACCGACGGAAGAATGAAAGATTGAATGCGATAGCTACGATGTCCACACACACAGAGGAGAGATTTGGGAGTGATTAGAGTGTCGTAGGTTTGATTAGGTTTGCAAATGACGTTTTAGAAACTGATTATCGAATAGATAATCCCTAATTACTCCCGAATCAAACCGCTGAAATATTACTCGCCAGACCGGATACTCGGTCGGGTATAGGGTATACTCGGCCGAGTACCCTCTACTCGGTCGAGTATTCATCATACTTGGCCGAGTATTCCTCAGCAGTAGCCAAACAGACTACACAATCTACACTACTCGGCCGAGTAGGCTCTACTCGGTCGAGTACTTAGCCTAAGAAATCCGTAGTATTACAGTCTTCCCCCCTTAAAAAGAACTTCGTCCCCGAAGTTCCAACCCAACCTATAAAACATGGATACCTAACACTAACTCCACCAACTAAGCTTACTTCTACAACACGACTTACGATATCGTCTCAACTACAACATAGCCTCTCGACACTAACTCCATAATACCATCGAATAACCATATCATAAGTGTTGCCAACTCTATCTCACTACTATAACTCTCACTAGCACCTCAATACCAAGACAATCTACCAAACAAGATCAACCATCAAAACAACCAAACAAGATCAACCATCAAAACGGAATGTTACATTCTACCACCCTTAAAACGAACTTCGTCCTCGAAGTTTACTCCCACACCTAAACATCATACTACTACGAGCACTGCCATTACCTGTAATAAAATCGACCATCACACAAATCCATCCTTATTCTACACCAACACTCCAACTTCCAATTGCCACCTGTATGACCATCAAACTCTCTTGTCGCATCCTACTCCTCTTAAGATAAATGTTACGTCCTCGTAACACACTAATACTAGGTCCTTTGCTATACTCCCCAAAATCCTCATTACTACCGCATGCCAACGATAACCCACTATAACCTCAACACCTACAACCATTCCTATATCCAAGAATCTCTTTCTTTAACAGTTCTCGTGCCTCCAATCATTTTGTACTCCCATAACATATATCATAAAATCCTCAGTATTACTATTACTCCATCTCTTCCCCATTACCACAAAACGACATACTTCTATATACTTATACACTCTTCTCCACGATCTTAGATCACAATCCACAAAATATTACACATACTCACATTAGCTTCTCAAGTTCATCTCTTTTATTACCACAAAACTCACCCCTCACTTGACATGATACTAAGTCCCAAAACTCCGTACTCACTGTCCCAATAAAAGGTGTTAAACCACCCGTAGCTTCAAGTTTAATACCACACATGTTCCACAATTTCCTTGCCACAACTATGTCCACCAATGCCTCATCTAAAACAAGATCAAAAGTATTCTAACAACCTCTCACAACTGTGTCCCATTGACATAATGCGATTAAACCATGACCACAACGGAAACATACTCAACTTTCTTCCATATCCCACTCTACCCTCAATCCGAAGCCGAAACTGATAAGAAACATTAACACACAAAACAACACTCGATATGCCAACACTGATACTAACAGCAAGCAACAGTAAACAAACAACAATCTGTGACAACATGAAAATACTCGTATCACAACACGAATTACCTTGCACAGTGCACAAAACCACATCGATAGCCATCACAACTTTTACAATCTCATAACACTGACTCAGCACAACTTCCTTGACCACAAGACTTTCTTAAAACTGCTCTACCAGATCACGACGCAGCATATTAGACGGGATCACCAATACCAACTTTATGAATATTATCCATACCATGACTCTTGAGGCCGAAACCCCACACCATTACTTACAGATATCATACATAAACATATAAGTATAACATATGACGCGGAACACACATATAACGACTCGTATCTATCACACCACACCATTACTCATGAGGCCAGGACCTCACACAAAGTTTTACACACCTCATGGACCCATAATCGAATATAACTAGCCAATCCTGATCACGTAAGTTACCACTTGACAATGAATACCTCTCATCCGGACTTAACTCAGGTGCCCTTCATAACATATCCTTTCATACACAAAATTATCACCCCCGGCAAACGTAGCCATAACATCAGTACCCAACTTCCAGCGAACACCTCATATATCCACCTCTTGTACTCCCTCATAACCATACATACTAATCAATCACCACAGAATCAACCCCATTAGGACAACTAACTTTGTTAAATGTAGCATCATCTAGTGACAACAATACGACACCACCATCCTTCATGTGACCGCTCTCTCACTATCACTTCTTTATACAACAGTTTATCTCCTCTTTTAGTTATCATCCCATATAACGAGCATTCGATCCATCGACAAAATTTTCCTCAACATTATTCCCAATTCTATCCTTTATCGTATCGTCACCTAACTCTCCACCAAAATCTCAGATCGCGCAAACACTCTACAACATTCTTATTCCCTTAATACCTCGAAACTCACGGCTAACATCATGTCGTCCTGTTCTCCTATATAACCATTAACTCACCCCCTCCAATGAGGCTATCGTAAATTTCCGTAATTTCCTACTTACTTCCATCCCTCTTTCCCCCTTTTCACGCAGTAATACCAATTAATAATTCATCTCCTTCCTCTTTCTACCTAACTCTTTCGTAATTGTTTATTTTCTCGTAACTCCACAACTCTAATTCCATTAATTCATATCAATATCTTATCATTCTTTCTTATCATTGATCCTCTCCCTTCATATTATTCACTCGCACTTGTCACCATCAAGTCCCCATAACTAACAATTACCCTTTAATTAGTTATATCTCCCTTTCGTATCCCTAGAAAACCAACCATTCACCTCATACCGTTAATTGCCCAAAGAATTATACACTAGGCTCGCCGCTCGCCTCTTGATAATTCAAATTCCCAAACTCATTCATTTTCTACAAATTCACGTCGCGATATAGCTCCATCTAAGTTCACTTAATACCCTTCTTCTCAATCCCTCTATAACAACCTTTCATTACCTATATATTCTTAACCAACACAATTCTAACCATCTCCCTCTATAAATCCTTACACCTCTCAAGTTGTCAGTATTCACATCCCTCATCTCAATATTTCATTCTCACGTTTCTTTACACTTATATCACTCTTGCCCATAAACACTGACTTTTATATTACTCAACACACGACTATATCACTCACCATATCTTACCAACATGTTCCTTACCTTGATTATCTCATCATTCCTCCCTTTCCATTTTCCACTATCCTTCACAACCACATATCACTCATGTCCTTCCTATCCAACACATATCCCTCATAAGCCAGCATTCTCCCTATCATAGCATTTGGTAACTTACGTATCAAGACCGTCACATATATAAAAGAATGCGTAAAGACTCAAAACATACGGGTGCACATACCCCACGACTCAAAACAAATGTAAGAACATAGCCACCGTCTCAAAATTAAGGTGAAAATATAGCCACCGACTCAAAATGGTCGCCCACTGAGGTACTCGATCGAGTACATGGCGTACTAGGCCGAGTACAGGGTACTCGTTCGAGTAATGAGACTACTCGGCCGAGTTAACGACTCCAGAAGCTAAACAGAATTATCACAGAGAGATTACTCGGCCGAATATGGAATACTCGGTCGAGTATAAAAGATACTCGGCCGAGTAGGGACTACTCGGTCGAGTATCGGCGCAGTTCTCAGCACCGTCCAGTTTTCGTAAAACAGTCCTATCTCACTCGTTACTTGGTCGTTTTGGGCGTGTGACCTATCGTTAGAATCGTAAGAAGACAAGATATCACCTCAACTTGGAATCACAGCAATATCATTTCTAGAACTCGACTTATGACAGTTTTAAGACAGCCCTTCCATAATCGGTCTTCATACAAATCAACTTTTCTAAACCAACACAATTTGAACATGCATAATGCAACAATAACAACTCAATACTTCAAGAAACCAGTACATAATTGAACTCTTATCATACTCACATGAAAATTAAACATGACATTCATATATATAGATGCATGACCTTAATCACATGCTACTACCAACAAACCAAACATTAACATCATCATGATCATGTACACATGAACCACTACTATTTTGAAAGCCATGTATTAAACAGGTAACATGGTCGACATATATCATGCTCAAGATCTATCATATACGAATTCACAATCCACCTTTCATATATTACCATTTTCCATCACTTTCACCATTTCATCCATCCATATCACAAAATTCAAGTTACACGTACTACACATACATGACTCGACATACAACAGTTTCCAAGACTCCCTCATGTGACCGGTTAGAGATCGTAAGGGCCTTAGTGCGACTTCGGGACGTCTCCTAAGTTCATTGGATTGATTAGTTTTAGGTGCCAGAATCTTCGGCTCTGATACCACTTTGTAACACCCCCTCATACCAAGGTGCCTTACTAGGACCACCATACCATGAAAGAGTGTTACCATCTCGGTTTTCCGAGGTTAGTATATCAAAGTTACCAATTCCAAACAACCTTTATTAAAGTATAAGGAGTTTAACGATTACATAATCTCAGACCAACTCAAAATAAAAGTGTAAGGAACTCAATACAACTGAAATCAAAGACAGCTAAACTCGTAACAGCGGAAGATAGACTCGAAGTGATGACTCCCCATGACTGTCCCATAGCTAAACATCTGCATTACCTGTCATAATCTGCTCACCATTCCCGAATGGATCATCGCAGGTTTTACAAAACAACAACACGGGGTCAGTTACTGCATAATCAAGATAAGACAAACAAACAATGTAATCGGCTGATCATCCTCCACAGTAACTGACTACACACCGAAGTGTGCAGCCCTGCCGGATTACCCATCGCAACAGGTAATCCACTCCGCCGGTGGGGGACCGCAGCACATCCCCACCAAGTCCAGCTCATCAACGAGCGACTAACAATCCCTGTCCCTTAATGTGCACATCCCCTCCCGTGACGGGTTCCACGGAGGGCGAACTAGGGTGTGAAGCCACTCCCGCAAGTGACTCCACCACAATCACACACACCACAGCATCACAGCTGTCACAACACCACAACCGTCACAACACGACCACATCACCACCGTCACCGCAACACCCATACTCCGATGATCAGCAGATAACAACAATTACAAAATAAACACAATCTTAATCAATCAACAGTAACTGAGTAGAGGAAACCCTACCTTTTCGCAATCCGCTTATGCTGTAATCAACCATACAAATGCATAACAAATACCACATCGTCACCTACAACAATAATCACATAATACAATTACACATTGCACAATCCCATTTTCCCCCAATTCATGAATAAAACAAACCCTAGAATTAATCATCAACAACATAGGGCTAAAGACTTACCGACGGAAGAATGAAAGATTGAATGCGATAACTACGATGTCCACACACACAGAGGAGAGATTTGGGAGTGATTAGAGTGTCGTAGGTTTGATTAGGTTTGCAAATGACGTTTTAGAAACTGATTATCGAATATATAATCCCTAATTACTCCCAAATCAAACCGCTGAAATATTACTCGCCAGACCGGATACTCGGTCGGGTATAGGGTATACTCGGCCGAGTACCCTCTACTCGGTCGAGTATTCATCATACTCGGCCGAGTATTCCTCGGTAGTAGCCAAACAGACTACACAATCTACACTACTCGGCCGAGTAGGCTCTACTCGGTCGAGTACTTAGCCTAAGAAATCCGTAGTATTACACCAACCACCATACAACCACTAATTTCATTTGAATAAGGTATGAATCTTTGTTTATAATTTCAATTTCTTAGATTAAGTTTAGTTTAATTGGTTTAATTTGTGATTGTAATTAGTTTATTTAGTATATTAGTGTTTAATTTTAAGGTAGATTTAGTTTGGTTAGTATAAATTAATTTTAGTTTAGTTAGTATTAGTGTTGTTAGTATATGTTAATTATAGTATAGTTTTTGATTTGTTTGTTGAATTTGTTCTTGTAGTTAATTACTTGGATGTTGTTATGATGTTTAATTAGTTAGGATTTGTATAAATTGATAATTAGGGTGAATATGAATTGGGGGTTTTTGTGAAATTAGTAATATTATTTGAATTAGGGTTGTAGTTGACAATATATTGGTGATTTTGATGATGTTAGTATACTTAATTACAAGATTTAGTCTAATGTTAGTATAATGTTGGTATAATACTAGTTTAGTAAATTGCTAGTCTTGTTAAAAACTAAGAAGTATAATAATGTTGTATGAGTTATATTGTTAAAAATTGTTGTTTGGAATATTTTTTAGATTAAAATGAAGAGATCGGAACGCAAATGGATGTACGAAGATAGGGTAGATAAGAGGAAACGTCCCACCGGTAGATTTGTAAAGGGGGTTCTTGAGTTTATTGAGTTTGCTAAACAACAAGATGGATATGATTTGGTAGAAAATAAACTTAGGTGTCCTTGTAGTAAATGCAAAAACTTGAAATATTTTCATTACATTCAGGTAGAAGAACATCTTTATACAAATGGGTTTTCTCCAAATTATTATAATTGGATTTGTCATGGAGAACCATATTCTCCAATTACCGAGCAACCTCAAACCAAACAAAATGATAACCCATATAGAAATATGGTATTTGATGCTTTGGAGTTTAATACTTTTAATAATGACAACCACGAGCCTATCATTGAACAAGAACCAAACCCACAAGCAAAATCCTTTTTGAAATGTTAAAGGCTTGGAAAAACCTTTATATGAAGGGAGTAGAATGACATTGTTACAAGCCGCCTCTAGGATAGTAACCTTAAAATGTGAGTTTAATATGCCATTTAATGCCGTTGATGCTATTGCGTCTTTGCTTGAGGACGCAATCCCCGACAATAACGTCATGACCCGAAGTTTCTATAATACCAAAAAAGTAGTTAAAGGCCTTGAGCTTCCGCATCAAAAGATTGATGCATGTCCTGAAGGATGTATGCTTTTTTGGGGAGATGGTGCTTTGCTTAACAAGTGTAAGAAATGTCAAAGGGGTAGATATGAGACAAGTGAGGGAGATATTGTTTTGAAGGGAAAAGGCAAGAAGGGTAATAAGACGGGTCAAAAGAGTAAGAAACCAATATCACAAAACCAATTAATTTATTTTCCTCTTGCTCCAAGACTTCAAAGAATGTATGCAACAAAAAACATTGCTGAACAAATGAGATGGCACAAAGAAAATCCTCGTACACCGGGGAAGATGTGTCATCCGAGTGATGGAGAGGAATGGAAGCGTTTTGATAAGATTTACCCTGATTTTGCCGAGGAACCTCGCAATGTTCGACTTGGCCTATGTACGGATAGATTTGCCCCTTCACCCAATTTGGTAAACCTTACTCTTGTTGGCCCGTGATGATCACGCCATACAACTTACTGTTGGAATATGTGTCCTCCGACAATAATGCGATCACGACTGTTGATCATGATGATCACATGTTTAAGTCTCATTATAAAGAATACAATTGGGAAGTAATATTTTACTGTCAACTGGTCAACATATATCGGTAATGATTGGCTGACTAGAGTTTGACATTACTGTCGTGCGACGGTGGTGATCAGTTGATCCCCTAGGTCATACCTATAGGGCAACACTCTTAATTGATCATTTAATTAATCGTATAATGTTACGAGTTAATTAAATTACTTGAAAATTGACGGACGATTTTGGAAGTAAAATTTACGTATCACATTAAAGTTGATTAAAATGAGATACGGTCTGAGTAATTGAATTGTATCATTACTCAGATGAAATTATTGTTTAAGGAAACAATTGAAATTGAATGAATTATTATAAATACAAATTGTTGTGATTTATAATTGGTAAAATATTTTGGTACAAGTAATTATGAATTACTAAGTCGATTTTTGTATATGACGTGTTTTTATTAATACGTTGATTTTTAATATGTTAAAAATACATAGCAATTTTATGTGACATATGACATGTAACATATTGACAAATTGACAAAAATAATATGGATCCCATATTATAAGTGTACCGAAATTAAGAGGGGATTAGGCAAAATATTGTGTTGTTTAAATTAGTGGAAAACATAATCATTCACTAATAGCCTAGCCATTCAACCCTAGTTTGCATTGTGAAGGCAAACAAGAGCATGCATTGGGTCTCCTTTATTCCCTCCTCTTCCCTCCTACCCGGTTTTACCACAAGAAAAGGCAAAGTGTTTTTGTCTTATATTTTTGATATACACTACATGCATGAGTGTGTATTATTCATTCATTCTAACTCATCTAAAATAAGATTTTTAGAAAGATAAAAATACTTCCTCTCCTCTTCTCTCTCAACCGGTTTTTGGGAGATTAAAAACCAAATTATTTTGGGTCATTTTTCTACAAAATTAATATTATCTAGTATTCATAGTATTAATTTTAATTAAGAGTAAGCTTTGGGTATAAAACTTTGGGAGAGATCCTATACTTGGGTCTTTGTTCATCCAAAAGGAAAGCTCAAGAACAAGAGAGAAAGGTGATCTCTCTTGTGCCCATATTAACCAAATTTCCAATGTAAGACAATGATTTCTCCTTTATATTGTTCATTAGTTTGCATGCATAAGATCATTTGTTAATTTTATGACAAATTAAATTATAACATATATGAATATGTAAGTATATAGATCTACTTTTCCTTCAATCGGTATCAAGAGCCATGGTTGTTTGCATGCAAATCGGTTAAAAGTTTTTCCGAGTTATAAGAATAACATATAAAACTTGAATAATTTGTGTTATTATGAGATATCACAAAATTAATTTATACATGTTAAATTTCTGGTCCTAAAATGTTTTAGGATATTTTGGTTAATTTACGGATTTTTATTGTTCATATTATACAATAATGGCATTTAAATATGATTTTATGAGTAAAAATGTCATTTTCGGACTAAAATTAGCTAAACTTCGAATTTTTCAGTGATTTTTGGATATGTTGTCACCTATATTATTTTGAGATAACATGTAAATTTTCATAATTTTTGGACTTCTTATGCTCGAAAAATGGATTTTTCATTATTAAAATCGATTTTAGGTGAAAAATAGGTTAATATGAGATAAATTTCGAATCTGGTCATAGAAATTTAGTATGATGTCACATGCAATTTTACAAGATGTTTGTAAAATAATAGGCTATAGTGAAGTCTTTTTGCATGATTTATGGATTTTTGAAGAAAAATGGCATGAATAGTGACTTTATTAGTGAAAAATTAATAAAACATACTCTATGACTTAAGAAAAACATCATATGTTGCTTTTTATTGTCATTATCAGATCTAAAATTGAAAAGTTAATGAATATATTTTTTCTCATGTTTTTATGATTATTTTGTTAAAAACCGATAAATTGCAACATTGTTTTTCCGGAAACATTTCGAAATTTTTTAACCTAAGTTTTTGAACATTATGAGTGTCATGGTATTTTTCCAGAATGTTCATGAGTTTAAATTTCAAATTTTGAATTTATTTGAAATTTTGTGATTTATTTGAAGTTTATAGCTTATTTTTGTAATTTTTGGTCCAATAATGAACAATATTAGAAATATGAGTTAATTATGGTCAAATAATTAGTGAAGACTAAATTTTGAGTCCTAAGAGGTTAGGGTAATTAACTTATGCATAAATATGAATTTATGTAATTTTTGTGATTATAAAATGTTGAAATCACGCAAATCCGTAAAAACCGAGTAATATACGATATTGGCTAATTAAAGGCGATTTAGCATAAAATTGGGCATGTTCATACATATTATAATGCTGCATTTTCTTTATGATTGTCATAATTTAATTTATGTAATTTTTGAATTATGTATTTTTACTTAGTATGGCCTTAGTTTTAATTGGTATTTCCCGAAATGTATGGGAATATCGATTCGGTTGTAATTTTATTGTGATCTCGTATCACCGTTTTGTAATTTAATAGATTTATTTTATTTTAGTTACAAATGTATAATAGGAAATTATGTAATTTGCTATGTAATTTTATTTATTCCGGAGTTCCCAAAGACGGATTTCTTCAAGATGACGATACATAAAGACGGTGTTACCTCGAGATGCGTGCCACAACCGAAGTTCAAGGGACCAATAGAGTTGGTTTCCGAATATGTAATAGTTAAATAGTTTTTCTATTTTAGGAAAGGCCATACTAGGATTTATTTTATGCTTGCATTTTATTTTTATGTCACATGCATCGCTAAATCGCCATAACTAAAACATGCATCTTCTTTCATCGAGTTTATCGACCGTGTCAATTAAAATTATCGTAGTTCACCGCTTTAGTTCACTTAAAACGTGATAGATAATAAATTGACATGACCTCTCGCTAAAACAATTAATTGAGACATAGCCTTACCAAATAGTAGAAACCATGAAAACCTATTTCGCGAGGGAGTGCACTCGGCCACACCGGGGTACAAACCTTGTTACGTAGGGGAAGTGGGTGATAAATGTCTATCCACCAAATTCATGTTGATAAGGGATGAATCGGCCACACTGTGCCTAAGTTAATATGGGTTTGGATAATGGACACATTTATTCGAAATTTGGATTGAACTCAACAAAAGTATTTGATAAGGGATGTATCGGCCACACCGTGCCCTTGTCGGATGTGTTTTGGGCTAAAGATAATTGTTAATGTAATATTATCGACCAAGAGTTCTAAAAGTAGAATCGATTAAACGTTAATCCACCAAGTTATATTGATAAAGGATGAATCGGCCCCACCGTGCCTAAGTCGATATGAATTTGGGTCTTGGAATCATTTATCTAGTTGGGTAGAGGTCACTAGAAAAATGCATAAAACTTGTTTAAATTATAATTTTTACGAGTATTATTGTTAAAACGACATTTGTTTTACTCCTTCTATTTTGTTTTGTAGACCACTTCTTTTCTCATAACAAATGGCAACACCAACCCCTAACGCCACACCTCTCGCTAATACATCATGGCTCCGATCCTTCATGGATCGATGTAAACTTGAAAAAAATGGGTCAAATTTCTCCGATTGGGATGCCCAACTCAAATTAGCCGCCCCAAGGTGACAACAAGCTTCGTTACCTTACCGAGGCCTCTCCATCCGAACCTACTACTAGGTCGACCGCCGCCACTAGGGAAGCATATGAGGCTTACCAAAAGGAGTCCGCCGCAATGAAAAATGTCTTGATATTTGCAATGGAGGCGGATCTCCAAAGGAGAGCCTTTAAAATGGGCAATGCTAATGAGATTTACTCCAAGCTTGTGACAATGTTTTCACAAACTCCGCGGATCGTCCAATATGAGGCGGCCGCGGCATTCTTTGATCTCGACTTCAAGGAGGGCCAAAAGGTTAGCCCTCATGTGCTCAAACTTATGGAGCTAGTCGAGACCTTGAAGATTCAAAAGGTTGAAATCCCCAAAGAACTCATTGTAGATAGGATTCTACACTCCTTGTCCAAAGTCAAAGCATATGTTCAATTCCGGGTGAATTTTAACATGCAAGACAAGGATGTGTCTCTTGAAGAATTGCACAAGTTACTTGTGCAAGCCGAGAGGGACATGGGGTTAAATGTGAACCCACTAAAGGATGTGCTTAACATAAGCACTAAGAGTAAGGGGAAGTTCAAGAAGAATGGGAGGAAGGGTAAGAAGCAAGCTCCCACTTTCACCAAAGCTAAAGCTAATGATGCTAGCACTTCAAAAATCAAGAAGGTCCTCTTGATAAATGCCATTATTGTAATGGTATGGGACATTGGAAAAGAAATTGTTCCAAATACCTTGGTGATATTAAGGCTGGAAAGATTACTCCAGTAGGTAAATGACTATCCCTTCTTTTATGTTTCTAATTCAACTATGGTATTATGATACAAAGTTGTGATAATGTATCTCCCTTTTTATTGTAAATAGGGCCTCCACCAAGCAAAGACAAGGAAAAGGAAAAGCAAGCATGAGAATCCATCAAGGAGCTAGGAATAGCTTTCATGGAGCTTCGCTTTTTATTGTCTTATTTTAAATTATGTTTTGGATTTTAGAACCTTAAGTTTCCGTGTTTGACATGGAAAGGTATTTTGGATAATTGGTTGTATTTTGGATAATGGTGACTTGGTTTGCAACCCAAGTCACCCGTTTTATCATTTTATCCTTTTGTTCTAAAATCCATATTTAAATGCTTACTCTTAGAAACATTTAACTTAAAGTGATCTAATAGACAAATATAATGACGGGTTTCATTATATGTCCACATGCTTAAGGCTTGTGTATGATCATTTAGAAAGTGATTTTGAGTCTATAAACTCTCTTAAAGGGATGTCAATCACCAAGTACACTTCAATATCTAAAAACTAATTAGTCAACCTATGAGGTAGTTCTCCTTATACTTCAAAAATCATTATTTGTGTCTCATATGCTATCTTTGAATCTATAGTGTATTTATTCTAAAGATAGAGTGGGAGAAAAATGAGGTCACAACGACACAACCAAGATAAGTTTGCATACTTGTGTAAATGAAATCTACTTGTGTAAATGAGATCTACGCAAGGAAGAATGATTTGAATTGAGGTATGTCTATTTATATAGTATACCCAATAGATGAGATCTATGGTCTCAAGTAAGTTCTATATGACTAAAGAGACCACGTGAACTAATCGAAAGAAAATATTCTTAAGATAACTACGTGAGGACACCAAAAGAAAGTTTTTGGAAGAAATGACTAATGTAAAGTCTTAATAAGAGTTTTGACTAAGTTTAGACTATTTTGTGATAAATTTTGACCTATAGTTTCAACCGAGATTTACTTAAGAGCCTAAATGAATCAAAGTAACATTCTAGTATATATATACGAGATTTATGGCTAGAAATTGCAAGGATTGATATACCAATATCCTAAATAGCTAAGTTAAGCATTAACCACGCAAATGTCATTTCTTAACCTCATTATGAAAATGAAATGGTTAAACCTCCTTTCGAAAGGGTATTTCGAAGGACGTGTTCTAAATATTATTTATGATGACATTGCTACACATCATTATGATATGTGTGTGTTAGTTTTTAAATAAGGTTAAGATGAGACCACTTCAAAATAGGTATTTTGAAGGGATATGATGGGAACATATATGGTTCTATCTTAATAACTTGGCAATGCAATTTATATTTCAATTCTTAAAAAATTTCGATTGAGAAGTCAATTTTGAAATATGTGGAATTGAGTGGGAGTTATGAAATTATCATGTGAAGACATGGAATTTAGTGGGAGCTATCATCTTTTGAATGTTTACAACTCATCACTCATTAAAGAATGACGAGCTAATACCTTCTTTCATAAAGAAGCATTTGAGTTTTCAATTCTGGATGAAAATGGACTATGATGAATCCAATTACATCAAGGGATGTTGGATAAGTATTGGGAGATACACATCGTATCAACGTACACATAGGTTATTCGTCTAAATGAAATGGAATTGCCATTAGCAGTCATGGTCGTTCCTTGAACCTAAATATAGTTGATAACATGATTAAAAGTTACTAACGTTTCCGCCATTAGAATAATCATGCACATGTCCAATGGTGAATCATTTGCATAAGAGCATGATGATTCATTGGTAAACCATAATAGAAACGTCATGAATTCTCGAGTAGAATCCGATGAGCGATTTCGGTGTTTGACGGAATGCTCTATTGTGTGTCAAGAGGTTGCACATATTATAGAAAATCCGAGCACATGCAAGGATTTATGAGAATCCTTAACCTTTCAAGCTAGAAAGAGAAATAAGAAGTTTTTGGAAAGATACTTAGTTGAATAAGAAGTTACTCAAAACTAATCTTTCCTAATATGCTAGGACTTGTGAGAAGTGCTAAGTCAATCATCTTGACAAATTGTTGCAAGACACTGCAAAACACATACCTAGTGCATTGTGTATGGATGGAGTACTTGATCAGTACAAGTTATATCATTCATCACAAATTCGTTCGTTATGTGATAATCGATGAGAAAGTTCTTTCAAGTTAAAGAACCGAAACCAAGGTCGGTAACCTTGATGTGTACTTGGTAAGATTCATGCTATGAGAGAGAACATGAATGTAAAGGAAAATGCAAGTATAAGAAGTTTGAACACATGGACACATGGCATGTTAAACTTCTATTGCAATCAATAAGTGTTTACACTTACGATATACATCACAAGGTTGAAATATGGTATTGACTACCCGAGTGTGATGTCGACATTTGTCGTTTGAGTTATTATTAACTCACCGTACACTTTGTTACATCCAAACGGGTTGTGCAGACAATTGAACCCCGTTAAAGTGAACATGGATTAACATTGTATTTGCCCATAGTTACTTACATGAGGTGACGTCTCGAAGTGACTAGAGTGTGATGCGATTGATGGCAAGTTCAAGTGCCATAGAGTCATGTGAGATGACTAATCGATCACATAGGCAGACTGTTAGAAACATTTTGTCGGGCCTAATGACCGCTTATAGAGTTCTGGCAAATTTATATAGCCTGGTCGTGGCGAGAGCTGCTATAGTATTCAAATGAGTCGATTCTTTTGACTAAAGACTGTTCACCTAAGATGGCACGATTTGATTAACTTTGATTTGTGTTACTACGACCTTCGTAAATGGGGTCAAATGGGCATATTTTGGGTTATGATGGCTGTGGCTAGTCGAAGGGAATGAGTGCGATAGGAATTGTCCATCCCTAGTCAGGGTTATAACAATATCTCAAGGCCACTCGAGGAGTAATGAACTGGAAATGCGTGGCCACGCTCGGAAGGTATCTATGATAGATAAATCCGGTCAATCAGTTATTTTCCAGATCGAGGAAACCACTCTCGATATGATCACTTGCAAGTACGACCTGAAAGACACCTTGCATTGAGTGGGAGATAGTAATAGGACAAGAGAATTGGTGACGCACACTTGTCGAGGACAAGTGGGAGATTGTTGGAATATGTGTCCTCCGACAATAATGCGATCACGACTGTTGATCATGATGATCACATGTTTAAGTCTCATTATAAAGAATACAATTGGGAAGTAATATTTTACTGTCAACTGGTCAACATATATCGGTAATGATTGGCTGACTAGAGTTTGACATTACTGTCGTGCGACGGTGGTGATCAGTTGATCCCCTAGGTCATACCTATAGGGCAACACTCTTAATTGATCATTTAATTAATCGTATAATGTTACGAGTTAATTAAATTACTTGAAAATTGACGGACGATTTTGGAAGTAAAATTTACGTATCACATTAAAGTTGATTAAAATGAGATACGGTCTGAGTAATTGAATTGTATCATTACTCAGATGAAATTATTGTTTAAGGAAACAATTGAAATTGAATGAATTATTATAAATACAAATTGTTGTGATTTATAATTGGTAAAATATTTTGGTACAAGTAATTATGAATTACTAAGTCGATTTTTGTATATGACGTGTTTTTATTAATACGTTGATTTTTAATATGTTAAAAATACATAGCAATTTTATGTGACATATGACATGTAACATATTGACAAATTGACAAAAATAATATGGATCCCATATTATAAGTGTACCGAAATTAAGAGGGGATTAGGCAAAATATTGTGTTGTTTAAATTAGTGGAAAACATAATCATTCACTAATAGCCTAGCCATGCAACCCTAATTTGTATTGTGAAGGCAAACAAGAGCATGCATTGGGTCTCCTTTCTTCCCTCCTACCCGGTTTTACCACAAGAAAAGGCAAAGGGTTTTTGTCTTATATTTTTGATATACACTACATGCATGAGTGTGTATTATTCATTCATTCTAACTCATCTAAAATAAGATTTTTAGAAAGATAAAAATACTTCATCTCCTCTTCTCTCTCAACCGGTTTTTAGGAGATTAAAAACCAAATTATTTTGGGTCATTTTTCTACAAAATTAATATTATCTAGTATTCATAGTATTAATTTTAATTAAGAGTAAGCTTTGGGTATAAAACTTTGGGAGAGATCCTATACTTGGGTCTTTGTTCATCCAAAAGGAAAGCTCAAGAACAAGAGAGAAAGCTGATCTCTCTTGTGCCCATATTAACCAAATTTCCAATGTAAGACAATGATTTCTCCTTTATATTGTTCATTAGTTTGCATGCATAAGATCATTTGTTAATTTTATGACAAATTAAATTATAACATATATGAATATGTAAGTATATAGATCTACTTTTCCTTCACTTACCACCTTGGTTATGTTTGAAAAGGCAGTTTATCTTCTTGTCGCCAATTATTCTCGGGCCTAATAACCCAAAAGACAATTTGGATGTTTATTTACAACCATTGATAGAATAGTTGAAACATTTGTGGGAAGTTGGTGTGGAAACATATGATGTGTCCTTGAAGCAAAATTTTCAACTAAGAGCTTCACTTTTATGGACCATAAATAATTTTCCCGCCTACGGTATGCTATCTGGATGGTCTACCGCAGGACAAAAGGCATGCCCTTGTTGCATGGATAAGAGCAAAGCATTTTGGCTTCCTAATTCCAAAAAAATAAGTTGGTTTGATTGTCATATAACCTTCTTATCGGATAGAGATCTAAATAGAAGGAACAAAAAAGCTTTTATTAAAGGTAAGGAGGTGCTTGATGATGCTTCGGATCGGCTACCAGGGGATGAGTTATGGGAGTTGATCCGTGATTTGCCATCTACTGTTGATGGTACTGAAGAAGAGTTTAAAGAGTTGAAGAAAAATAAGAGCGGTTGGTTTAAAAGAAGCATTTTCTGGGACCTTCCGTATTGGAATATATTGTTACTCAGGCACAACTTGGATGTAATGCACATAGTGAAGAATTTCTTTGAGCAACTCATTTATACAATTATGGATGTAGAAGGTAAATCCAAGGATACTATTGCTTCAAGAAAAGATTTGAAGAGATTTTGTGATCGTCCCAAACTACACATTCGTAAGGATGGGTCTAAGCCAAAAGCTATTTTTACTCTTGATAAAGCTCAAAGGAAGGCATTGTGTCAATGGTTAGGAAAGTTGAAGTTTCCTGATCGATATGCATCCGATTTCAAACGTTGTGTTGATCTTAAGAAACTGAAGTTGCAAGGGTTGAAAAGCCACGATTGTCATGTTTTCATGGAGCGCTTATTACCCGTTGCATTGAAACATCTCCTCCCAACTACTGTGTGGAATGCAGTTACCGAGATTAGTCAATTTTTCCGAGATTTATGTTCTTCAACCATATCGGTTGATGACATGATTCGTCTTGAATACCAAATTCCAATTATCTTATGTAAACTTGAGATGATCTTCCCTCCTTCATTCTTTAATTCCATGGAGCATTTACCGGTCCATTTGCCTTATGAAGCAAAAGTTGGTGGACCCGTCCAATATAGGTGGATGTATCCATTTGAAAGGTGTGTAATAATAATTTACTAGTATTTCAATTATAAATATTATTCATTTATGTATTTTATTCTAATAATAAAGAAATAACTACATTTTAATTACATGTATAGGTTTCTTAATCATTTGAAGAAACAAATTGGTAATAAGGCTCAGGTTGAAGGTTCTATATGCAATGCGTATTTAACGGAAGAGATTGCAAATTTTTGCTCTCTTTACTTTGAAAAACATATAGAAACCAAAGCAAAGAACTTAAATATTGATAAAGCCGAAGAATAAGGGTAATATGCAATGCGTATTTAACCTTTGTTTTTCATTTTCGAAAGGCGGCCAAGAATAAGGGTAAGATGCCTACGGTTCCGGAGCTTTTTTATGACACGCATACCAAAGAAGGAGCTAAGGGGAAAAGGGTGTGGAATTCGAAGAAGAACGCCAATTTATATGTAAGTATATAATACAATTCCTTTCAAATGTTTTGATTACATATATATTATTATACAAGTATAACCTATAATCATTAACGCTTTATTTTTTTAGGCTAAATTTCGACTTCGAAAAGAGAGGAATCCCGACGTGTCCGATAATGAGCTTTGGCTTGATTTAGTGGATGGCTTCAATAGGGGGGTGTATGGAACCGAAACGGCAAGAGAACTCTTCTACGACCGACCTACTTCGGGAACCCCTCAAAGCCAAACATATATGCCGAGTATCGTGTCTCAACTTCAAACTACACTTGAGACCGAAAGAGAAGAAATGAAGGCGGAAAGGGAAGCAAGGGAAACAAGGGAGGCCGCAAGGGATGAAGAATTGAAGAGAATGAAGGAGCAAATGGAGTTGATGACCACTTATTTCCCGTCTTGCAACCCGGGATGGCGTCCACAAAATCAAGACCCTAAAGATCCTTCCGGAGGAGGTGGTAGTGGAGCGGGATCTACTTTGCCGTGTCATTGACTCAGTTGTTGGTTGTTTATCCTTTTACTTGTCGGATGTTTTAGTTAGATGCATGAGACTTGTTTATCCTTTTGTTTAGTTAGACTTGGACACGAACCATCTTGTTGCGTTGGTTGTAATAACTTGAATTCGGATTTCATTTGTATGAAATGTGACGTTGTTGGCCATCGTGTGCGTTGTGTATGCTGCTGGGTTGTAATTTTAATTGCAGGTTCAAATTGTAGCAATTTGGCTCGAGCTAAATGAAAATTTCAGGTCCAATCTATACAAAAATAGCGACTGAAATCGGCTCATTAGCGACAGAAATCAGTCGCTAAAATGGCGACTACAATGGCCCGTCGCCAAATTGGCGACCAAAATAGCGACCACCCCCGTCGCAAACCCCATGATCATATTTTTCAGTTTTTGCAACATAGCGACGAATTTGGCGACAGATACACATGCGTCGCCAAAATAGCGACCAAAATAGCGACCACAATCCGTCGCTATTTTGGCGACTAACCACGTACCCGTCGCCATTTTGGCGACTACTTTCCGTCCCTAATTTGGCAACTACACTTTTATCCGTCGCCAGTTTAACGACTGAAATCCGTCGCCCGAGTGAATTTAGGCGACTAAGCGTTGCGACGACCACTTGGCGACTGATTGTAGTCGCCCGAGAACTTTTAGCGACTATTTTCTGTCGTGCAATTCAGTCGCCCGAGAGCAGATTTCTTGTAGTGAAACAACTTCAGCTAAGTTGATACGAAAGAGCAACTAGAAACACTCGACATAGTTATAGTTGGTTATGGAACAACATAATGAAACTAGTCACTTCATTTTATGTATTCAGATACTTAGTACTCCATACATACTTTAGTACAGTAAATCCAGAGTCTTACATTTCAAGCTACTAGATGAAAATTCATGCCTATGAAATCAAATTATTCAGGTGCTCTTAGAGTACTTGTTATCATCATCATCATCATGTTCAAAACATAAGCTTCGATTATGATGGAAAATAGATTGGTGTTACGAATCTATCACAGTATGGTCCACAACCAGGCAGGCTGCCTTGAGTATCACAATCTTGGAGATTTAAGTTCATATCTGCACAAAATCTCACATCATACAAGTATTTGTCCCTATTGCCGTCCTCTATGCACCTTATTTGTGGTTGGTGACCGAATTCATCCAAGATTGCAAAATAATAATCCATAGGAGTATAATGTACGTTAGGACCGGAAGCCATACCAGCTAAAACAAAAAACCGCCACAAAATGAACAAATTGTGTCATGCTAAAATTGTATACCAATCAACCAAAATCACTTTTAGTACTAGTAGTTGTTCATAAATCATAATGCATACCTTTAGTAAAGGCAGTGTATATTTTTCCGTAGACTTGTAAACAAGTGCGTACCCCTTTTGTAAAATAATCCACTGGAGACATCCCGGAACATATCCCATAGTTTTCCCATTCTGCCCCCCAGAAATACTCGGTTGGCGTTGTGAAACTTGGCCAACAGAACTCCAAGTCTTCCTTGAGCGGCGGCTGAATATCAATGTACAATAATTTTAATTAGCTAAAACCATCCAAAATGTTTTAGTTTAACACACACAATAACAAGCAAACATGCTAATAAAAAGAAGAGACATTCTGAATTTTTGGGCTTACAACATTAAGATCTTGACTGGCAAATTTGAAATTTGAGGAGCAATCACTTGGCGATGCACTCACCTCATACAAGTATTTGTTCCTAGTCCTCCATGCACCTTATTTGTGGTCGGTGACTGGATTTATTGACGATTGCAGAATTTTGTATGTTAAATAATTAACATCTCTATACATCTAATCAATACTATATATTAATTCCAGAAACCAATGGACTTCAATGTAATTAAATAAACCTATACAAATTAATTATACTATATAGTTTTTAATCATGGCACTGTGTGATGGGCCCGACAAAGGGACTTCAATGTAAATATTATATAGTTTTGGTTGAAATATAAATTTAGAGAACATTATAATATGATGATTTTCCTTAAAATAACATGCCTCACTTATGGTATTAATTAGTATAAAGATGTTAATTATTTAACATACACGAATATAATATAATATAATATAATAATATAATATAATATAATATAATATAATATAATATAATATTTTGGAAACTATTAAAAGGTAAATAAATCAATCTAGATTTCCAAAAAATATAATATTCCATAATTCATTAGATTTGTAATTTAATTAGTAAATAATAATGATTGCTCCTAAATAATATTCTAATCTAATATTTCTGATTTATTTAAATATATAACTCTAATACAACAAGATAATCAACTATTATGACATGATAGTAACTACCCATGTGAGTAGTAAAAGCAACAATAATAGCAACCGGAGTAGTGAAAGTCATATTAGCAGCAATGGGAGTAGTGAAATTAACAATAATAAATGCGGGAGTAGTGAAAGAAAAATTATGACGGCGGGAGAAGTGAAAGCAATAGTACTATAGTAGTCAGAAAACATGTGATGAAAGTAACAGTAGGAACAACGAAGAGAGAGTATCAAAAATTAACTAACAATTCGATTTTAAAAAATATTAATTAATTTAAATATATGAGTTTGACAAAACTAACAGGTTAACTGTAAAAATAGCAGGAGTAGTCGTCATTTTAACGACTGAAATCCGTCGCCCGAGTGAATTTAGGCGACTAAGCGTTGCGACGACCACTTGGCGACTGATTGTAGTCGCCCGAGAACTTTTAGCGACTATTTTCTGTCGCGCAATTCAGTCGTCCGAGAGCAGATTTCTTGTAGTGAAACAACTTTAGCTAAGTTGATACGAAAGAGCAACTAGAAACACTCGACATAGTTATAGTTGGTTATGGAACAACATAATGAAACTAGTCACTTTATTTCATGTATTCAGATACTTAGTACTCCATACATACTTTAGTACAGTAAATCCAGAGTCTTACATTTCAAGCTACTAGATGAAAATTCATGCCTATGAAATCAAATTATTCAGGTGCTCTTAGAGTACTTGTTATCATCATCATCATCATGTTCAAAACATAAGCTTCGATTATGATGGAAAATAGATTGGTGTTACGAATCTATCACAGTATGGTCCACAACCAGGCAGGCTGCCTTGAGTATCACAATCTTGGAGATTTAAGTTCATATCTGCACAAAATCTCACATCATACAAGTATTTGTCCCTATTGCCGTCCTCTATGCACCTTATTTGTGGTTGGTGACCGAATTCATCCAAGATTGCAAAATAATAATCCATAGGAGTATAATGTACGTTAGGACCGGAAGCCATACCGGCTAAAACAAAAAACCGCCACAAAATGAACAAATTGTGTCATGCTAAAATTGTATACCAATCAACCAAAATCACTTTTAGTACTAGTAGTTGTTCATAAATCATAATGCATACCTTTAGTAAAGGCAGTGTATATTTTTCCGTAGACTTGTAAGCAAGTGCGTACCCCTTTTGTAAAATAATCCACTGGAGACATCCCGGAACATATCCCATAGTTTTCCCATTCTGCCCCCCAGAAATACTCGGTTGGCATTGTGAAACTTGGCCAACAGAACTCCAAGTCTTCCTTGAGCGGCGGCTGAATATCAATGTACAATAATTTTAATTAGCTAAAACCATCCAAAATGTTTTAGTTTAACACACACAATAACAAGCAAACATGCTAATAAAAAGAAGAGACATTCTGAATTTTTGGGCTTACAACATTAAGATCTTGACTGGCAAATTTGAAATTTGAGGAGCAATCACTTGGCGATGCACTCACCTCATACAAGTATTTGTTCCTATTGTCGTCCTCCATGCACTTTCTTTGTGGTCGGTGACTGGATTTATTGACGATTGCAGAATTTTGTATGTTAAATAATTAACATCTCTATACATCTAATCAATACTATATATTAATTCCAGAAACCAATGGACTTCAATGTAATTAAATAAACCTATACAAATTAATTATACTATATAGTTTTTAATCATGGCACTGTGTGATGGGCCCGACAAAGGGACTTCAATGTAAATATTATATAGTTTTGGTTGAAGTATAAATTTAGAAAACATTATAATATGATGATTTTCCTTAAAATAACATGCCTCACTTATGGTATTAATTAGTATAAAGATGTTAATTATTTAACATACACGAATATAATATAATATAATATAATATTTTGGAAACTATTAAAAGGTAAATAAATCAATCTAGATTTCCAAAAAATATAATATTCCATAATTCATTAGATTTGTAATTTAATTAGTAAATAATAATGATTGCTCCTAAATAATATTCTAATCTAATATTTCTGATTTATTTAAATATATAACTCTAATACAACAAGATAATCAACTATTATGATATGATAGTAACCACCCATGTGAGTAGTAAAAGCAACAATAATAGCAACCGGAGTAGTGAAAGTCATATTAGCAGCAATGGGAGTAGTGAAATTAACAATAATAAATGCGGGAGTAGTGAAAGAAAAATTATGACGGCTATAGTAGTCAGAAAACATGTGATGAAAGTAACAGTAGGAACAACGAAGAGAGAGTATGAAAAATTAACTAACAATTCGATTTTAAAAAATATTAATTAATTTAAATATATGAGTTTGACAAAACTAACAGGTTAACTGTAAAAATAGCAGGAGTAGTCGTCATTTTAACGACTGAAATCCGTCGCCCGAGTGAATTTAGGCGACTAAGCGTTGCGACGACCACTTGGCGACTGATTGTAGTCGCCCGAGAACTTTTAGCGACTATTTTCTGTCGCGCAATTCAGTCGTCCGAGAGCAGATTTCTTGTAGTGAAACAACTTTAGCTAAGTTGATACGAAAGAGCAACTAGAAACACTCGACATAGTTATAGTTGGTTATGGAACAACATAATGAAACTACTTCATTTCATGTATTCAGATACTTAGTACTCCATACATACTTTAGTACAGTAAATCCAGAGTCTTACATTTCAAGCTACTAGATGAAAATTCATGCCTATGAAATCAAATTATTCAGGTGCTCTTAGAGTACTTGTTATCATCATCATCATCATGTTCAAAACATAAGCTTCGATTATGATGGAAAATAGATTGGTGTTACGAATCTATCACAGTATGGTCCACAACCAGGCAGGCTGCCTTGAGTATCACAATCTTGGAGATTTAAGTTCATATCTGCACAAAATCTCACCTCATACAAGTATTTGTCCCTATTGACGTCCTCTATGCACCTTATTTGTGGTTGGTGACCGAATTCATCCAAGATTGCAAAATAATAATCCATAGGAGTATAATGTACGTTAGGACCAGAAGCCATACCGGCTAAAACAAAAAACCGCCACAAAATGAACAAATTGTGCCATGCTAAAATTGTATACCAATCAACCAAAATCACTTTTAGTACTAGTAGTTGTTCATAAATCATAATGCATACCTTTAGTAAAGGCAGTGTATATTTTTCCGTAGACTTGTAAGCAAGTGCGTACCCCTTTTGTAAAATAATCCACTGGAGACATCCCGGAACATATCCCATAGTTTTCCCATTCTGCCCCCCAGAAATACTCGTTTGGCATTGTGAAACTTGGCCAACAGAACTCCAAGTCTTCCTTGAGCGGCGGCTGAATATCAATGTACAATAATTTTAATTAGCTAAAAGCATCTAAAATGTTTTAGTTTAACACACACAATAACAAGCAAACATGCTAATAAAAAGAAGAGACATTCTGAATTTTTGGGCTTACAACATTAAGATCTTGACTGGCAAATTTGAAATTTGAGGAGCAATCACTTGGCTCTGCAATCACCTCATACAGGTATTTGTTTCTATTGTCGTCCTCCATGCACCTTATTTGTGGTCGGTGACTGGATTTATTGACGATTGCAGAATTTTGTATGTTAAATAATTAACATCTCTATACATCTAATCAATATTATATATTAATTCCAGAAACCAATGGACTTCAATGTAATTAAATAAACCTATACAAATTAATTATACTATATAGTTTTTAATCATGGCACCGTGTGATGGGCCCGACAAAGGGAATTCAATGTAAATATTATATGGTTTTGGTTGAAGTATAAATTTAGAGAACATTATAATATGATGATTTTCCTTAAAATAACATGCCTCACTTATGGTATTAATTAGTATAAAGATGTTAATTATTTAACATACATGAATATAATATAATATAATATAATATTTTGGAAACTATTAAAAGGTAAATAAATCAATCTAGATTTCCAAAATATATAATATTCCAAATTAATAACTAATAATTGGAGAAGAACAAATTTTATCACATCATGATCATAAACAACCCGTATAAATGAATTGTAAAGCTAATAGAATTCTATTATGGGTATCTTTTATGCAAGCCAAATCGATTAGAATATTATTATATAAACCAAATGATGAATGTCTGTCATTAACCTTTCAATATCCCCATACACATCGATTAATTGAACATGAACTTAATTTTTTTGTTGTGATGCATGACGATAATTTTGTTACACTTAATACACTTTATATTATGAAATTTAATTATATACGGTAATTTTTGTGTTTTTTCAGGAAATATTCAATGTTGCATTTAACAATCAGGAATAAAGGATTTGGGCAATTGCAACATCAATAATAAGGTCAGGAGAGAGGAAGTGAGGGAGGGCTTTCCGGGTAGAAAGCAACAAACATGGCGTTTCATTTGGTGTAGGCAGGGCCGTCTCAAGAAAGGTGGAGGTCTGGTGCAAAAAAAAAATATGAGGCCCCAAAATTTACAAAATCCAGAAACGATCCTATTGAAGCCAAATTCCAAAACTATCGTTGCGGCGGTGTGAATCAAAATCCGACTAAACAAAATCCTCTAATCTCCGACTAATAGCTGCAAATTCATAAAGCAAATAAACAATAAGACAATAACATGAATAAAATTAAAGACAAGAATCACAAGAAATCGACTATCACCCATAACAGAACAATTATTCATTAAAACTAAGAAGAAATATTACCTATTTCGATCTCTTTGTAACTTAAGTGTAAATCTAGGATTTTATAAACAATTGAAACAGGCTTTATTACAAAATTTTGATTCAAATCTCTCTAATTGTAAACTTGAATGATTTGTGGGGAGTTAAACATTTCAAAATAAGAAACGTTTGACCAGTTTATGGGAAAAATTAAAAAGCAAATTTAATTTTTTTGGGAAGTAAACTAATTACTCAGTATTTGGGGAAGGAGATTGATTGAAGATTTGAATTATTGAAATAGACACACTCAAACAACGTGTTTGAGTTGCCTATTGTTTTAATTTTTTTTTTTAAAAACTTTATAGATAGTCAAGATCTGGGCCCCAAAATTTTGAGGCCCAGTGCCACTGCACATAGAGCATATAGCCTTAGACGGGCCTGGGTGTAGGGCAGTTAGGCAGCTGTAACACTCCGGCCCGTGCTCTTCCGTTGCTTATTCCCTTCACACTCAACTTCATCCTGTTTCAATTGAATTTTTTTAATGCCGCAAGATTTGAGGAAGACAAAAACAACTCTTTGCAACTTTGGAAGTACGTATATGTCAATAATAACATTAGTATTTTTTTTATTATTGTATTAATGGTAAGTCGGTAATAACTACACGTACAAACTCACATAACTTCTTCTTTGTTCCTCTTATGGCTATATTTGATCTTCTACCTCCAAGATGTTACTTCATAGTATATTGTTAAATTTGTGTATGTATTACTTTTTACGTCATAATTCTTTGTTTTTTCATATTGGAGGGATTCTTGAGATTACCTGACAACTTAAAGATATATAAGCAACCAAAAAGAAGTCACTTATTAAGCTTAAGGACTTATTAAGAGCAAGTCACTTATTATAAACAAATAAGAGATTTTTGCATATGCACTATTTACCTAAACCATTCCCGTATTTGCCTAGGTGGTTTAGATGTCGCTTTGACCAATATCAATTATAAACAAATTGTGTTTCTTTCTTCAAGTATTTTCTGATTTGGTTTTATAACTGATAGAATACAATCCCTTGATTAGGGTTGTTAGTATATTAGCATATATATAGAATAATTACATTGAGTTAGCTAGCTATAATCAAGGCAACAAACATATTACAATAGTAACAAATAAGCTAAATATATGATATACAAAGATATCGACATATTGACTAATACACCCCTGCAGTCGGAGCGGGAGCGGAGCAAACGCTGAGGCTGGATCGAAAACGAGTAAATAGGTGCTTGGGAAGGCCCTTAGTAAATATGTCCGCATATTGATATTCGGCAAGTACATGTAAGACTTTGACGATGCCAAGGCGGGCCTTTTCTCGAACAAAATGAATGTCAATCTCGATATGTTTAGTTCGCTGATGTTGAACCGGGTTGCCGGATAAGTAGACCGCAGATACGTTATCACAATAAATGAGGCTAGCTCGTGAAACAGGAACGTGAAGTTCAAATAATAAATTACGGAGCCAGCATGTCTCGGCAACGGCATTTGCAACACCCCGATATTCGGCTTCCGCGCTAGGTTTGGATATAGTCGGTTGGCGTTTGGAAGATCAAGAGACCAAATTATTACCAAGAAAAACACAATAGCCGGAAGTGGATCGTCGTGAGTCAGGACAATCCGCCCAATCAGCATCAGAATAAGCAGTGAGTGTATGAGAGGCGGATTTGGTTATAGTAAAGCCATGATCAATTGTTCCTCTAACATATCGTAAAATTCGCTTAAGGAACTGATAGTGTGGCTCACGAGGGGCGTGCATGAATAAACATACCTGTTGAACGGCGTATGCAATATCGGGCCTAGTAATCGTGAGATATTGAATCCGGCTAGGTTGCGTTACAAGGACGAATCCGCAATAAGAGGACCAGCCGAGGATGAGAGCTTGGCCCCTGATTCAACAGGGGTAGATACGGGGTTACAAGAGCCCATGTTAGCGCGCGTCAAAATGTCCCGAGCATACTGCGTTTGGGAGAGAAACAAACCGCTGCCTGTGCGCTGGACTTGTATCCCGAGGAAATGGTTTAGCTTCCCAAGATCTGTCATAGCAAACTCAGAAGAAAAAGCAGAAATAATTTGACGAAGAAGATGAGCACTGGATGCTGTTAAAACAATATCATCAACATATATTAACAAATAAGCCATGTGAGCACCATTCTTATAAATAAAGAGTGACTGATCGCAGGTGCTGCTCGTGAAACCCCGAGTTTTAATAAATGTCGCAAAGCGATGATACCAAGCCCGAGAGGCTTGCTTTAAACCATACAAAGACTTTCGAAGACGACAAACGTGATTAAGTGCAGCGGGGTCAACAAAACCGGGTGGCTGGTGCATAAACACCGTCTCAACAAGGTCACCGTGTAAAAAAGCATTCTTGACATCCAATTGATGGATGGGCCAAGAGCGAGAAGTAGCGAGACTAATCACAGTATGAATGGTGGTTGGCTTCACCACGGGACTAAAAGTTTCGTCACAATCAATACCGACATGCTGACATTTTCCATTAACGACAAGGCGAGCCTTTTAGCGTTGTAACGACCCATCAGATTTATATTGTGACGGAACAACCAAAGGCACCGAATGACAGGAGCATTGTGAGGGCGCGACACCAATTCCCATGTTTTATTGTCAATTAAAGCACGATATTCATCAGTCATGGCGGCATGCCAGTTCGGGTCATGAAGGGCTAGTTTGGGTGATTTTGGAAGTGGGGAAATGGCGGGTGTAGAAGTAGCAGCGAGGGAAGTAGGGATTTTGGGTTTAAAAATATCGTGCATAGCGCGGGTGTGCATAGTATGTGCACGAGGTGGTGGGAGTGGTGGTGGTGGTGGAGGGGAGCTGGTGTTTGTGTTAGGGGACGGGGTAGGGGAAGGCTGGGTCAAGGCAGGTGAAGCAGGAGAGAGCGAGGAGGCAGGGGATTAGGGTTGGCGCGGTGAGGGAGGGTCGGTATTGGGAGTTGGGTCAGGGGGAGGGGTGGTCTGGGCGAGGTCGTAGAGGACAGAAGGGGGGAGGTGGCTGGTGGAGGGGTCGAGGAAGGGATTGGTGGTCGAGTTGGAGGAAGGAGATGAAGCAAATGAGAAGACTGATTCATCAAAGGTGACATGACGGGATATGATAAGCTTACCACTCGCTAAATCGTAACATTTGTAACCACAAAACTCTTGTGGGTAGCCAATATAGACACACTTGGTGGACCGGGGGGGCAAGTTTATGAGGTCGTTTGGAAGACAGATTGGGGTAGCAAGCGCACCCAAAGACGCGGAGGTGAGAGTAGGACGGAGTTTTGAGAAAGAGAGCGGAAGTGGGAGACCGGAATTGAAGGATTTTGGTGGGCAGAATATTGTGTAAATGGACAGCCGTATGTAAGGCATCAACCCAGAATTCGGGAGGAGTGGACGAATGGTGTAGTAGTGCAAGGCTGATTTCATTTATTCGACGGAGCATACGTTCGGCCTTTCCATTTTCGGAAGAGGTTTGGGGCATGAGAAACGAAAAATGAGACCATTATTATTGGCAAATTTCCGAAATTCATTGTTGTCAAATTCGCGGCCTAAGTCACATTGAAAAGCTTTAATAGAGCGGTGAAATTGTGTAGTGACATAGTTACGGAAATTTAAAAATTTAGTGAATGTTTCGGATTTGAATTTTAGAGGATATACCCATACAAATTGGGTGAAATTGTCTATGAAAATGAGATAGTATTTATAACCGGCTTTGCTCGTGATAGGTGACGTCCACAAGTCATTATGAATGATATCGAACGGAGCTAAAGTATTTGAATTTGAATCATAAAAAGGCAATCGACGATGTTTGCTAATCTGACAAGAATGGCATAAAGAGTTATCGGACTTTTTATTACAATCGATGCTAGACTGAGACTTAAGCAAATTTAAAATATTGGCACCCGGATGACCAAGACGAGAATGCCAGACATCAGACGAAAAGGCAACGAGGTTCGGGCTGGGCTCGGAGGACTTCGTGGTGGACTCGGCTGACACAGGGTAAAGGTCATCGTCACTGTTGCTCCTCAGAATCAGATTCCCATTCGCTAAATCCTTCACAGAAAAACTACGCGGGTCAAATTCGACGGAAACATTATTTTCTTTTGTAAATTGGCGAACGGAAATAAGGTTTTTAATTATATTTGGGGTATACAAAACATTGTGCAGGTGAAGGGTCCTATTTGGGTTTGTTAAGGTAGTATGGCCGGACCCATGAACTGGAATACGAGCACCATTACCGACATAAATTGACTTAATCGTACTAGAATTGAGTGGAAATTTAAACGTACCTGCATCCGCACTCAAATGGGACGATGCACCGGTGTCCATGTAAAATGGACTCTGATGAACGGATTGCAGTTGAAGAGCCGCAAAAGCTTGTGCTAAATCAGTGGGCTGCTGCTGCTGCTGTCCATCGTCAGAGACGATGTGAGCCTGCCCAAAACCGAAGCCTGGCCTACGAGAATTTCCGCGAGCAGAGGTAACCCGAGGAGACTGAGCAGGAGCGGGCCATGGCTGCCAGGGAGCATTCCACCCCAGATAGGTTGGATATGGGAAGGGAGGAGGCGTCCATGGCCATGCCGGCATAGGGCCCCACGGCGAGGCTGACATAACAGGAGCAGAGGGAGTCGAATTTGAATTCTTCGAATGATGACGGGAACCCCCGCCAGTTGAACCACCCTTATTATTCCCACACTTACCATTATGGCGCTTGGTGTTGCGAGAAGACGGGGCAGCTTCATCCCAGGCGCGAGGTTCACTGGTTGGAGCAGATGGCGCAACCAAGGCAGTGGATTCTTCACGACTCGACTGGCGGTGATTCTCAAGTTCAATCATGCTACACACCGTCTCAAAATTGGGCATTGTTTGATTGATATACGCAGCAACCGTGTCATACTCCTTAGGCAGACCACGAACCAACTGAAGAACCAAGCGCTGATCGCTAATTGCAGCCCCGACGTCTTTCAATTGCCCCGACAACCCACGGAGTCGTTGACAGTAGGCATCGAAAGAGGGAAATTTCCCGAGTTTGAGAGTGTGGAATTCATTCTCAAGACTTGCAGCACGGGCACCTTTGTTATTAAGAAAAATATCATTGACTCGATTCCAGGCCTCTTGTGCAGTGGAGTCGGGTTCAAGAATACGTGGCAACAAATCATCAGACATGGTGCCGTAAATCCATTGTAAAACGTGGGCATCAATTTCGTACCAGGCGTCATACAATGGATCGGTCTTAGCAGGGGAAGGCGTGTCGTCGATGTGATTGAGGACCTTGTATCCGCGACCATGGAGCGTAAATAGATTTACCCATGACGCATACGAGACCTTGGCACCGTCTAACACACAGACTTTGTTCTGTATGTTAGTGACGGTGTAAACTGTATGAAGAGATGGCTTTTGAGAAGTCGAATTTTCGTCGTCCACCATTGTTGCGAGAGGCTAGGAGGAGACGAAGGGTCGACGATTTTACCAGGGGCAAAACTAGGAGGCAGAAGGATCGGAAAATCAACCTGATACCATGATAGAATACAATCCCTTGATTAGGGTTGTTAGTATATTAGCATATATATAGAATAATTACATTGAGTTAGCTAGCTATAATCAAGGCAACAAACAGATTACAATAGTAACAAATAAGCTAAATATATGCTATACAAAGATATTTGTGGACAATGGGCCCATGAGGGCGCTTGGGAAGAACAAGCGTTTGCATTTGTGGAGTCGCCACCAATTTTTATGGGAAATTGGAACCGTTCGAATACCTCGTGTCATGTCAAGACACAAAGTAGTGACATGAACACTAAGCAATCGTTACCCTTAGCATTCTATGTCTAAAATGACTCTCGTGGATACCAATGAACACGGATGTTCACAGAGATCTGGAGGAAGGGGTGAGGGTACGTATTAGGAAGCTCTTTTGATCGAACACCTAATCCCGCCCGCCTCGATAGCGGCCTCTACTAATGATTAGGGAAGTTATTCGTACTCGATATATCGTCGATTATATGCATGCAATGCAACATCCAAGTTTTGATCCTAGCATGTGAGAATTAGACTAAGTCGGTGAACAATTAATTTATCATGCAATTAATGTCAAAGTAAAGATTTAAGTTCAATTACATGTGAAAACATACAAATGCGATAAATATTACAATAATAGAATATTACAATAATAAAAATTACAATAATTACATTGGATTTGGTGATTTATGTCGAAAATACCTTTAAAACGGATAATTTGAGAAAAAGAATAAAGGAATGAATTAACGAACAGAAATTAAGGCGATAATACGGATAATAGTTAATTATACGCAAACTAATTAATTAGGTCAAGGCAGAACGGAAGTTCAGAGACAGAAATCAACCTGGAACAGGCGCAGCAGGACTGCGCCCTTTGGAAGAGGCGCATCAGACGCTGCGTCTGTTCCAAGGGTGAGTTCTGGCTGTGAAGCCGGAACTGCAAATCGTTAATATTAATTGGTGAATTTAAGGATTGATTAATATATTTAACTCAGATGGAAGTGATTTAATAGGTTATTTACATATAAATGAGTCATAAAAGCAATAAAACACGGATGAGACGGATGTAAATGAATTATTTACATGAACGAAAGATTGATTAATGACATAGGTGAACTAAATAGGTTAAATATGACGAATTAATGAAGAATTAATGATGAATAAGATGAAAGACAGATGGAAATATATCAAAGATCGAATTCCAGAAACTCAATATGAAAGAATTGAATTTCTACAACCCGGATTGAATTTAATGACGAAAACCTGCAAATATGAATTATTTGGGATTTAAGTCGGGAATTAATGATGAATTATATGCGTTAATGATGATAAATAATGTACATGTGAGATTATTACGCTACTACGTCAAAGATTGAAGAACAAACGAAAACAAATAAGAAAACAAGACGGAATTACAGAGGACGAAGGAAGAAGAAAGGAAGCAGGAACTGCGGCAGCCTTACGAAGAGGCGCATCAGTTGCTGCGTCCTTTCTCGACGGTTGTCTTCTGGCAATCCGTAAAAAGAGTTTAAAGCATGGTTTTGTAAATCGGTTTTAATAATACTTTCGACATAAACCTTACATTAGTGATACAATAAGATAAAATACAATAAATAAAGAAGGATTTACACCCTCAGACTTACATGTTTGACGAAACGAGATGAACTAAGTTATCGATTAGTGATGCTCGACTCGAATGCAACGAAAGTGCCCTCGTAAGAGGAAAACGATTAGATTAAATTAAGTTGATTATTGTGGAGTTGGTCAAATTGGTCGGTCATGCAAAACGAGGCTGGTACTCAGAAGGATCCGAGCTTACGTGGTCGAAAGTTCAAGCACGTAGACGCCAAAAAGTAAGAACGTGGACTTAGAATGCAAAGGGAGAAGAGAAGGGCGGACACTCGCATGAGAAATATGAGGAGCGAAGGCTCTTATTTATACTAATCACGTGAAGGAATAGGGTTTTCGGAGAAACTTTGGAAGTGAATCTCGAAAAGATATGAAAAAGATACGAAAAATACGCAGAAAAGGACCTGGGAAGAGGCGCAGCAAGCACTGCGTCCCTTGGAAGAGGCGCAGCAGCTGCTGCGTCTGTTCCCAGGTGGTTTCCTCCTGCGGAAGAAAGATTTACGTGTTTAAATTATGGAATAACGAGATAATTTGGTTTTCCTTAATATTTTGTATGAATATTACGGGAAATTGTTTACCAAAGATTAAAAGATTGTGAAATATTTATAAAATATGGAATAGAAATATCCGGAACATTCCAGAACATTCTGACTCGGGATTTAACGGTTATCAGAAAATAAAGTCGGTTTTAGGCCCGGACTCCAAATGTACTCTAATTACTGTCAAAACGACCGTATCGGCGCGTAGATGACATCTAAGAGGTAGACATTAATGTTTGAGCAATCACTTGACGATAAACTTACGAACTGTCAAAAATTGTTCCGCGTACCAAACATGCGGCCCAATCATCACCGGGTGGCTTGCGGGAGGTGCAGAAACGAGGTATCTACAGAGCCCCCACTTTGACTAAGGCTTGGACAAGGCGAAAGTCAAAGTATAGCCATCAGGTCAATCGAAGATTACAACCTGACGACTATGGCGACGTGAGGCGACTCAAGGGGTCTGAACCAAGGACCTGTCGTCGGGAACATTTTAGAGTCTGTTGACTATTGGGGAGGGTCGTTTAAAGTCCATTAGACTACGTAAGGAGGCTCGCCAGCCATAAGAAGAGACCATACCTGAAACACCCCTAGGTGAAACGGGACTGAAGACGCTTCGGCAAAACTCTTTGGTCTGAAGATAACGTGGTGTCTGAAGGCATTAGGGGTCACCGGGATTCTGAAGGAACTTCTTAATACTTCTGAAGGCTAAACTCTGAAGGGAAGGCTGAAGGATAATTCTCTCTGAAGGTTCGCCTGGGGAATAAAACGATGATTTTGGGGAAGACAGCAGGACACAGTCTGGAACCGCTGGGAGAAATCTGCTTGTGTTCAGCTTCAAACAAACTTCGAAAGAATTTGGGGTCGATGTTGATCTCCATGTCTCGAGAGAGAATGACTGTCGGTCGTGAGCTCTCGCTGGGGAACTTAATCGGGAGCTGATTTCCATGTCTCGAGAGGGAATGTTTGTCCGTGTACTCTCGCTGGGGAAATATAATAGAGGCGTGTCGAAACACCTGTCAAAGAGGGATGCTCGTTGTAACAAGCTAGGTCCTGGATAAAAATAAGGCGATAATTTGATGTTGGTTTTGCGGTCCACACTCGCTTCATGAGGGCCATGGTTCGTCCGGAGTTGCTGGAGAAGGGGACTTCTCCTGGTGCTGTCGGCCATGAACTACTGCTGGAGGTATGAACCTTCATTTATACTAAAATCATCTCTTTTCTTGCTGAATTACGAAAGATCGTTATTGACTATCTTGCTTCATAGGCGTGGGTGTACTCCTACTTTCCGAGCCTCTCGCCCAAGAGGACTGAGCCGCTGGAGAAGGCCTATCCCGTCGTGAGGGATTGGGTGATGTGTCATACGAGGAGCAAGCGTTCCTCTCACGGTGTCTACCGGCGGGACGTGAACGCTCTTCAGCTGGAGAGTGTGAGCATCTCACTTATATTCGTTTTGCTTCTTCATTACTTTTTAACCGATCATAAGAATGATTCCTTGTTTGTCTGTCCCCAGTGGGTGCCCAGGCCTTGGGCGGAGTACGCAGGCGTGCCTCCTTTTGTGGCTGAGGTCCTTTGACCTAGGAGCTCGAGCCGGCTGCTGCTGAGGACGTCGATGGGTCATGTGTGGTACTTGGGCGAGCGCTTAGCTCGTCGGTGCTCTCGGGATGTCTTGACGGTTCCCATCGATCCTCCTAGGACAATGTTCAGGGAGCCTTCTGAGGCTGAGAAGGAGGCTGACTTGGCTGGCGTTGGTGGTGACGCCCTCCTTCTTCCTGGTGAGGACTACTCGGCATTCCTCTACGAGAGATTGGTGTACTGGCCGGTTGTGGTGAGCATCTTTATCCTTCTTTATTTGATTTTTGAGGATACGATGAAAGATCATCGATTAATAAGAAACATTTGACTTTACAGGAGGTCGAGGCGGCGGGCATCGAGCCCCCAGAGTACCCCGAGACTCTCGAGTACACTGACGCGACCGGGATGACGATGCTCTCCGAGCTGCGTGACTTTGACGTGGCTGTGAGGGATGCTGGCTTGGACGATTGGCAGCATCTGATTCGGAGGGTGAGCCTCTGATTTGTATGATTTTTGCGTAAGAATACATTTGATTGAACTTTATCCGATTACTGAGAACTTCTTTATGAAAATGCAGGTTGAGCCGTCTCGGTTTGTGGCGTTATGGAGGGTGGCCAACCGGTTGCGAGCTACTGCCGTCGAGGCACTTGTCGGCGGTCGAGGTCGTCAGGTATGAACCTTCCGTCTATTTCATTTTCGATTTTTTTACTTTTGACTGCTTGACTTGATTGACATGAGCCAATTTCGTTGCTTCCAGGGGGACTGTGAGCTGGAGCGAGAACTGGCCCAGGCTCGAGAGGAGACAGCTCGCTTGTTGAGGGAGCTCGAGGTTCGCGACGCCGAGATTGCTGCTCTCGAGGCGAGGGTTGCGGAACTAGAGGGCGACCGGCAGTAGTTTTGTTGTTGTTTGTTGTATCTCGCACATTTTAGGACCCGTATTTTGGACATTTTGGATTTTGCTTGGTGCTCGAGCCCCCAGTTTGTTGTACATTTTCCCTTTTTGGATTGTATATATGATGGCCTGAGTGCCTTTGCTGCTGGGTTGCGTTGCTTATACCTGTAGGTTAGCTTTGAACAAGTTTGGTAGATGACGGTTTATGCCGTCATGCTGCCGAAATTTACATAGAAATCACATAGAACATACATTTGTATATGCATGTGGCTTAAATTAGCGCAGAACGAATGACTCAAAAAAATGCAAAAGAAAGTGCCAAAAATGCAAAAAATTTGCCGGAAATGACCGGACGGTAGGGAGGGTTACCCCCAAAAAAATGAAAAAAACATAAACCTGTAAGTTAGAAATGGAATAAATAAAAATGAAAGAAATGTATATAAGTTTTGAAATAAATTAAAATGAGAATATGCAAGTGTACTAAAATGACGAAAATGTCGATATTGCCTCGGAATACGTGCCTGCGGAATTAGGAAACACGAAATATGGCAATTTCACGTATTACCAAAATAATAACCCGTAGGAATAGGAAATTATTCGCTAAGGAATTTAGGAAAGATCCAACGCGGAAAATCACATAAACGTTGCTGAGGAAGAGGCGCAGCAGAAGCTGCGTCCCTTTGAAGAGGCGGAGCAGGTGCTGCGCCTGTTCCCAGGCGTGTCCGTTCTGACGGATTTTAGGAAACAGATTTTAGTATAAATAGAGACGTCGATAGAGGTTTTATTCACACAATTCTTCCGTCTTTTCTTCGTCTTATTACATAAAGTCCTCAAAATAATCTTTCATCATGAATACTTTAGCGATTCGTCTAAAAGAGTGGACCAACGAGTTTTCCAACATGGAGAAGCACGACATGGGCGCTTATAATCTTGGATTGTTGTTGAGTTTGAAGCTTATCAAGGTTGTCAAACCATTCCTAGATGCTTGTCTTGATTACTGGGACCCGAATTACCATGTTTTTGCGTTCCCCGGAGGTGATATTTGCCCATTTCTTGAAGAAATTGCCGCGATCGGTGGATGGGACCCAGAACACTTGCCTGCTATTCCTTCTACTTCTCAAGGGTATAGGAATAAATTTAGAGACTTGCTTGGATTGACAAGGCTTGAGGTGGACCGTTTGGTGACCTCAAAAGGAGTGCGAATGTTGGACTTCATTGACCGATTCATTAACAGAGCCGACCCCACCATTTCTTATGTTGCTAGGCCAAGGGCATTCGGATTTTGCTTGTTGCATGTATATGTCCTTCAAGGGCATGTTGATGAAGACTTAAGAGGTGATCCCCGTCTCCTAGGCCTAGTTGAGCAAATGGAGCTGCGCAGGAGCCCAGCTTGTTTGTGTTTAGGAGAGATCCTATTGGGTTTGGATAACAGGAAAGCCAATCGCGACCTACCGTATTTGGGAAGTCCCATTATTTTGCAGGTAAAAGAACGCTTTTCTTCTTTTCTCTTTGTTTTTTTTTTTTGTCTTTTTTTCTTATTTTGTTCTTTTTTTTTCGTTTTTTCTTTTTTTTTCGTTCTCTTTTTTTTTTTTTCTAATACCCGTTTGTGGTAGGTCTTGCTTATGGAACGTCTTCGATTGATCGAGCCCCCAGTTCATGTTCCTTCTTATCACGCTCGTTCGATTGCAATGAGGACCAGGCTTTACATGGTGGACTTCACTCAGGTCTGCAATTATTGGGAGAATAAATTGAAGAGTGATGATGGCCCCTTGATTAGGTGGGTTGTGCCATGGTGGCATCTCAAATCTGTGACTGGAGTGTCTTCCTTGGATCCTACTCGATCTGTGCGCATTCCTGGCTTGGAATTCATGGTATGCATCTTCTCGGAGAGGTTGATGAGACAGGTTGGAATGAAGCAGACGATCCCGAAGCTTGACACTGTCCCGCAGACTGCCGTGGCGCTTACTAGGGAGAGTCGAAGAGAGTGGGCCATTAAATGGGCTCAGAGGAATATATGGTTCTTGAACTCTTCTGTTAGTGCCTTGTGGGTGTCGGATTCCTATCTGCGATGGAGGAAAGCTACTACTCCGGAGGAGCGTGAGAAGTTGAAGAAGCGCGAGCCCGTTGACTACAAGGTGCGCGAGGTGGAAAAGGAGAAAGAGAAACATCTGACTGAGGGAGAGGAAGAAGCCGGGTTTCGAGTTGTTCATCCTTCAAAGAAACCGAAGACCTCTCCTGTCGTGGACAGGGTGATTGACAACAATGGGAAGTCTAGACCGCGAGAAAGACTTTTGGTGATTAGGTCCGAAGTGGCGCAAGAGCATCCCGCTCGAGGTCGTGACAGGAAATATGATAAGAATGACAAGGGCAAAGGGAAGATGGAGGAATAGCCCAAGTCTTTATTATTATTTATTATTATTATTATTATTATTATTATTATTATTGTAATAAAAAGGTGGGGTTTTTAGAATCCTAGCCTATTTTCATTTTATTTGGCATTATTATTATGTAACGTATTATTATTATTAGAAGTGAATGAAATAAAAGAGGTTAATTGGTGATGAAACCGTTGTAATTTTCTATTTATTATTCTTGTCGAATTCCAAATGCAATTGCAAATGTCCTTCTATTTACATTTTGAAACTGATGGGTTGTATCCCGTGAAGGATTGCCTACGTATTCATTAAAAAAATGAAATCAAACCTTTGCGCGTAGTTCGAGTAAATGTAAAAGAATAATTGTTCTAAGCAAGAGCTTGTAATGAACTTAGAAGATTAGCATGAGCTTTTACTTACTCTTAAGGTGCAGATTAGTTTATTTGATGATGTGAGGATGACAAATTGTCAAAATGCAAGCGCAGAGTGACATTAGCTTATTTCAGCTTGGCTAGGGGCCGTTTATTTAGTGCCACAGGAGCGACACGTGAGGTTACGCGAGGCGCGTTTTTGTTCCTATTCTAGGCATAATATCGTTTTAGTTGGTCAAGGTTTGTCGGGTTGGTAAATTCATTCCCATCTAGGTCTGTGATTCTAACCGCACCCCCTGGAAGTATGGACTTGACTAGGAATGGTCCGGCCCAATTAGGTTTGAATTTTCCTCGTGGATCGACAGATAAAAGAGCTCTAACCGACTTGAGTACTAAGTCTCCTTCCTTGATGTTTCTTGGTTTGACCCTTTTGTTGAAGGCCCGTTTTATGCGTGCTTGATATGTTTGGACATTATGTAAGGCACGTAGCCTACGTTCATCCAGGAGGATGAGTTCTTCATATCTATCCCTCTTCCAATCAGCTTCCGGGATTTGACTTTCGAGTAAGATACGCAATGATGGTATTTCTAACTCGACTGGTTGTACAGCTTCCATGCCATAGGTTAAATAGAAAGGGGTTGCCCCAGTGGGCATCCTAACAGATGTGCGATACCCCCACAAGGCAAAGGGTATCTTGCTTGGCCAATCTCGATAGTTGTCAATCATTTTCTTGAGAATTGTGACAACGTTCTTGTTTGCCGCCTCTACCGCGCCATTAGTCTGTGGTCTATATGGCGAAGAGTGGTGATGTCTAATCTTGTACTTGGCTAGCAATTGTTTAGTCTCAGCTTGGAAATGTGACCCATTATCACTAATGATCTCATGTGGGCAACCGTATCGACAGATGATGTTGTTTTGTATGAACTTTGCTACATTTTTAGCCGTGAGACTAGTGTAGGAAGCCGCTTCTACCCATTTGGTGAAATAGTCAATTGCCACTAGGATGAAACATTGACCTCCTGTTCCAGCTGGAGTTATCTTCCTGATTATATCAATTCCCCATGCAGAAAATGGCCAAGGAGATGTCATCGTATACAGTAATGAAGGAGGGACATGCTGTACATTCCCGAAGATTTGGCAGTTGTGGCAATGTCTTACATATTTGATGCAATCGGATTCCATTGTGGTCCAATAATACCCCAAACGTGTGATCTTCTTTTCCATCATGGACCCACTTATGTGAGGACCGCATTCTCCGTCATGGACTTCTTCCATCACTTTTCGTGCCTGTGAATGATCAAGGCAACGTAGGATTACACCAAGAGGTGTTCTTTTGTATAATTCCCCTTGCATGAGAACGTATTGGGAAGCTAATAGGCGTATAGCTCGTTGTCCCCTTTTGTCCATATCCGGTGGATAGGTACCGTTGAGCTTGCAATTTAGGATTGCTTGGAACCAGGGTTCCTTTGCGATTTCCTCTTCATCGGTGATTTGGTGGACATAAGCCGGCTATGATCGTCGTTCGATGCATAAAGGCATTTCCACCATGTCATCTGGCATATTAATCAAAGATGCAAGTTTTGCAAGATCATCTGCAAATTGATTTTCTTCCCGAGGTAGGTGTAGATAGGTCACGCGATCAAAGAATTGGGCAACTTGGTCTATTCTGGCTTGATAAGGTGCTAGGCTTTTGCTTCGGATCTTCCAAGAACCCGTAACTTGATTGATGATCAGGGAAGAATCCCCATGTACTCGGAGGTTTTTAATGCCTAAGCTCACTGCCGCTTGTAGTCCAATGAGACAAGCTTCGTATTCTGCAGCATTGTTTGTCACCTCGAAGTCGAGTTTGACAAAGATTGGTGTATGCTCGCCTTCAGGAGAAATGAGCAACACTCCTATTCCAAATCCTCTTAAGTTTGATGCTCCATCAAAGTAAAGGTCCCAGGAGTCTACATCGGTTTGGAGTATATCCTCGTCTGGAAATGACCAAGTATCTATTGTTTGTGCATCATCGATGGGATTTTCTGCAAAGAAATCGGCAACGGCGCGCCCTTTTATGACCTTTAGAGGCACGTATTTGAGATCGAATTCTGAGAGCATCAGAGTCCATCTGGCTAGGCGTCCGTTGAGGACGGGTTTCTCGAAGAGGTATTTGACTGGGTCCATTTTGGAGTATATTTTCACGGAGTAGCTAAGCATGTAATGACGTAGCTTCTTCGTTGCCCACACAAGAGCGAGGCATGTCTTTTCGAGTTGTGAGTATTTGCACTTGTATTCCAAGAACTTCTTACTAAGGTAGTAAATAGCCCTTTCCTCCTTTCCAACGGTTTGAGCTAACATGGCGCCCATGGCTGTTTCGGTTACTGTGAGATATAAACCAAGAAGTTTATCTCTTTGAGGTGGCATGAGCACTGGTGGTTTAGCTAATATCTCCTTGATTCGGTCAAATGCCTTTTGACAATCATCATCCCATATGGTGTGATCTGTTTTCTTGAGCTTCTTAAAGATAGGCTCACAGATCATAGTGAGTTTCGATATGAATCGACTTATGTATTGTACTTTTCCCAGGAATCCCCTGACTTCTTTCTCTATTTGAGGTTGTGGCATTTCGATTAGAGCCTTGATTTTGGAAGGGTCTATTTCTATACCTCGTTGGCTAAAGACGTATCCCAGGAGTTTGCCAGATGTTACCCCGAATGCGCACTTCTGAGGATTGAGCCTCATGTTGTACTTTCGTAGTCTCGAGAAGAATTTGCAAAGGTTCGCAATATGCCCCTCTCTATCCTTGGACTTGACAATCATATCGTCTACGTAGACCTCAACTTCTTTGTGCATCATGTCATGTAGGAGCGTAGTTGCGGTGCGTTGATATGTAGCTCCGGCGTTGATTAGCTCAAACGGCATGACTGTATAGCAATAGGTTCCCCATTGAGTGACAAAGGCGGTATTATGCATGTCTTCTATGGCCATTTTGATTTGATTATAACCCGCGTACCCATCCATGAAGGATAGTAACGCGTGGTCTGCGGTATTATCCACCAATATGTCGATATGTGGTAGAGGAAAGTCATCTTTAGGACTTGCTTTGTTTAAGTCTCTAAAATCAACACAAACTCGGAAACTTTGATGAACCCGGCTTTGAATTGCGTATCGACTTCTTCCTTAATCTTGAGAGCCCATGTAATACTACGGTTTTATGAGTCTCTGGGTACTCTATCGAGTAGGCATTACTCTGTCAAGTAAGGGTGTGTTGCGCTTTAAAATAGTTTCTGACCTGTTGGGTACTCGATCGAGTAACGTTGATACTCGATCGAGTAAGGGGGCACTCGATCGAGTACCTAAGCTACTCGATCGAGTAGCCGGTTTACGGGGTATTGATTTGTCGGGTTTTGTTAATAATGCGATTAAGTATATATTATTTCCGTCACTATTCTTTAAACACTTTTAAAACCTAGTTGCTGTCAAAAAGAGAAAACAAACTACGTTCTTCGCATCAATCGCATTGTTGGCAAATCCCCGAGTTTGGAAGGTCGGATTTCACCTTTCCTTATACCTTTGTGATCCTTGCGTCGAGGGTAAGATCTACGTACCGTTTTTATAGTATTTCGTTAAAGTTGGTTAAACCCTAGTATTGGGATTTGGGGGTTTTGTTGTATTTTGTGATTGGTAGTGATTATATGTTTGTATGTTAGGAGGAGGATTTATAGAAGAAGCCTTTTGATATCAGCTGTGAGACCGTCTGATTGTGTTGCTTTCCAGGTAGAGTTTCCATACTCAGTATTAGTCCCATAATGTGTTGTTGATGTGTTGTGGTTGTTGAATAATATCGTATTCGTATTGTGACGGTTGATGATTGTGATTGTTTGTCTCTGGTTCTCGAGATGCGTTCTCGGCTGAGTGGTGTCACTTGCGGGAGTGGCTTCACGCCCTAGTTTCGCCTCCTGTGGAACCCGCCACAGGAGGGATGTGCACATTAATGGGACAGGGTTATCGCTCGGTATGATGAGCGGAGATTTGGTGGGTACGGCTGTGGTCCCCCACTGGCAGGGCTGGTCCAGTGGACAGTCGGTGACGGAGATTGATTGGAGTGGGTGATTGTGTGTGTGACTGATTGAGCTGTGTTTACTGTGTTGTTAGTTATGTAAATTGTGTGATTAGTACTGACCCCGTTTAATGTTTTAAAAACTGTGGTGATCCATTCGGGGATGGTGAGCAGGTATTGAGCAGGTATGAGTCGAGTTACTGGGATAGCTGGGATGTGCCACCGTCTGATGATAGAAGTCTTCCGCTGTAGCTTTAGTAGTTTGATAAACATTTCATTTAGTTGATTAGACAGTTAGTTTGAGAACTTGTATCCGTATTTTGGTATTTGGTTTTGGATTGTAACCTTTCACTAAAGTTATACTATTTAAACTCTGTTTCGTTATTGTCTTATGATCATCATTGCCTCGGGCAACCGAGATGGTAGTATCCTTATACCTGAGTGGTCCTGGTAAGGCACTTGGAGTATGGGGGTGTTACAGCCCATTCTGTTCTCATTCGGCGAAGCTTCTGTTTTACAGGCTTGAAACCTGGCTTGATCGGGATTCTATGCTCGGCGATATCCTTGTCGATCCCTGGCATATCTTTGTAGGACCACGCGAAAATGTCCTTGAACTCGTGCAGGAAGTCTATGAAACTGGCATTTTCGGTAGAGCTCAAGGTAGTCCATATCCTAAGTTCTTGGGGTTCTAGTTCGGTTCCTACATTGATGGGTTCGGTGTTCTCTATTACTGGTCCCCCTTCCCCTTCTTTTCAGTATTTCTTTGGCTACGTAGGGAGGTATCTCAATTGAGTCTGGGTCTGGGTCATCCTCGGTATCATCGTAAAACGTAATTGCACTCAAGATAACACAAAGAGTAAGCAGAACCTGATTTATTCATATTAAAGTTTGAGAAAAGTTGAAACAAAGAAGCCATCTGATCTGTGGTCAGTGGCGGTAAAGGGACAGTTGTTGGGACATTTCCCGAACCACTGTTACTATTTAAGGCTAAGCTAGGAGAAACAAAGGGAATGGGAGGGACGATAGGAGGAGACTCCTTAGTGACTTCTCTAGACTTCGACTCTGACTCCGACTCTGACTCTGACTCGAATTCATCGTCTTCTGGTTCTCCTTTGAACATCTCTCCTTCTCCTGTGGTGAGTTTGAAGAGTCTTCCTTGATTGTTGGTCCATTTGATTGATTTTCTCCATCCTTTCTGCTGGTTCGTGTTTGTTTCTGTGATTAGCGCGGTAGGGTTGAAATGATCGTCTTGAAGTATCATGGTAATGATCTCATCCTGCGCGGCTTTAACAAATCGATCTTCTCCGAATAGTAGACTAACAGCTTGTTCGTCTAAGCAAGGTGCTTGACAGGCTTTGACGGTAGGAACCGTTTCGGGAGGAATGAAGTAGCAATCGTGAAAGATCTCGATTCCGGCTAGCTTCCTTCCGAGGTAGTGCCAAGGTTCGGGAAATCCGTGAAAGAGTTCTTGGCTTCCTTCCTTAACAAAGTATCCATTTAGGGTAGGGAAATATGGTCGCATTTGGACTCCTATGTGCTTACGGCTTTGAACTTGCGCGAGCATCCCGAGGACTTCCTCTTTCGTGGGTTTGTATCCTAGTCCAAGTGGTATTCTTTTTTAGTTGCCTTCCTTGTAAGGTGCGAAGGTGTTTCTTCGGACAGGGTTCAAAGGCATTCCAGGGAAGTATCCCTGGGATTTGAGTATGTGGTTTACCACCAAGTTGGAGTAGGGATTGTAGTATAGGGGTGCCAACTCGCTTTCTATGACACTTATGCTTTGAAAGCCCCCAAGTTCGTATACCGGATCCGCAAGGACTTGATTATTTGACTTCTTTTCGATTATGGCCTTGATGGGTGACGAAGTGATCGTCACCACTTTGCCATTTAGTGGGATCTTGATCTTTTGGTGAAGGGTGGATGTTACTGCTTTGGAAGCGTGAATCCAAGGTCTTCCCAGGAGTATGTTGAAGGAAGCTTCAATGTCCACTATTTGGAAGTTAACCTTTCGTTCAATTGGCCCAGTGGCTATGGTTAGGTTAGCGAGTCCTACTACCTTTCGTCGTGTACCATCATATGCGCGAACACCTTGATTGGTAGGGGTCCAATCCGACTCTTTCATGCCTAATTTGTATGCCATTTTCAGGGGTATGGCGTTGACCGCGGAGCCATCATCCACCAAGGTCATTGGCACATTCTTCTTTAAGCAAACGACAGTGATGTAGAGAGCCAAGTTGTGACTAGCACCAAAGGGTGGCAAATCTTCGTCTGAGAAAGTAATAGGATTACTTAGCTTCGGTGATTCTTGGAAGACCAAGTTGACTACATCGTCGGGTGTGGAGTTATGTGCTACATTTAGTTTGACCAAAGCTTGTAGTAAAGCTTGGCGATGTGGGAATGAGCTTGCTACTAGTTGCCAGACTGAAAGATCAGCCTTTGTCTTCTGTAATTGCTTGAGCAAATGATCAGTAGAGTCATCTTCGTTATCATTTGGTGTGACAACGTTGGTTGGACCATTTTGAGTAGTGCTTTGATATGGACGCCCCGAACGAGTTAGGTGGTCCACATCTTGGTCTTCACCATTTTGGACTATTTCCTTGACTAGGGAGTTTTCAATGAGATACTCGTCTTCGTCATCATCGGCCCATACTCCATTGATTGTAGCTAATTGCCTCATTCTTGTGATCTCGTCCTCCAATCGTGTGATTTGGTCGACTAGTTTATCAACCACGGTGACTATTTCTTGCATAGTAGCATTTTGAGAGAAGGTTAGTGGCGCATGTTCTTTAGGTGTCACATTGGGGTCATGTAAGGTTGTCACCATATTTTCCAATTCCCAAACTTGCCTATCCACACTCTTTGCCCATGTGATGAAGTCGGAAATGGTAGGGGAGATAGTAGAGTAGGACCCTTCATTCTCGATTGCGTGGATTTCATCTTCAAGTGGATAAATGAGGTGTGAAGAATCTAAGGTAGACTCTTCACTTGTGATCACTAGAATTCCAAGAGGATTCTGAGTGTTGTTGGGTTTACCTCCCGGCGGTATTGGTAGTCGACCATCTTCAATCATGTCTTGAAGTACATTCCTCAATTTGTAGCATTTTTCCGTGTCATGCCCCTTACCCCTATGATATTCACAGTACGAGTTCTCATCCCAGAACTTGGATTTCTTTTCGGGCTCGGGAGTAGGTCCTATAGGTTGGAGTTTGCCTTGCTTCATTAACATTTTTAGAGCATTGGAGTAAGTGTCCCCAAGATTTGTGAATTTCCTTGGTGGGCTACTCTTCTTGGATGGCTCGAGGAGGTTAACTTCGTCGGTCTTGCTAGTGGAGCCGTAAGAACGACTTGTTGAGCCTTGATATCCTCGACCTACCGTTTTGGACAAGAGCCCTTTACGGATGTCATCTTCAATCCTTGTTCCTAGTACGGTTAAGTCCTTGAAACTTTTGATGTTTTGATATCTCAAATGGTTGGCATAGATGGGCTTTAGGTTGTCCACGAATTTCTCCACAAGGGTAGCCTCGTCCGGACGTTCAACTAGTTGGGTACTAGTCTTCCTCCACCTACTTAGGAAGTCGGTGAATCCTTCTTTGTCATTTTGGGTAAGAACCTCTAGAGTGCGCATGTTAACTTGGATCTCAGCATTATCCGCGTACTGTTTAGCAAATTCGATCGCGGCATCATCCCAAGTAGCAATCTTCTTGTGTTCTAAAGAGTAGAACCATTGCTTTGGGATGGTGTCAAGAGATGAAGGAAAGATCCTTAAGAACATCTCGGGTTTAATGCCTTTGATAGACATGTAATCCTTAAAAGCACGGATGTGGTTCAATGGGTTTTCATGCCCCTTGAATTTAGGGATATCCGTCATGTTGAAGTTGGTTGGCAATTTGGAATTTACGGCTTCATACTTGCGATTATTTTCCCTATAAATGTCATCCCCTTTTAGATACATCAATTGCTCCTCTAAGTATTGGAGTCTTTTCTCAGCTGCAGTCATACCCATGGGAGGGTTTTCGTCCCTGAAGTCATTCACGAAGTCATCGGCTACTTCACTTTCCCGAGGAGGCAACCTCGTTTCTATGGTGTACATTCGGCCTTCGATTGTATCGAGGCGGTCATACATTTGGTCTTGAGACACTTGGAGTTGAGCTAGCGCGGCTAGGATTCGATCATTACCATCTTGAAGTTGATTGAAGTTCACGTCGCTTGTTTCAGGCATCTTGGAAACTGGATAAGAGATCGGCGATGAATCAAAACACGATCGACCATTCTAACACACTTACTTGAAAAGAAATGTTTTGACTCGTGAAGTGGGTGTGTGCCACTTGTGTTGAGTGCGTTTTGAAGAAATGACAAGATTTGAAAATGTTGGTCCTAGTCAACTATAGTGTAGTTGTAGGAGTGGACTCGAAGTGAGGTTTTGAAATGGGTTTGGGCCCGAATTTTGACTTGACAAATGGACAGAGTTTCGACTCGGTTTTGCGCTAATCATGGGCCTTTTTCGAAATTTACATGTTAAAAGGGATTTTGATTTTACAAAAATCGTCATGGTTTCGTTTAGAAATGGTGATCACGTAAGGTACAAACATTTATACAAGCATTATAACGAGATGCTGAGTGCATTTAAAAGGGTTTTGGTTTAAAGGGTGGGTTGCCATACCGAACAATCAAACCCGAAGTCTGTGGAGAGGCTCGTACCAAACAAGAGTAAGGCCGATTCCTAGTCCATTTCCTCAAGTAGTGAAGGTCCTTGATACAAACATGAGTAAGCATCATGGTATGGATGATGTCAATCGCTATTCATCCTTAGGCCCAAATAAGAATTAGGACCGTCTAGATGGGACGATTGGTCGAATGGGTTGGGTTGGGCCTAGGAAGGCCGAATAAAACGATCTAGGAAGACCGAGTTATGAAAACCGACAATTGTCTTGTACAAACTATTCCCTAACCTTGTTCAAGTTTCACCCTTTTGGCTACACGTAAGTGTATTATCCCCAGCGGAGTCGCCAAACTGTGGACAATGGGCCCACGGGGGCGCTTGGGAAGAACACGCGTTTGCATTTGTGGAGTCGCCACCAATTTTTATGGGAAATTGGAACCGTTCGAATACCTCGTGTCATGTCAAGACACAAAGTAGTGACATGAACACTAAGCAATCGTTACCCTTAGCATTATATGTCTAGAATGACTCTCGTGGATGCCAATGAACACGGATGTTCACAGAGATATGGAGTAAGGGGTGAGGGTACGTATTAGGAAGCTCTTTTGATCGAACACCCAATCCCGCCCGCCTCGATAGCGGCCTCTAATAATGATTAGGGAAGTTATTCGTACTCGATATATCGTCGATTATATGCATGCAATGCAACATCCAAGTTTTGATCCTAGCATGTGAGAATTAGACTAAGTCGGTGAACAATTAATTTATCATGCAATTAATGTCAAAGTAAAGATTTAAGTTCAACTACATGTGAAAACATACAAATGCGATAAATATTACAATAATAGAAAATTACAATAATAAAAATTACAATAATTACATTGGATTTGGTGATTTATGTCGAAAATACCTTTAAAACGGATAATTTGAGAAAAAGAATAAAGGAATGAATTAACGAACAGAAATTAAGGCGATAATACGGATAATAGTTAATTATACGCAAACTAATTAATTAGGTCAAGGCAGAACGGAAGTTCATAGACAGAAATCAACCTGGAACAGACGCAGCATGACTGCGCCCTTTGGAAGAGGCGCAGCAGACGATGCGTCTGTTCCAAGGGTGAGTTCTGGCTGTGAAGCCGGAACTGCAAATCGTTAATATTAATTGGTGAATTTAAGGATTGATTAATATATTTAACTCAGATGGAAGTGATTTAATAGGTTATTTAAATATGAATGAGTCATAAAAGCAATAAAACACGAATGAGACGGATGTAAATGAATTATTTACATGAACGAAAGATTGATTAATGACATGGGTGAAATAAATAAGTTAAATATGACGAATTAATGAAGAATTAATGATGAATATGACAAAAGACAGATGGAAATATATCAAAGATCGAATTCCAGAAACTCAATATGAAAGAATTGAATTTCTACAACCCGGATTGAATTTAATGACGAAAACCCGCAAATATGAATTATTTGGGATTTAATTCGGGAATTAATGATGAATTATATGCGTTAATGATGATAAATAATGTACATGTGAGATTATTACGCTACTACGTCAAAGATTGAAGAACAAACGAAAACAAATAAGAAAACAAGACGGAATTACAGAGGACGAAGGAAGAAGAAAGGAAGCAGGAACTGCGGCAGCCTCACGAAGAGGCGTAGTAGGCACTGCGCTCCTTCGAAGAGGCGCAGCAGTTGCTGCGTCCTTTCTCGACGGTTGTCTTCTGGCAATCCGTAAAAAGAGTTTAAAGCATGGTTTTGTAAATCGGTTTTAATAATACTTTCGACATAAACCTTACATTAGTGATACAATAAGATAAAATACAATAAATAAAGAAGGATTTACACCCTCAGACTTACATGTTTGACGAAACGAGATGAACTAAGTTATCGATTAGTGATGCTCGACTCGAATGCAACGAAAGTGCCCTCGTAAGAGGAAAACGATTAGATTAAATTAAGTTGATTATTGTGGAGTTGGTCAAATTGGTCGGTCATGCAAAACGAGGCTTGTACTCAGAAGGATCCGAGCTTACGTGGTCGAAAGTTCAAGCACGTAGACGCCAAAAAGTAAGAACGTAGACTTACAATGCAAAGGGAGAAGAGAAGGGCGGACACTCGCGTGAGAAATATGAGGAGCGAAGGCTCCTATTTATACTAATCACGTGAAGGAATAGGTGTAATACTCCCTATTTATGAGTCTTGGGGTACTCTATCGAGTAGGCCTTACTCTGTCGAGTAAGGGAGTTTTGCGAAATAAAATAGTTTCTGACCTGTTGGGTACTCGATCGAGTAACTAGGGTACTCGATCGAGTAAGGGGGTACTCGATCGATTAGCCTTGGGTACTCGATCGAGTAGCCATTCTGAGGAGTTTTTCTCGGGTTTTGTTAATTATGCGATTAAGATATATAACCTTCCGTCATTGTTTCTAAATCACTTTTGCAAAACCTAATTTACTGTTTAAGAGAGAAGGCAAGTTTGTTCTTAATCCTAATCGCATTGTTGACAAATCCCGGAGCTAGAGGTGTCGGATTTTATTGTTCTTGGCATCATAGTGTTCCTTGCGTCAAGGGTAAGTCCTACATACCAATTTTATAGCGTTTGGTTGACTTTGTTTAACCCTAATTTTGGGATTTGGGGTTTTTATGATTTGTTAAGGTTAGATTGTGATTATGTGATTATGTGATAGGAGAAGGATTTGTAAAGGAGAGGTTTTGAGACAAATTTGATAGATCGTCGATGATTGTGTTGCTTTCCGGGTAGGATTTCTACTCGCATTAGTCCCATAATGGGATATTGGTGATGTGTTGTATTTGGTTGTTTGATATAATGATTGTCTTGTGTTTGTGGTTGTGATTGCTTTGTTGATGGTTCTCGAGATGCGTTCTCGGGTGAGTGGGGTCACTTGCGGGAGTGACTTCACGCCCTAGTTTCGCCCTTCGTGGAACCCGCCACGGAAGGGGATGTGCACATTAATGGACAGGGTTATCGCTCGGTATGATGAGCGGGGCTTAGGTGGGAACGGGTCCCGGTCCCCCATCGCGGGTAGTCCAAAGTGGACGATCGAGGATTGAGATGATGGGAATTGGTGGTGTGTGTGTGTGACGATTCACCGTTGTCTGTTTATCTTATTGTGACATGTATATTAATTGTGTGATTAATCTTGACCCGTTTAAATGTTTTAAAAACGTGGTGATCCATTCGGGGTGGTGAGCGATTGATTGCGGTATATCTTGGATACGCGTGGGATCTAGTCAGGATGGAGTCATCACATATCGAGTCTTTAGTCTTCCGCCGTGTTTATTAGAAATGATTCCTTTCGATTGGTTTATAGTTTGAGAACAGTTGTATTTTGCTTACAGTTGGTTTTGTAATGTAATCACTTAAACTTATTTAATAAAGTATGTTTCTTCATTGTCTTATGATTATCATGCCTCGGGTAACCGAGATGGTAGCATCCTTATACCTGAGTGGACCTGGTAAGGCACTTGGAGTATGGGGGTGTTACAAATGGTATCAGAGCGACGATCCTGAAACCTGTAACCAATAAATCTAATGAATCTAGGGAGTCAATTAAAATGAACCCGGGGTAAAGGTTGTAGGAGCTAATGCAAAGACTTGGGAGACGTCCTAAAGTCGCGAACTCGCCCTACAATTTTGAACCGGTCACCATGGGATATGTGTCGGGATCGTTAGGTGCATATTGTGTGCAGTGTGTATCTATGTAGTAGTATGTTGCATGAATTGATGATGATGACGTGAATTGTATGTTGATTGATTGTAAAGCATGAAAGTATAATGATTGATACATGTAATTTGGCATGTTATAATTATGTAAGGAAAAGTGTTCTGTTTATATATATATAAAGCGATGCGTAAGTATACATGTTGTTGTTGTCGTTTTGAGTAAGAGTACAGAAAGTTGGGAGTGTGAATTGAACATGTGTTGGGTGAATATGTTGAACGAATGTGGTGGATAAATATGTGGCATGATGGATGAATTAGTGGAAAAAGATAAATAATCGTTGTATGATAATATGATTTATGATTAAGCATGTTATATAATGAAAGTTATTTTATAATGTTATTATGCTAGTAACATGTGAATAGGGGACTTGATGTCATGTATTTGTGATTTTGTTTACGAAAAGTGATAGAATAAAAGCATGTGGGAAGCCATGATTGGCAAGTTAAATGAATTATGTGCATGACAAATGTTATTGTTTGGCTTTTTGTAGGTCGTAACATGTGGTTAGGGATAGTGGTTTTACAAGTATTGAGTCGCTTTTATTCGCTTTGTTGATGTTTAAGTTGTTTGAAAGAGAAAATCGAATAGTTATGTCGTCTGATTACAGCAAAGTTGTCTTTAAACTGTTATAACTTGAGATGCGTAAATGATTTTAATGTGATTCCAATTGGAGGTGATAGCTTGTTCTTTTACGATTCTAACGATAGGTCACACGCCCAAAGCGACCATGAAATGAGTGAGTTATGGCTGTTTCTGGCCTGGACGATGATCTTGAGAAATGCGTAGGTACTCGATCGAGTTGCCTTGGTACTCGATCGAGTAGGGGTACTCGATCGGTCGTCGATTACTCGATCGAGTGTCCCTGGTAATTTGTTTTACGTGCTTCTGATCTTCACCTACTCGATCGAGTAAGTCCCTTACTCGATCGAGTAGGCTATACTCGATCTAGTGACCCCTGTTTTGGGTCATATGCTTATCTTTTGACTTCGTTGCATATTATGTTTAATTCAAAGGCGTTATTTTGCTTCTTTATGCATTGTTTTACATGTATGTTGGTCTTGACGCGTAAGTTACCCAATTTTGTGGTGTAAAGAGTGGCACCTATGATGAGTATGAGTTTGGTGGGGAGGACATGATTTATATGTGTTGGGATTGGTAAGACTTAATTGAGGCATAGAGCATGTTGTGTGAGACGAGATGAGTGACATGATTGTCTGTTGAGTAATGAAAATGTAAGTGAATGTGGGCAAGGCATGATGTAAGTTTAAGGAACGTGAGAATGAAAAGATTGTAAGAAAGGACGTGGATAGTAGCAACCTGAGATGTATAATAAATTATGGAGGGAGATGGCTAGAAATAGTGTTGAGTAAGAACATATGTAATGAAAGGTCGTTTGGAAATAGTGGTATATAGCGAACTTAATGGGACATGTCGCGACGTGGAGTTGCAGGTGGTGACTGAGTTTGGAAATTTGTGTTATCGAGAGACGAAACTACGGTGTGATTTCCTTGGGTAATTAACGGTATTAAATTAATTCTGATTTCTAGAGATGTAAAAAGGGAGATGCAATTGTTTGAACATTAAACGTTGATTCTATGGATAGATTAGTGGCAAGTGTGAGTGAGAGCATAATAAGAGAAGATCCATGGTAAGAAAGAGTGAGATGATGTCGGTAGAAAATAATGGAATTTGAGTTTTGGAGCAACGAAGGGGTAACTGGATTTTTAAAGAGTTAGCTAGAAGAAACAAGGAGTTGAACTATTAATTGGTATTATTGAGTGTAAAGAGAAAAGAGGGATAAAAGTAAGCTAAGGAAAATATTCACCGGAGTTATGTGATATAAAGGTAAGGAATCAACGACATGTGTGATAGTATCACGAGGATGTTAGCTAATGGTTATATAGGAGTTTCAGGACAACATGATTGATAATGAGTTTCGAGGAACTAAGGGAGTAAGAAGTTGGTGGAGTATTGGAACGATACGAGATATTTGGTGGAGAGTTGGATGACAATACAAATAAGATAGTATTGGGAATAATGTTGAGGTAATTTTGTTGATGGGTTTGATATTCGTTGTTTGGGATGTTAACCAAAGATAGGAAATAAATCGTGATGTTTAGAGATGAGTGAAGAGGTTTGATGTCCGGACAGTGGTAGTGTTATGGTTTATGACTAGTGGTTAAGGGTGACGGTATGTTAGAGAGATGGTAATTCTAAAGAGGCTGATTTTGTAGAGACTGAATTGATAAGTATGGTTGTGAGGAAGTATAAGACATAGTCTTGGGAGGTCAAGCTCATAATGAGTGTTAGCTGTATGGTTATGCATGGCAGAAGGTGTTGGGTATGCGAATGGAAGAATGTGATGAGGGGCATGCGAGTTAAGCTCGGGTGACAGGTAACCTTGGTTGAGTGGTAACTTACGTGGTCAGGATTGACTAGTTGGTTGTGATTACGGGTCTATGATATGTGTAAATGTTTGTGTGAGGTTCTGACCTCACAAGAAGTGGTATGGTGTGATAATTATAAAGTTGTTTTATGAATGTTCTGTAATATATATGTTGGACACGGTAATTTAATTGAATGATATCCAAAAAGGTAATAATTTGATTAATTTGACATGGTTAGTTATAATTTTATGTGTATTAATAACACATGTGTATTCCGTGAAATGGTAGAGATGATGTTCATGAGATGCTTATCTGTTTATTCATATAATATGTTGCGTTGTGATTGAGTAAAGTGGATTTGAGTAAGTTTCCTTGTCCGAAAGGTTATTTCCGAGTCAGTATTTATGGAATTGTATGTAGTTGTGATGTCTATCGATGTGGTTGTGGTACCTCGAGTGGTGATCCGGGCACGATATTTAGAGTTGTGATGCGGGTATTTTCGCACTACGGTGTGGCTGTTGGTGGCGGTGTTGTGATGCCGTCACCGGTTGTGGAGGAGTAGGCGGGATGATTATGATTCGAGTTTCGAAAGTATATACCAGTTATACATAGTTTGTTGTTTTGTTTGATGTTGCTCCCTGCGAGTTTCAGTTTCTGCAGATAGACAGTTGTCTTATTTATTGATGTTTTCTTTACCAGGTTAAGTTGGGAATGAGGGTAGAATATGATATGGAATAGAGTTGTATATGTCTTCGTTGTTGTCATGGTATAGTGATATTCTGTTGATGGGACACGGTTGTGAGAGGTTGTTACAGTAATTTTGATCTTGTTCTAAATAAGGCTTTAGTGGACATGATAATGGCAAGTGATCCGTAGAACATGTGTGGTAATGATCTGAAAGCTGCAGGTGGTTCATAATCTTTTGTTGGGGCAGTGAGTGTAGGGTGTTGGGGGAATTAGTGTCATATTAAGTTATGTATGAGTTTTGCGGTAATGAAGGAAAGAACTTGAGGATCTGGAATGAGTGCACGTAACAAGTGTGGATCGTGAGTTATGCTTTTGATGATGGGAGTTTCATATAGTTTATATAGAGAGGTATGTCATGTTGCGGTAATGTGGAAAAGTTGAAGTTTTGGGTTAAGATAAAGATTTTGAGGTATAGGTTAGGTGGTGTGACGAGTGAATTGAAGTATGAGAATTGTTTAAGTAAGAGAGCCTTGGATACATGCATGACGAGTGTTTAGAGTATAGGTGGTTATCTATGACATGTGATGATGATGAGAATAATGGGAAGATATAACTAAGGATATAGTATTAGTAGGTTACGAGGACGTAACATTTATCTTAAGAGGAGTAGGATGCGATAAAAGAGATTTTGATGATTGTTCATATGGTAGTATATTTGGAAGTAGAGTGTTGGTGTAGCATAAGATATGGATTTGTATATGTTGTGGTTGATAGTGTTAAAAGGTCACGGACGTGCTTGTAGTAGTTTGATGTTAGGAATGCGAGAATACTTCGATAGTGTTGACAGTTGGATGATGAGATTATGAGTGTGAGTAAACTTCGAGGACGAAGTTCCTTTTAAGGGTGGTAGAATGTAACATTCCGTTTGATGTCTATGAGTGTCTTGATTTTGGATTTAATAGTGGATGATATTATGGAGCTAGCAGCGTTAGAGGATGGTAGTTGGTTATGTATGGAGTGGGTGTCGTGAGAGATATATATGTGGTGGATACGATATCGTGAGTCATGTTAGGGAAGAAAACATAGTTGGTGGAGTGGGTGTTAAAAGTTCATGTTTTATGTTTGGTCGAGTTTTTGAGTTCTTAGTCACGTTGTTGTGTCTTGATCGAGTTAGTATGTTTGTTTTTATGCATGGGTTGAACTTCGGGGACGAAGTTCTTTTTAAGGAGGGAAGACTGTAATACTCCGTATTTATGAGTCTTGGGGTACTCTATCGAGTAGGCCTTACTCTGTCGAGTAAGGGAGTTTTGCGAAATAAAATAGTTTCGACTGTTGGGTACTCGATCGAGTAACTAGGGTACTCGATCGAGTAAGGGGTACTCGATCGAGTAGCCTTGGGTACTCGATCGAGTAGCCGGTTTACGGGGAGTTTTTCTCGGGTTTTGTTAATTATGCGATTAAGATATATAACCTTCCGTCATTGTTTCTAAATCACTTTTGCAAAACCTAATTTACTGTTTAAGAGAGAAGGCAAGTTTGTTCTTAATCCTAATCGCATTGTTGACAAATCCCGGAGCTAGAGGTGTCGGATTTCATTGTTCTTGGCATCATAGTGTTCCTTGCGTCAAGGGTAAGTCCTACATACCAATTTTATAGCGTTTGGTTGACTTTGTTTAAACCCTAATTTTGGGATTGGGGGTTTTTATGATTTGTTAAGGTTAGATTGTGATTATGTGATTATGTGATAGGAGAAGGATTTGTAAAGGAGAGGTTTTGAGACAAAACCGCTAGATCGTCTGATGATTGTGTTGCTTTCCAGGTAGGATTTCCTACTCAGTATTAGTCCCATAATGGGATATTGGTGATGTGTTGTATTTGGTTGTTTGATATAATGATTGTACTGTGTTTGTGGTTGTGATTGCTGTTGATGGTTCTCGAGATGCGTTCTCGGCTGAGTGGGGTCACTTGCGGGAGTGACTTCACGCCCTAGTTTCGCCCTTCGTGGAACCCGCCACGGAAGGGGATGTGCACATTAATGGACAGGGTTATCGCTCGGTATGATGAGCGAGGCTTAGGTGGGAACGGCTGCGGTCCCCCACTGGCAGGGCTGGTCCAGTGGACAGTCAGGATTGAGATGATGGGAATTGGTGGTGTGTGTGTGTGTGACAGTTCAGCTGTCTGTTTATCTTATTGTGACATGTATATTAATTGTGTGATTAGTACTGACCCCGTTTAAATGTTTTAAAAACTGTGGTGATCCATTCGGGGGTGGTGAGCGATTGATTGGCGGTATATCTTGGATACGCGTGGGATCTAGGCGGGGATGGAGTCATCACATATCGTAGTCTTTAGTCTTCCGCTTGTGTTTATTAGAATGTTCCTTTCGATTGGTTTATAGTTTGAGAACAGTTGTATTTTGCTTACAGTTGGTTTTGTAATGTAATCACTTAAACTTATTTAATAAAGTATGTTTCTTCATTGTCTTATGATTATCATGCCTCGGGTAACCGAGATGGTAGCATCCTTATACCTGAGTGGACCTGGTAAGGCACTTGGAGTATGGGGGTGTTACAATAGGGTTTTCGGAGAAACTTTGGAAGTGAATCTCGAAAAGATATGAAAAAGATACGAAAAATACGCAGAAAAGGACTTGGGAAGAGGCGCGGCAAACATCTGCGTCCCTTGGAAGAGGCGCGGCGGCTGCTTCGCGTCTGTTCCCAGTGGTTTCCTCTGCGGAAGAAAGATTTCCGTGTTTAAGTTATGGAATAACGGGATAATTTGGTTTTCCTTAATATTTTGTATGAATATTACGGGAAATTGTTTACCAAAGATTAAAAGATTGTGAAATATTTATAAAATATGGAATAGAAATATCCGGAACATTCCAGAACATTCTGACTCGGGATTTAACGGTTATCAGGAAATGAAGACGGTTTTAGGCCCGGACTCCAAATGTACTCTAATTACTGTCAAAACGACCGTATCGGCGCATAGATGACATCTAAGAGGTAGACATTAATGTTTGAGCAATCACTTGACGATAAACTTACGAACTGTCACAAATCGTTCCGCGTACCAAACATGCGGCCCAATCATCACCGGGTGGCTTGCGGGAGGTGCAGAAATGAGGTATCTACAATATCGAGATATTGACTAATAATAACGTATTTCCCCTTTAACTTTATTTTTACGTTTTTGTGGAGGGGAACATTATTTACTATCCATATAGCCATGTATGTTGTATTGTTGTGACCTGCTGGTCCGGGTTTGGATAGAGCAAGAGTAACTTTTATATTTTACAGTTTCACGGTATCACAATTATATAATCTTTTTTTTTTTGGCAGCTGTGAAAAAAGAGTTTCACAATTATACAATTATATAATCAACTAGTTTTAAACCCGTGCAAAATTGCACGGGTATGTATTTAGGTCGGTATGAATGTTTTATTAATGAATATTTCTTATTATGTATCAATTGGGCAAATAAACAGATATTGCACAGATATGTATTTAGTTGTATTTCTTATTATTCTGAGAAGATATTTCTGAAAATTATAATTTATATAATAAATTACTCCGTACTAATTAAAAGAGATATGTCTCATATAAAAATATTAAATAAAAAATCCCATTTTAAAATTGGAAACATAAATGTTCATCTACCATTTCTTACACCTATCAAGTCCTTGATCGGTCCCGTTATATGTGTAACCCAACCCGTATACGAATTGACTTGTATGATCGGACTCGAGACCCAAGTATAGACCAACCCATTTGACATATATCCCTAATATTTGTGTTCTTATATGCTTGTTGCTTACCCGTCAAAAATACTCGTAATCTCTATAATCTCTATATCTTTGTGGGTTCAATACATATTGTAAAGAATGACCCAATAACAAATTATGCTCATTACCCCTTAAACTTAGCATTATAGAGCAACCCATTTAATAGCTACAAAACCTAGCTCTTTTGAGTTCTGCCCCCAACAATGCTCTTTAATTGCCCAATCGTCTCTTCATAGTTACACACAAATGCTCTTGAATTAGCATTTTGACTTCAAATCATCCTCTTCAGAACAACTTGAATGGTTATAAGTTATGATAAAATTTAAGCATCTCATCAGTTTTATATTATGATAATGTTGCTTTATTAATTTTGATAATTTCATAGAAATTTAAAATTTTATATGTGGAGTAATATTTATTTTACCTTAATTTCATAGTATTTTATGCATGCGTCTGATATTATGGTAATGTTGCCTATATTAATTTAACAACTAAATATGCTTTGTTTTTAACATATACGGAATTTTCAGATTTTCTTACATTCATTTTTAAAGAATTATTAATACCCCGAATACATTAATATGGTCCATGGGCCCAAGTCTTATATATGGCCTGAATTTGGTAAATGGCCGAACATGCTAATTTAAAAAAAGGCCGATCCACGAAATCGACTCACACAATCCCTAAAAAATCCCTAATCACATGGCCATATAATAGACTCACTCATCAGAGTCATCACCCTCATCCTCACTCAAGCCTATCTTTCCACCTCCATCATCTTCACCCAACTCATTTCCTTCTCTCCCTAACTCTGTCACTTGCTTACAAACCCAATCACAATCACCCATCTACCTAATCCTCACTCAACGTGTCTCATTCTCTCCCTCTCAATCAATTTCAACATCTTCTCATCACATTCTCAACAAATCTCAAAATATCGATATTATAATTGATGAACTCAGATCTAATTGACGTCCTCAAATTGGAAAAAATCGATGAAGGTGAACAAATGGAGTGCGCAAAAAATATAGATCAAGTAGAAGAAGGTACACAAATTGATTTTCACCCTTTTTTAAACAACATGCAAAACAATTTTAGTATATTTTTTTCTACATGCACTGATGTTTTTTGATATTTTTTTAATATTTAAATTGGTTCCTTTTGTTAATTTAATTTATACGAAATTTTGTGATATTTTTTTTTGGCGATTTTAATTATCACAAATGGTGTTTTTATTTTACAAATACGTAGATGTATTCTTTTAACATTCTAATCTTACCATATTTGCAATTTTGGGTCTGACCCGACCCGAACCTCATATATTTTTCTTATTTTCTTAATATTTTATGCAGATAATGAATTATGTAGCTCATTTCTATACTACTATCACAAAGATAAGTATGCTAATATCCTGATTTGAACCTTTTTTGCTATTTTCAAACAAATACAACCTTTTGATCTGAAAATGATATAAATGATACAACCACATGAAAAGTAATCAACGTTTCCAACTTGTTTATAATTTTTATACAGATAATACTGACCGTTCTATTTATCTTAATTTCAGGTCTCTAACTAATAAGCAAAATTGTTATAGTTGTATTTTGATAATTAAGTGTTTTTTTTTAAATTAAGTGCTTGTTTTTTATAGATTGTTGTACTTTGTTTGTAATAATTAATTTCATAAATTTATTGTTTTCGTTCCAAATATATGTAATTCATTTCCGTAGTGTAATGTAATTTATTCTCGTAATTATGTAATTTTATTATTAATTATGTAATTCATTCCGATTATATGTTGTTAATTTCAATTATTCCGTAATTCATTATGTAATTCATTCCCATAATGTAATGTCATTCCTTCTCGTAATTATGTAATTTTATTATTATTTAATTTTGTTTCAAAAATTATGTAATTCAATTTTATTAAGTCCCATTTGTAATTCATTCTGCGTATATGTTATTAATTTTATTTACACGGAATGTATAAAATTATTTCATAATATTAATTCATAGAATTTTTTCATAATATTATTTCATAGAATTTGTTGCAAGACGGAATTTATCGCATGTTTGAAAAGACGAAAATCTGAAGAAATAAATACATTGCACACTAACGGGTCCCACCATAACATGAATTTCCAAAAAAAAAAAAAAAAAAAAAAAGAGGTTGCATTAATGACGTGGCGCGCTGAGGATTGAGTATTGTCTTTTATATTAATATAGATAAGATAGTGGATTTATAGTTATACTTACGGTCTGATCTAATGACGTATTATATGGCTGACGAAATTACGATAAAGGAAATTATGCAATGTCTGGTACTTTGTAGATGCGGGAAATATTGTTCCCTCCATCCTTTTTCAAGTGTGGTGATTTTTTTTGTTTTTTAATTTCACGCGTTTAATACCCATGCGTTTAATAATTGTCCGATTTAGTTTACTAAATAATTTAATCAAATATAATATTACCACACTAAAAACTAACAAAAAAAAGTCTCTTACTTAACTTTAAATTACTCCCGTTCCGGTCCATTTGTTTACCTTTGGTTCTACCACAAAGACTAAGAAAAAAGAGGGGTCATTTGTAAGTGTTGTTATTGAGTGACAACTGACAAATAGATAATAGGTTACTTTTTAGGGTAAATTGATAACTTATACCTTGAATAACTCATTTTTTCAAATCTTATACCTAGGATAACTTTTTTTCAAAACTCATACCAAAAATACTATTTTCCTCCAAAATTGATACCAAAACTTAAAAAAAGACGTAAAATGTCTGTTTTGCCCTTACTAATTAAAGGTAACCACTCTTTCCTCACTCCATTAAAACCATTAACCAAACATTCACCATAACCATCACCACAAACCATCAGCACCACCATTAGTGCCTACGCCGCCCACCCACGATTGTCCTCCTTCCGACGAACCATCCTACTTTCACCCTTAACCTATAACGACCATGTCTTATCTCCTTGCAGTGAAGTTGAAAACGTCGTCATTTTCAATTCATTACATTAAGCTAAACTCATAGATGTAAATCAACTTCAATAAAAGATTGGTCTAATGCATGTGGGTTGCTGTTTTCTGGCACCAAAGCATTGTTGGAGGGCCCACTTGTAGAGTTTTAGGTGTTGGAGGAACAATTTGTCTTCGTATTTGTTTTGGTAGAAATTTACCGGTTATGAATTAATTATGTGAGTGATAGTGATTATTCTTAATGCCAATTATGGTTCAAATGCAACGATAGGAATAACGAAATAAAGACGAATGAAAAGAATGACACAGAGGATTTTTGGTGACGCGGAAAACCCGGTGTGGGAACAACCGCGGGGGGATTCGAAATCCCGCCAACTTTTGCACTATAATCGATGTTAAGCTCTCAAGTAAGGAAATACAATGATTAATTTGCTAAAGAATTCTTGCCAAGTGTAGACGGGATTTTGAGAAATGATATGTTGCTTGAGATGATTTCGAATGCCTTGAGTGTTGCTCTCCTTGTCCTTATATAGTTGCTGGAATCAGAGCTAGGGTTTTTGAGCTGCCTCTGCGTCTGTTGCTAAATACCAGGTCAACCCTCTAAAAAATAGGGGTTTGTTGATTGACTTGGTTGGTGGCCCCATTTTACACGTGAGTTTCTTAGTTTACCCAATTTGTGTTTGTTTTGCTTTCCAATCCCGTGGTCCTCCTTGCGCCATGTCATCAATTCTTTTCTTTTCCCATCTTCCAATGATCGCTTGCCACGTCATAAATAATAAAGGGTATTTTTTATCCCTAACAATTGCTCCCAAATTTCCGTCTCAAATGATTTTAGGCGGGAATTTCTGTTTGCGATGCGGAGAACTGACGAAGTGTTAGCAGTTGGCTCAATCTTGGTAACTTCCCCACTTCATGTCTTCAACCGCCGCATTCAATCCCCCACTTCCCCATAAACTCTTTCTCTCTCTCCTTTATATTACATCCCCTCGGTTTCCCAACTCCCTACTCTATTATTATCTTCATCTCTTTCACCTTCCTCTCTCATAAACTCTCTTCCCTGCCGGCTTCAACAGGTACTTTGTTCTCTTGCCTTCCTTTATTTTTTTTCTTTCATTGCGTCTCATTGCTTCATAATGTCACAAAAAACTGCTTCTTCAACCTCTGTCTCGGAAATTCCGGCGCCGGTCAATCCGTTCCCTTCTGGCGGCGTCCTTTCCTCGAAACACTCATGCGATTCCGACTTCACACCGGAGGATCTTGCTTATATCAAGGAAACATTCGGTTTTTCCGACGACGTGGTGTTTCATATTCCTACCCCGGGCCAAAAAGCCGATTCTGTGAGGGAGGGGTGGATATGCTTGTACGAGTATGCTTTCCGTCTGGGTCTGCGGTTTCCCTTTTCTCCTCTGATTCAGAAGTTTCTGAATCTGAATCATTTGGCCATTTGCCAAGTAGCTTCGTATGCCTGGCGGACTTTGCTTGCTATTGAGGCTATGAATAGCCGCTTTGGCTACGAAATCGGTCTCCCGGACCTTGCACACCTAATTTCGATCAGATCTCTTAGTCGGGGTCAAGTGACCATCCGGGTTCGGGACGGGGAAAAGCGTTGCATTATCTTCCCCGTGAAATCGGATGATAGCAAGTGGTTCACCCGTTTTATTTTTGTGAAAGTAGACACTCTTCCTCCTCCCACCGACTACATCGTCAGCGCTTGGCGGTCAACTAACGGTATTCGCATATCCCAATTTCTGTGTATTTTTTCTTTGATGCTTATATTTCCTTACTTGGTTCTTTGTGCAGATCTGTGCCACTTGCCTTCATCCCCGGACGAAGTTGCGTCTCTTTCCAAGCTATTCGGTCCACCCCCTGAGCATAGGACCTTCCCCAATCTGGTTCAGGATTCTGCTTCTGCGGTGAAGGAGACAGCAGCCGAGGAAAAAGAACACTGTGAATCCATGTCGACTGGTGCGTTGTTCTTTTCTTTTGACTATGTTCTGTCTCTGGGTATTTGATATTTCCGGTTCTGACTTGATTTTCCCTGCTTCCAGGCTCTGCAAAATCCAAAGTTTCGCTGGATGACGTCCTGGCCCTGAGAGAGAAGAAACGTGTCGAGGTTGCCCCCAAGCCTGCTGAGAAGAGAAAATCCACCCCTGCCCCTGGTTCTGGATCTCGTCCCAAGAGAAGATCTGCTGCTGCGGGTCAAGCTAAAGGGCAGATTCCCATCGAAGCCACTCCTCTAGCCGAGAGACCTCCAATTCCTGGGCATGGGCTGTCTGCTTCTGGGGATCCTCCTGTTCCCAGACCTACTCCTGCTTCCGGCCCTTTCCCTAATGCCACGTCTGCTTCTGCTTCAATCCCAGTATCTGGAGCCATTCCTGCTTCTGGAGCTGCTCCGGCTTCTGGGGCTACTTCTACTGCCAAATTTGCTCCTGCTACTGGGGTTGTCGCCTTTACATTTCCAGACGACTTTGGCAAGGCTAAATCTGCGCGTAACCTGGGCTTAATGAACCAGCTGTTGTTTCCTGCCCCCAGGTCTGCGTTGGGGAGTAGAGCTTTGCATGACTTGGTGGATCGTGCAGCTGAGCACTCCTTTGAGGTGAATAGACACTGACTGCTTCAAGCTTTGTCTTTTTCTTCCCTTTTTTTTTTTTAACACTATGCTCTGGCTTGGCAGTCTTTCCAGATGGCTCTATTTCTGCAGGCCAGGAGAAGGTTCCTCTCATGGAAGCAGAGAATGTTGAGCTTCATAAGCAGGCGAAAGCAGCTGAGGAGAGCAAACTCAAAATCCAAGCTGAACTAGATAAGTCCCAGAGTCTGCTGTTGGAGGAGGCTGCTCAGAAGCAGGGGCTGCAGAGCAGTCTTTCTGCCGCTGAAGGACGGATTTCTGGCGCTGAAAAGAATGCCGCTGAGGCTAAGGAACGTGCTGCGGAGGCTAGAAAGTCTGCTGCTGATGCTGAGAAACGTGCCTCAGAAGCTGAGAAACGTGCTTCAGAAGCTGAGAAACGTGCTTCTGATGCGGAGGCTCGTGTTTCTCAGATTCAGGAAAAGAAGGCTTCCGAGGTGCAGGAGTTGAAAGAGAAGAATGCTGAGCTCGGGGAGACTTTGGTCAATGCTTTTTCCTACGCTGCTCTGGAGACGAAGATTAAATGCATAAAGGCGTTCCAGAAGGGAGAGCATTTGGCTTGGGACTTAGGAGCTGAAGAGGAGAGGCTTGCTGGTGATTTCCCTGATGGTTTGAACCTGGATCTGCTAGCCAGCTTGGTAGGAGCTGGTGCTGCTTCTGCTGATGATGATCCAGGTGCTGAGGAAGAGGTGAATTCTCCTGCTCCTGACATTTAGGCAGCTTCTTTTGTGGCTGTGGATCACATTGACATAGATTAGCTTTTCCTGCGTCTGAAAGACTTTTACCATGCTTAGTTAGTTTTTGGCCCTGCGGGGCGTAACATTTCAGTTTTATTTTGAACATTTTGATGTATATTTATCTGGTTCTGGTGCCAGACGTACTTTGCTTTTGAACTTAAGTATTTTCTGGTGGATATATCTTTGTGTCGTACCGTTTCTGGTGCTTTTATTTGTGCATGCACGTCGTTTGTTTGGCCATCGCTGTTTGGTTGCTGGCTAAGGGGTCTAGTATGCCCACTCGTCTAGAGGAGCCAGGCTTGCGTGGGTGCTAATGCATCGCGGGAGGCTGGTTGTCCCGGTTGTACGTGCTTAGCGACGGACACACGCCTTCTGTATTGAATACAGACTCTGCCAGATTAGTTTGCATTTTATTTACTTGGCTATTTGAAAGAAGTAAAAAGGGATTCTATACTTAAAACATTCAAAGTGGTTTTGTAACTTAAAACTTATTAGAATTAAAATACAAATAAGGTTGTTTCAGAACCAGAAATGTTAAATTCATAAATAACATTTAGAACCAGAAAAATACTCATAGTCAGAAAATATTCAGAGCCAGAAAAATATTTAGAGACAGAAAAATATTTAGAGATAGAAAAATATTTAGAGCCAGAAAATATTTAGAGACAGAAAAATATTTAGAGATAGAAAAATATTTAGAGCCAGAAAATATTTAAAGCAATACCTAGAACCTGTCTGAGCTGTATCTGGTAGGCTGAGTACCCAGTTGCTGACCATGCTGGTGACTTAAGTGAAATACTTTTTCAAGTGGGTGATATTCCAGGATCTGGGAACCATTTGCCCTTCCATAGTCATGAGTCGGTAGGCTCCATTTCCAACTGTGCTTTCTACTTGGTATGGCCCCTCCCAGTTGTAGGCGAATTTTCCCTTGCTGGTTCTTGGTATTCTGGAAGACTTTCCTCAGGACCAGATCTCCTACCTGCAGGGTTCTTACTTTTACATTCTTGTTATAGCTTCTAGCCACAGTCTGCCGGTAGAAAGTCATCCTGATCTGGGCGCTGGTTCTGAGTTCGTCTATCGTGTCCAAACTGCTTGCCATTTCCACCTGATTCCGATCTTCTGTTATACACCCATATCTGTGGGTTGGGACCCTACCTTCAGATGGAATGACTGCTTCTGCTCCGAACACCAGGCTGAAGGGAGTTTGTCCCGTTGCAACCTTGGGTGTGGTTACATCGACCAGAGAACCAGAGGTAGCTCTTACGCCCATTTGCCCCAATCTCCTTCAGCTTCTTTTTCAAGTTTTCGACGATAATCTTATTGCTGGATTCAGCTTGTCCGTTGGACTGGGGGTTCCTAGGAGTAGATTTCTGCAACGAGATATTCCACCTAGCACAAAAAGCTTCTGTCTTATTACCAATGAATTGGGACCCATTATCACATATAATCTCAAATGGAATGTCAAACCTGCATATGATATTGCGTTTAATGAAAGATATCACCTGTGTTTTTGTAATCTGGGAGGATGACTCTGCTTCTATCCATTTGGAGAAGTAGTCCGTCATGGCGAGCATATAGACTTTGTTTCCTGGTGCTTTGGGTAGTGGACCCACGATGTCCATTCCCCACTTCATGAAAGGCCATGGCAAGATAACCGATCACGCAGGCTCTGCTGGTGTGGTGCGACGTGGGCGTGCCTCTGACAAGCGTCACATCTTTTTGCGAATTCCATGGCATCTTTGCGCATCGTGGGCAGTATCCCCCTCGTGCCTTATTGGACAGGCTCCTGCCCCCTGCATGGTTTCCACATTCTCCACTGTGGAGAGCATGCAAAACAGCCTGAGACTCTTCCCGATCCAGGCATCTGAGGCAGGGTCCAGCAAGGGATTTCCTGAATAGAACACCATCAATTAGTATGAATTTGGATGCTCTCATTTTGAAGCTCCTTACCTCCTTTTTATCTGTTGGCAGGATATCGTTCTGCAGCCAATCCAGGTATGGTTTCCTCCAGTCTAGAGCATTTTCTTCACTGTTGGTGCTGCACACCATTTCTGCTTCCTGCTGAGATTTTAGTGTTGCTGGCTCCAGCACGTGGACAATTGGTATCGTGGAGATGGTTCCTGCTTTGAAGGTTGCCCCCAGGGTGGCTAGTGCGTCTTCTTCTGCATTCTGATCCCTGTGGATTTGCTTGATATTGAACGTGACAAATCTGATTTTCCGCTCCTTTGATACGTCTAGGTATGCCATCATCCTGGGGTCCCTGGCCTCATAGCAATCATTAACATGGTTAACTATAAGCTTAGAATCACTGCAAACCTAGAGGTGTTTGATTTTTAGATCCGAGAGCCGACCGGACCCGTGGATCGATGCCTCATATTCTGCGTTGTTTGTGGCTTTGAATTCACATCGTACAGCCTGGACTATGAGATCTCCCTGGGGTGACTTGAGGACCAGTCCTACTCCTGCTCCTTTGGCATTGGAAGCTCCGTCCACATGTAGCTCCCATACTTATTCCCCTTTATCTTCTTCCAGACTCAGAATGTCTTATTCTGCCTGGGTCTGGAGAGCTGGTCAGAAGTCAGACACAAAGTCTGCCAGAGCCTGAGACTTTATGGCCGTACGGGGTTCAAACTTCAAATCGTACCCGCTCAAGTGCACGGACCATTTAGCCATCCCCCCTGACAATTCTGGTTTTCTCATGATGGTTTTAAGAGGATAATTAGTTATCACAGAAATTGTATGAGACTCGAAGTAGGGACGCAATTTATAAGATGCAATAACTAGTGCGAGGATAAGTTTTTCTAGTGACGTGTACCTGGTCTCTGCTGGAAGCAGAGAATTACTGACGTAATACACTGGGTGTTGTGATCCTTCCTGCTCTCGTACTAGTACTGCACTGACTGCTGCTTTTGTGACTGATAGATACAGGAATAGTGGCTCTCCTGGCTCTGGTTTCGACAAGAGTGGTGGGGTGCTGAGATAACGTTTCAGCTCCTGAAATGCTCTCTCATGTTCCTCTGTCCACTCGAATCTCTGGCTCTTTCTAAGTACATCATAAAACAAACTGCATCATCCGAGGATCTGGATATGAATCATTTAGGGCGCCACTCTTCCGTCAGTATTTGGACGTCTTTCGGTTTCGTGGTGACTCAGTGCAATGCTCGATTTGTTCGGTGCTTGCCTCTATTCCTCTCGGGTCACCATATATCCCGAGAAATTTTCCATTTGGATACTCCAAAGGTACACTTTGTCGGATTCAGCTTCATTTGATACTTTAAAGAGGGTATTGAAAGTTTCGCAAGATCTTTGTGGTCTTTGTGAAGCTGCTTCGATTTGACGACCATATCGTCTATGTATACTTCCATAGTTTGGCCTATTTGCTCTTTAAACATCATGTTTACCAGCCTCTGGTAGGTGGATCCTGCATTTTTCAGTCCAAAAGGCATGACATTATAACATTAGATACCTCGCTCGGATCTGAATGCTGTCTTTTCTTGGTCACCGGGGTGCGTCTTTATCTGGTTATATCCGCTCTAGGCATCCAGGAATGTCAGCATCTCGTGGCCTGCAGTAGCATCCACCATGGCATCTATGTGGTAGTGGAAATGGATCTTTTGGGCAAGCTTTATTTAGATCCGTGAAATCGACGCAGACCCTCCACTTGTCATTTTTCTTCGGAACCACCACCACATTAGACAGCCATTCTGGATATTTTACTTCTCGAATCTTTCCTGCAGCGAGCAGGTTATCTACTTCCTGGTTTATGACCTGGTTTCTTTCAGAAGCAAACTTTCTTATTTTCTGCTGCACAGGTTTATAGCTTGGATCCACACTTAACTTGTGAATTATCACACTTGGGTCTATCCCTATCATATCATCATGTGACCAAGCAAAGCAATCTATGTTAGTTCTTAATAATCGAACGAGTTCTTCACGAGTGTTACCTTTACATTCAGATCCAATGAGCACAATTTGTTCTGGATGCAGCGCGTCCAGGATGACTTTGTCCAGTTCTGCCTGCTGGGGCTCAATGTACTCGTCCCGATCGCTGGTTCGTAATTGCTATGCGGCGGCAGCCGTTGTTGACTTGAGCCACCTTATAGCAATCCTTAGCTTCTTCCTGGTCCCCACGTATCTCTTGCACCCCCAAGGTGTTGGAAACTTGACACCGGTGGTACGTCGAGGGAATTGCTTTCATCTCGTGGATCCAGGGCCTGCCAAGGATCACACTGTAAGTAGAGGGTCCGTCAATAACCAGATACCTTACCTGCTTGTTTACGCCTCCGGCATAGGTTGGGATGACGATTTCTCCTAGGGAGTGCTTTGTTTCGCCACTGAAACCAACCAAGGGGACCGCCTTCTTTGCAAGATCTTTCTCGGTGAATCCCATGCCCTTGAGTGTCTCCAACATGATCAGGTTGACGAAGCTTCCGGTATCCACCAGGATCTTTCTCACCTCGCAATTTCCTATGGGAAGCGTGATGATTAGGGCATCGTGGTGTTGTTCTGGAGCAGACCCTGCATCTGTTTCGTCAAAGGTGACCGACGGGCGCGGTCTCAGCGGTTAATCCTGCAGGAGCTTTCGGTCTGTCTCCTTTAGTTCTGGGTCGCGTGCCTCTTTCTTGCTGAATACGTCGGCCCACACACTCCGATCCACCGTAATAACATTCACGTTCTAGTGCATTGAGGAGGAGGAGATGGCGGAACCTGATCTGCTGAGTTTACTCTGGTTGTGTTTCTGGGTAGGAGGTGATCCAGGTTCCCTTGATCATAGTGGAATTTGACTTCCTTTCTGAGGGAGTGGCATTCATCACTGTCATGGGTGTTGCTGCCGTGGAATTCACATTTCTTGCCTGTGTCCCTTCTGCTGCTGGGGTTTCCTTCTGGAAGTTTTGGCCATCTGACTCTGCGTCCCAGCTCCTTCAAGGCTTTAAATAGTCCTGCAAGGTTGGTAGTAAAACCATACTCACTCACTTTCGGAGGCAGATCTGCTTCGCTCTTTCCTTCAGAATTTCCAGAAACTCTATTCACGCTTCTGTTGTAGGGTTTGGGTCTTTCACTCTTCTTTTCTCTTTGGAGCTTTTCGGATCTTGGTCCGAATCATAGCCGCTTCCGATCGTGCGAGTCTTCCTCCAACCTCATGACAGCAATTGCCTTTGTCTGTACTTCCTCAAAGGTGGTGCAGGGGTGTTTCGTCAGATCTTTGTAAAGATCTGAATCCTGGTGCAGTCCTCGGCGGAAGGCTTGTATAGCGGTTGCTATATCACACCTTGGGATAGCCACCTTCTCCTTGTTGAACATGTTCAAGTAATCACGGGTGGACTCCTCGAACCCTTGCACTATCCGGTAGAGGTCGCTTGTCTGCTTCTCCGGCTTTACTGCTATTTGCGAATCATGGTTGAAGGCGTTGACTAGGTCGGCGAAACTAGATATGATCTTGTTTGGCGGTAGCCGAACCACCGTAGGGCTGCTCCCTCGACAAGGTAGATCCGAATCCTTTGCACATGCAAGCTTCCTTCAGAGATCCAGTTGCAGTTATCACCATCATTTTTTGTTTGTAGTGGTTGATATGGTCAAGTGGATCCGTGGTTCCATCATAGAGCGTCATGGCTGGAGGCACACATCCTTTAGGAAAAACAATTAGGGCTATGTCATCCACGAATGGGGAGTCTGCGTAGAGTCGTCTCTCGTCTTTCTCCAACGGACGGGATACGCCGGTATCCTATACATCGCTCCCTCGGCTCCTGGTATTCTTTGCTCCCAAATAATTACCCGCTCCAAAGAAGAGGTTAAACAGAGCGGAAAAGAACCGGCCGGTGTACCTCCTAGCCAAGGCGCTCCAGGAAAATTGGCCTGGTGCTTAGGATGATCAGTTCTTGGTGTTGCAGACGATTATGGATCCAGTGCGCCATCTTGGTGTCTGTTTGTAATCCTCGATCCAGGCTCCACTTGGTATCTTTGGTTGCGGGATGGAATTGCTTTGCGTTGATGACAGTCCGGTTGCCATCCCGATGTCCAGTGTGCGGGTACCGAAAAGGGTGGAAGGTCGATCCGATGGGGTGCTAAACAAAGCGTTACCTGTTGTCTACTGCAGACTGGATGGATTATCAAATGATAGGCATCCCAATCCTCTGGGCTCAATTGGTTCGCTGGGTGCTACTTCCGCAAGGTCCAGTCTGGTGACTAGTTCTGACGGAATTGATCGACTCGATCCTCCACCGCTGGTTCTGGTAGGAGCCTCTGGTGCTGATGTTGGCTTGGTTTGAACCGCGGTCACGACTGTGCAATCAGGTTCTGGTTGTCCTTCCTCAGATCTTCAACGGCCTGACGCAGAACATCCATCCCCTGGATCATCACCTGCATCGGGTCAAGCACTGGGGATCCTTTGCTTCTGAGGACTTCTGCACCTGATCCCTCCTGGGTCGGGGCTCTGTATGCAGCTTCACCTCTGTTGGAGCTGCTTTCCCTGCTGGATCTGGACTGACTGGGTGCGCCTGTTGCTTTGGGTACCTGCGGTGGCTTCAGAGGCAGAGGCATGGTTCTGGGAGACATGCTGGCGGGGGTCATCTGACTGGACGCTGGAGATGCACTGACTGGTCCTGCAGATGCAAGAATAGATCCTACTCCATAAGACATGGATGACATGCTCTGGCTGCTGGAAGGATTCGGGCTGGTTCCAGACATTGTGACGGCTGGTTCGGTTTTGCGAGATTTGGCTACAGAAAATGATCACTATGCCCCACGGTGGGCGCCAAACTGTTTTGGTAGAAATTTACCGGTTATGAATTAATTATGTGAGTGATAGTGATTATTCTTAATGCCAATTATGGTTCAAATGCAACGATAGGAATAACGAAATAAAGACGAATGAAAAGAATGACACAGAGGATTTTTGGTGACGCGGAAAACCCGGTGTGGGAACAACCGCGGGGGGAGTCGAAATCCCGCCAACTTTTGCACTATAATCGATGTTAAGCTCTCAAGTAAGGAAATACAATGATTAATTTGCTAAAGAATTCTTGCCAAGTGTAGACGGGATTTTGAGAAATGATATGTTGCTTGAGATGATTTCGAATGCCTTGAGTGTTGCTCTCCTTGTCCTTATATAGTTGCTGGAATCAGAGCTAGGGTTTTTGAGCTGCCTCTGCGTCTGTTGCTAAATACCAGGTCAACCCTCTAAAAAATAGGGGTTTGTTGATTGACTTGGTTGGTGGCCCCATTTTACACGTGAGTTTCTTAGTTTACCCAATTTGTGTTTGTTTTGCTTTCCAATCTCGTGGTCCTCCTTGCGCCATGTCATCAATTCTTTTCTTTTCCCATCTTCCAATGATCGCTTGCCACGTCATAAATAATAAAGGGTATTTTTTATCCCTAACAGTATTTGGTTGAGTTTTTCACCTCATGATTGAGTTGTATTTTAGCTCCCAAATCTTATCCCCTCCCTTCAAAAGTCTCTTATGTTATTAGCCTTTTTTACTAGCTCATACTTCTTCAATCTCTCTTTAGGGAGCAAATCTGGGGAGTTTATTATTGATCTTTCATTTTTTTCAGATTCGGGGTTTGGGGGGTTGTGATGTTCGACGAGTTGGGGGTGAGGCTAGGATGGAGCGGCGGTGGTAGGACAGCTGTTGGGTGGTGGCGCAAGCTTCAGTGGTGGTGCCGGTGGGGGATAGGTGGTTTTTGGTGATGGTTATTGTGGATGTGTGGGTTGGAGGTTTAATGTGGTGGAGAAAGGGTGATTGACTTTTATTAGTAAGGGCAAAACCGTTAATTCATATCATTTTTTGAGATTTGGTATTAAGTTTGGAAGAAAATAAGATTTTTGGTATAAGTTTTGAAAAAAAGTTATCCTAGGTATAAGATTTGAAAAAACGGATTATTCAAGGTATAAGTTATCAATTTACCCTACTTTTTATAAAGTAAACAAATGGATGAGACACCTATAAATTAAACAAGTAAACAAATCACCGAAATGGGTGAATATTACCGTAATACACACAAAGAACAAGATGACTTCCAAGATAAGCATTACATATTTACGTGCATGGGTTTCCTATGCCTCTTGGGGTATAGGATATTGATACGTTAACATTTATGATATTTGAAAACGAAACACAAGCATTTGGTTCATCACAAAAGCATAAAAGTTTCATTTAGATTTTATTGTTGATTTCTGTTATTTTTTGTTTCATAAAAGGTGTGTTCATATTGTTGTGTACTCTGTATATATATGTCTTCTTTATTGGATAAGTTGATAAATTAAGATAGGCGATTGCAAAGAGAGGAAGCCCTAAAAGTATAAGAAATATTCAGGCAAAGAAAGTACATCATAATCAAACTTACGCATAGGTAGAATTATCTTACATACTCTTTTGAAAATGTTGTAATGTACAAGATTTTTACAATTAAATAGAGATTTATTCATCAACAAAAAATATGGAAAGTAAGAGCTCTTTTACACGGAGTACGTACGAAGTATTATATTGCGGAGATTAGAATTAAAGATCAATGCTTTAGATGTAACATAAATTAATTTACAAACGTAATCGATGACCTGAAGCCGCGGATGCAAGAACGAAGTGAAATGTATTTCTTTATAAGGGAAATTTTCTTGGTATGCTTTGTTCGAGTCCTTTAATTTTCTTTGTTACAAAAGCTCCAAATAATAGGCCCGTGCATCGCACGGGCATTAAATCTAGTATATATATAAGATAAACTTGAAAAGATTCTATCTCATACCTCATCACCGCCACATGGCATTATGTTACTCGCAATCAGGGGCGGATCTAGGTGAGAGGCTAGTTGGGCTTCAGCCCAACCTGTTTTTAGGAATAAGAATAAGTTGCATTTCAAAATACTCATTGGTGTAGCTCAATTTATATTGTAATTATCCCAAAATGACTTTGCCATCATTCGCAGCTATGTACTATATGTGCAACTGGAATTATATGGTTTATTTGTCGGTTTTTCATGTCTAACCACCGACATCAACTAGCCCAACCTGCTTCTAAATTCTAGATTCGCCCCTGCTCGCAGTGTATAGAAGATTCTATACACCGAGTGTAACTGTAGCTTTTTTGTTCTACGGTTCTACCACTTGAAATTCAGTCATGATAGAAATGAGACCTAAGTATAAAAAAACGAAATTTGAATCAAATTAAACTCGGCATTGGATTATTACATGCATCTTCTACGGTTCTACCTCTAATCAAACTCTTTAATTAAACACATCTCAATATCACTATGATCACATATTTGAATCTTAATCAAACTCTAATCAGCTCTCAACTAATCGTTAAACATCTATCAATGCCAACAAGTGTTAGACTTCGTATAAAACACACATTACAAACACTATATAAACCCCTTCAATTCCTTCCATAAATCTCACACAAACAAATCCGAAACACGAAGCTAAGAAACAATGAAGGTCAAGAACAACAACCCAAATCCGAAATTGAACCCGAAGCCATATTCATCCCACCATGGTTCCACCCACACCCACATCCATTCCTACACGAACATCACCGTTTCCCATTCCCGCATCCACACCTACACCCACACTTTCACCTACCCGGATTCCCTTTCCCTTACGCAGCTCAACCACCAACCTCACCGTCAACCCCGACCACTGACTCTAACGGCATTGGTGACTTTGACGCACTTGTGAAATTCCCATATCACCCCCACCATATGGCTACCAAAGAACAAAGGGAATGCTTCATGGCGGTCCACGACAAAAAGATGGGAGCTTGTTTACGCGATCTCCACCACTATATAATGACGCATAATATTAAACTTGGTGCACAGTGTTGCGGTGCTCTCGAGAAGATCGAAGATGCTTGTCAACCTCTTGTTAAGCACCCTCTTCCGATTTTGGAGGGGATTATTAGCCATCATTGTTCCGCTGCTGCTCCGTCGCCCTCGAGTTAATTATTATTATAGATGTTCATTATGTTAGGAACTTAGGATAATAATGAGGAGGATATATGTAGTTCAATAGAATAAAGTTGTGCATGCATGAAGCATGTCACTATAGTTTTTGTTTTAGTCTCATCGATATTGTTACTGCGTATAATAAAGATATTATACTCCGTACTTATACGTAGTTCTTTGTACCTCAGTGATCTGCTATGCAACTTTTTAATTTTTACTACTATCATATTTTTGATGGCCTTAATTGTTCCCTATATATCTATTTCCTTATTATTACGTACATGCATAAATGCACAATGGACTATTGGCAAATGGCAAGTGACAACTTGGGTGATGCAACGATATATGCATGCAAATCTGCAATATTAAAAGGTTTTATCTAGATCACGTAATATATTTTTCTTTTTATAGCTTTTGTCAAAAGTGGTTTAAAGTAAACTCGTCTACACCCTCTCAAACTTAATAAATACTCCACGATCGAGTAGCAATTTGATTAAATTTGTGCAAGACCGTTAAATAACATATTCAAAACGTAGTCACGGTGAGGACTCCAATTTTTTATTCAAAACGTTGTCACAATCAGGACTTTAATTTTTTATTCAAAACATTGTCAGAATCAGGACTCTAATTTTTTTTTACGATCCTGCATATATGTATATGCTCAAGATTATCAATGAGACTTGATATTTGATCAATTTAAATTTGTCGAAATCCAATTAGCGTTGACAATAACTAATTCTAACTCTAGAAAAATCCAATACAATAAAGGTACAAATTTCAACCCAACAATTTCTAGAAATTTAATGAAACGTGAATTACTATTCCTACTTTCTAACCTAACAAATTTCAAAAACGATAAATACTCTCTCCAATTTCATATTTTCTTCCCCTTGTTAGTGGGCACGGATATTAAGGAGAATAATAAAATAAGAGTAAAATAGTTGAGTGAGGTTTGGTGATAGGAGAGAGATGAATAATTAGGAGTTAAATAAAGAATTGTGGGTCAAAACATTGAAAAAAGTAATAAAATATGAGTAAAAAAGTTGTGTGGGATTTGGTGATAGGAGAGAGGGATGAATAAAATAATAGTAAAAGTTTACCAAAATAAGAATGGGGGAAAATCTGAATAATCCGTTTTAGGAAATAGTGAAGAAAATATAGAATAGGAGGGAGTATAATGTTATCAACTCAAGTCTCAAACCAATTAATAACCCGAGTAAATAAATAATTGAGACAATTGTTAATTAAAGTTAACCAATTGAAACCGGCTTTATGGCTTCTATTGAGCATTCATGTCCAACTCTTACGAGATGGTTTGAAAGCCGATAGTTTCAACTCACCTCTATCCTTCAAAAGGATGAGATAGGTTAATCCTACCTTAGAGTATCAATCTACTTTTATTACCTTATGAAATCGAAAAGGGGGTGGAGAAGCAGAACTATGGGAAACAAATTAAAAACCGGATCAAGGTAGCCGCGGAATTACCGACAAATCAAAAAGAAAAAATACCCCTGGAAATCAACCGTTGTTCCTGTGTGCCGCGCTTTTTATTTATGTAATCTGCTTCTTCGTCCCTCCCCTAATTTTATTCATACCAATTTCCGAACTCAATCAATCAATTAATCGGCGATGAGATTAGGTCGTCAAAATTACAATCCTCAAAAGCATACGCCACCATCAATTAAGCTAATACTCACAATTTCCTTACTCGCATTCGTCGCCGCCGCCGTCATCGCCGATATCTTCTGGACGACGTCGTCTACAACTACCACCGCTTTACGATACGTCGCCGCTACTTTTCCTACTGTTAATCCAACTCCTCGTCTCGGCATTCCTTTCGCTTATCCTACTTCCGATACTCAGGTCTCACTCCTACTTCTCTTAATTCTAATTTATTTTATTAAATTTTGATTTTATTGTTGTTTGATGATTTCGCGGTGTTCTGCTCTACAATCGTTGTTTATTTGTCTGCGAATTGATCATTTTGTAGTGGTGAAGTTAGCTTGTTATGCTGGAAATCTGTTGTCTTCTGCTATATTACTCCGATACGGTGTTGGAGTGTCGGATACGGTTATTTTTCGTGAAGTTTTCAATTTTTTATTCTAAAATGAGGTGTTGTAGCAATCTTGTTACTCCCTCCGTCCCGTTCAATTGTTGTCCTTTGGTTTTGGCACAAAGACCAAAGAAAGAGGAGAAGGCTAATAACTAAATGACAAGTGAAACAAATTGAATGAGAATTATCAAATTACACATCAAATTCATTCTTAAAATAGAAAGGACAAGAAATGACTAAGACATCCAAAAATGGAAAAGGACAATAAATGACCGGGACAGAGGGAGTAGTTGTTAGCTTGTACTCCGTACTTGCAGTAGCTATTAATGAGATCTTGGCACTTTAAGTAGCGTAGTGCTATTAGTAGGGTGTGTAATGTGATGGTTATGTTTTGTTGGATAGATCTTAGCACTTAAGTAGCGTAGTACTATACTACTATTGATGGGTTGAGATTTGTAATCCTCAGGGATTAAGGGTGTGTTTGGATTAAGAGATCTGGAGGGAAAGGAAAGGGAGGGAGTGTAGGGGATTTCAAATCCCTTGTTTGGTAGCAAGTAAGGTTGGAGGGAAATGGAGGGCCCTCCTCAAAGGCAAATCAAAATCTCTCCACAATAGGCAAGATTTGGAAGGAAATTGTATCCAAACACTCACACCCCATTTCCCCTTCTCTTCCCTTTCCTCCCTTTCTCTTCCCTCCTGCCTCCTCCCCTCCCTTTCCCTCCACTTTTGCTATCCAAACACACCCTAAGGGTGTGTTTGGATAGCAAAAGTGAAGGGAAAGAGAGGGGAGGGAAGAGAAAGGGATGGAAGGGAAGGGGAGGGAGAATGGAGGAGGTTATTTTCTCTCCAAATCTTGCCTTTGTTGGAGAGGAAATAATTTGGCTTGGAGGGGGGAAGTGGAGGGATTCATTTTCCCTCCCCTCAAAATCCCTCCACCTCCATTTTGCTAACCAAACAAAGTATTTATCATCCCTTCCTTTTCCTCCCCTCTCTTTCCCTCCAAATCCTCCTATCCAAACAGACCCTAAGAGTTGAGTCTTGGAGTGTGAAGAAAATGGTTGTTTGAAAGTTCTAGTGATTTTTCTCACGTTTGCCTAGGGCTGATTCCGAGTGGAGTCTATGCGGGTGAAGTTTCTTTTGTAGCAATCTTTATGATTGCTCTGGCTATTAGATGAAAAATTACTCTTTTTTTCACTCTTCCTCCCAAAGTGATTGGTGTCTTCAAGTAGGGTTCATTTGTAAGTAAACTGAACTGACCTCAAATGGCTATCATAACTAAAATTAACGGTACCATCCCATTGGAATCTTTCTAGTTTGATCTTCTTGGTTTTGGGTAATTAGTAATTTTCAATGTTTTCGTACAAGAGGAGTAAAGTAACCAGTCACTCCAGAACAAATTCAAATAATGTGTTTAAGCAACTTTTTTGTATTTAAGATTCTTTAGTATACAACCTCTACAAAAACATTCAACATCCTTATGCTCTCTTATTCAGTTCATGTTTGCCCTCTTTCTTAACATAGAGGGAAAGCAAGACTTCATACCATGTTTTTGTTTCCGCTTCTCCTTCATCAAAAGGAATTCAGTGACATAAATTCATTTTCTAAGGCGTGGGATGGTAAAATCTTTCTCCTCGTACAAGATCACCTTAAAGTCTCTGAGTCATCATATTGAGCCTGTTGAAGCCTAACCTGTCTTGATTTTCAAGGGACTTGAGACATTTAAGATTTATCATAGTCCATGTGATGTTGTCCTTCCGAGCTTGCTTAGATACAATTGTAGGAAGGAAAGGGGGGGGAAGGGGATGGAGAGTAAGGAGAGGGTGGGAGAGAGGGAAATGGATTGGATGAGTTTTCCCTCCAAATCTTTCATATGTTGGGGAGATTTTAATATGCCTTGGAGGACAAAAAATGGATCCCTCCAAGGCTATTTGCTAACAAGACAAGGGAAATTGTTTCCCTGCCCTTTCTTTCCCTCCAAACCCCTTCATCCAAACACGCCCTCTAGGACTATGAATGTACTGATAATGGGTTAGTTTTAATCTAAGGCAAAGATTGATCTTGCTATATGTGGTTGATTTGATCATTGCAGGTAAAGGGTAAAAGTCCTAAAAAATATGATGCTCAAGGGAGAGTGCTTTCTGCGACATTTGCTGACTTGCCAGCACCAAAACTACAGTGGGAAAAGATGCCAACAGCTCCTGTGCCACGTTTAGATGGGGCTGCTATACAAATAAAAGATATTTTCTATGTTTTTGCTGGATATGGTACCATCGATTATGTGAGTCTTTGTTCTATTGCTACTTTCATTCCATTTACTGTAACACCTTGTCATAATTTTATTCTGCATACGCATTTTAGTATATTTCCTACTGGTGTTTGTTGAGAGATTACCATTTTGTTCTCATCATATTCATATACTCTTTGTTGCAACAAATTTATAATAACTAAGCGGCCCTTGGACATTGCTTATGTTTTCAATTCTTCAGAAAACCTTTCATACAAGCTTTTCGATGATAATACATTTGTGAATTGTACAGTTTGCAAGTAGGTACTAAGACCTACGTTGCACATTAGATTTACTAGGTGCTTAATACATTAGACTCCATTAATCCATTTGTAGTTGACACTTCATTTTGTCAAAGTTCAAGTTGCAACTTTCGTAGCAGCTATGGCCCATGAATCATAATAGTACCTTCTTATTTATGAGTACTCCTCATAGCCAAATTTGTAAAACTTTACCTTAAAGTAAGGTCGCGACACCAAAATGTGACCATCAATATAAGAAAGGACCTGAAGATCACGACAACTAATGTTATCGTATTTTATGGTGATATCTGCGTTGTATTGCGGCATAAGGTCACGGTTTCGTCATGTTTAGAAGCTCCTTTCTCTTTATAACAGAAGAATTGGATCCCGAAAAAGCAAAAAAGATGCTGATATAATATGGGGTCTCCTCCCCCTGTGGGATCCATAAGGGTTGTATCAATGTTTCGTTGACACCGCGGTCGAAAACAAGATTTGATACTATGGTGGAGAGTGGCCACATGAATTACACACTAGACATATCTCTCTAGTTTTTTTTTTCTATGGTTGATAATCATCCTTACTTCTTTATTCATTTTTTACAGGTTCATTCTCATGTCGATATTTATAATTTTACAGACAACTCCTGGGTAGGAAAGTTTGATATGCCAAAGAAGATGGCTCATTCTCATTTAGGGATGGCAACAGATGGGAGATATATTTATATAGTCAATGGTCAATATGGTCCGCAATGCAGAGGACCAACTGCTCATACATTTGTGTTGGACACTGAAACTAAGCAGTGGAATGAGCTGCCACCGTTGCCAGTCCCCAGGTAGGCTTTGCAATGAGATATCAGGACTAGTTTTTTTTCTATGGTGTATGTACTTCGAGCGATATTGGCATCGCTTTGTTGAATACCATTGGAATATAACGTTATATAACCTTTTGAGATATGCAGACATCTCAACTTTTTTCTAATTAAATTATTCCTGAATAAATCCTGTATTATAGATTTTGTTTAGTGTAATAAGCTGTACCCGTGATTTAATTCAGGTACGCACCAGCTACCCAGCTTTGGAGAGGAAGGCTCCATGTCATGGGAGGCAGTGGGGTAAATCGATATACGCCCGAACTAGACCATTGGAGCCTGGCAGTGAAAGATGGCAAACCATTGGAAAAGGTGTGGCGATCTGAAGTCCCTATTCCCCGTGGTGGACCTCACAGGTTTGGTTTCTGTTCTTTAGTTATTATCGCATTATCAAATCAACCTATTCCTCTACTTCTCTATACTTCTTAGTTTTCATTCTTACCCTTTCTGTCAGGGCCTGTGTTGTCGCTGATGACAAGCTATTGGTTATTGGCGGCCAGGAGGGCGACTTCATGGCCAAACCCGGGTCACCAATCTTTAAGTGCTCGCGAAGGCATGAGGTGAGTTGATAATGCCTAATGCTTAGATAGAAACTAGTCGAATTCTTAGTTCTCATTCCTACGAGTACTTTCAAGCATAGTCATGTTGAGGATGTTTGCAAATAATATACTCAACTACTCTGTACTTAAGTGTACTCATCATTAGTAAATTTCATAAATGACGGTACAAGTTTGCCATCAAAATAATCAGGGTAGTAATTATTTACTTGGACATATAGGACTAAATACTTAGATCAAATGCGAAAGATGGGTTCTGAACTTCTGAATTCTGATGATGTATAATTTCTACCTTCATAGGTTGTATATGCGGATGTCTATATGCTGGATGGGGATATGAAGTGGAAGAACCTGCCGCCCATGCCAAAGCCTGATTCTCATATAGAGTTTGCTTGGGCTTTAGTAAATAATTCAATCGTTGTTGTTGGAGGCACGACTGACAAACATCCTGTCACCAAAAAGATGATCCTGAATAGAGAGATCTTTCGGTTTGATCTAGACACACAGGTAATTGATACTGCTATTTCTCGGGTTTTCTTGCATAAATAATCTTCTTGTTCTATAACTCGGTTTCAAATGGAGCTCTTAAGATTAAGGCTTGGTGAGCCAGTAGCCTAGTCAGTTCGAGTCATCTTAGTTGCTTTTTGAACACAAGGCACAAGCAGCATTTCCCATTGCTATTTTGTTATCCCCTTTCCTTTACTCCAGTATAATCTAAAGAAGAGCATTGTTGCATAATATTTCATTATGAAGATAACTTCGCACATATTTGTCTGCAAGCAGTCCACCGTGTTTGCATGAGGCGTTCCTTATCTGAACATGCTCTCAAGGCCTCGCCGCCTCAATGCTCCTCGCCCTTAAAAATTATGTTCTATAGCATTGCCAAAAGATGAGATCAATATCATTTTGCTCATATTATTGTTTCATGTCTTGGCTTGTTTCAGAAATGGTCGGTGATCGGTAAACTTCCCTATCGGGTCAAAACAACATTAGTTGGATATTGGAATGGTTGGTTGTACTTCACATCAGGTCAGCGCGACAAAGGGCCGGATGATCCGGCTCCAAGGAAGGTTATTGGGGAAATGTGGAGAACCAAACTGAGCTTCTAGTGTAATTTAATTTCGGGAAATTATTTTTTTTTTAGATAGGCACACGATTATGAGGAAAAAAACTCATTGTACAACTTGCAAAACATTGCTGGATAGAAAATTAGAAACCATAGGAGATAGGAGTTTCAGTTTAAAGGTATTTTACTATTTTGTATTCAATTCTTTGTAATGCCTTCTATCCAGCTTTAATCTGAGCATATCTACTTGTAATATGGCCAAGTCGGCTCACGAGTTAATTTATTTATATTTAGATTTCATTTTTAGAAGTACGGGTACTCGCGAAACTCTTTGAGCTTTCTTTTTTATTCTTTTAAACCATCTCTGCATTTTTCAACAGCAGTTTTACATTTGATGGTCCTTTTTTTTCCGCTGTAAGCGAAAGCATTCGAGCCTCGAGGCAGTGGGTGCAGCTGATACTTTATTATTCTAATCTGAATATCTAATGAATGCAATTGTGCACAGATGTGATTTTCACCTAAAGAGAACCAGTTCCAATTTCATTTTGTAAGTTTATCATAGAACGAGTTCATATTTTAGTTTGCAAGTATTATTATACTTCATCCTTTCGGACAGTTCACAGTACTCGTTTTGGAAAAGTGCAGAGAGAGCGGAACAAAGATAAGCGACTATTACATACTGTGAAAAATACTCCTTCTGTCCCGGTCAATTGTTGTCATTTAGTTTTGGCACAAAGACCAAGGAAATGGGAAATGACCAATTACTAAATGACAAGTGGAACAAATTGAGTATGAATGATCAAATTGCTCATTAAGTTCATTCTTAAAATAGAAAGGACAACAAATGACCGAGACACCCAAAAATGGAAAAAGATAACAAATGACCGGGACGGAGGGAGTATACACCAAAATCAACATCTTCTGACCACCAGAATTAAGCAGGGACCTAAATTTGAGATGGAGCTCGAAACTCATTTGCTGGACTATTAATCTAGCTCAAACCAGATTTACGCCTAACCCGCTGTCGCATATCACAAATCAAGATGTCCATGAGGTTCAGACTGTCTACAAGAAACTAATATATGATTTTTATCACAAATCAAGATGTCCATGAGGGGCCAAAGTTTGTCTACAAAACTAGTTTATGATCTAAACCTATTTTGTACTATAAATAAAAGTTACATAAAACCGAGTATAGCAGAACTCAAGAGAGCATGAGCTACTCTCAACTCTCAAGTCTCTCACAGAATTAAGTTTACACATATGTGTCGGATGCGACAGTACAAATTCACCCGAAAACTTTATTACTAGTGACGCTAGGCGGTCATTCTAGCCACAACACCACAGCAATCACTTATGCACGTTGTATGGCCGACCATTGCTTATTAGCTGTTGTAGGGCAGCCTTGGCTTCTTCCAGAGTTTCGACAACACGCCCTTCTTCAAATGATATCCTTTGTATGTTGAACTGCAAAATTCACACATAAAACTCTTTTTAAGTACACCGAGATAAAAGAGTCAAGGCGAGAATAACAAGGATAGTAAAGTTGAAAAAAAAAAAATTTACCTGTGCACCCTGACGGACTCGTACATCCGTTCCACGACTATCAATTGAAATGAGAGCAGCATCATCCACCTCGATTTCAGTGGATAACAGCTCTCTCAGGGGCTTTGAGAAGATGGCATTGAGTTCCTGAGTGATTGCGTAAGTAAAATGAATTTGTATGTCAGGAAACTTTTTTCGGTAAAGTTAGAACAATGTTGAAATCCCTGTTTTTTTTTTTTCTAGTTTTCTTGCACTTTTAGATCACAAGGCTAGAAAGAAACAAATGAGTAAATTTTACCTTTAAATATTGTTCGCCTCCCTCAAGAGCAATCTTATCCGGGCTTAGGGTCTCAAATTCCTTGACGTCAACCCAGGCAACTGTTCCAAAGCCCCCGATGAAATAGATATCACTGTGGTTACATCATTCAGATCAGAACGCATCAGCCACCAAAGTTTACTATGCATAGCTCATGAGCTGTGAGTTTAAAATTAAGTCCACAAAATGAAAACAAAAGTATAGGCAATCCGAGATAAGATAGCCTAAGTACCAGCGTGTAAAGTTATAATTGCTGCAAAGGAACAATATCGTAATTAAGAAGCGTTCGCTTTTGCTCTCGTAAAATTGAACTAATTTCACTTTAATGCCCTAAGTTTCAATAACTCCACATTGACGACCTTTAAGTTTGAGTTATTTCTCATTTTGGTGATTTAGAAGTTATCTTATAACCAAAATTTTATCCAAATACTTTTTCTGTTCCGATCATTTATTTACCTTTGATTAAAATACCCCTTACAAAGCAGACAATAACAGGGACGGAGTAATTGATTTTTCAAACATTTAAAGTAGCCTTGCAAAATTCTGGGAAAATCACCTTATATTTACTTTAATATTGATGTTCGCACTCCATTTTGTTGGAAAAATGATTATTAACTGAGACGAAAGTTGACTATGTCACTAAGATCATTCAAACTACAGGGCGCTGAAGTGAAAAAGCATTCAAACCATAAGCCACCCAAGTAAAATCAGTGAAACCACACGGCTCCAGAGTTTTTTGTTTTCAAACTAAATGTCATATACCAAGACATGTCAATCTGTCTATTGTCTTTAGTTATACTATGTGTCGTGCCGTATAAGAATATGCAACAAAACGTTATATATGCATATCATAATTGTTCACCCTAAGCGCTCAATTCAAAAGAACCAAGGAATTATTATGGCTAGCATTGTTTAAGCTGAATTAACACTGACAAGTACTTTTGGTTAGTATCAAATAAAGCACCAGCCACTAAAGTCGATTATCTTGACCAAGCAATTCATGTTCCAAACATGATTTTTTAAAGAGTAACACTTTCCGACGGTGTAAATGCGTAATCGCTCTTCATAGCGATGGTTCCTAGTCATTATTGATGCTCCCCTACTCCAAATTACTTCACAACTAAAGTGTTGTTGCAAAGTAAATCTTCGGAGATAAGTGGTACACGCTAACTACGCAAAAGCTACACGGAAAAAAAGTACCTGATATTCTGCATCCTAAAGTAGTAGAAGTTTCCCCACTGTTGAGAAGGCCCTTGTTGATGTTTTCTCATGTATTGCTTATGAGCCCATTCCTGAACGTAAAGATTACAGCAATAGTTATATTGCCTATATAGAATCACAAAAGACGAAAATTCTTAATTACAGTGGACAGGCCCAACTGAATGGTGTGAATATGGAATAGGAACAAGGATAGAAATAAGATGATCGATCGACATTTCATTCTTGTACCAACAAAGCTGTTAGCAAATTTAACAGGTCAAACTGACCAAATGACAACTAAATTAGTCAAAGGGGAAATGATGTAAATGAGGAGAGTAATGCTGTTGTCCAGTTTCCAGACAGACCCAAAAGCTCACTTTAACTTCTGTAAGAAGCCCAACAATACTTTCTTTAACTTTACAGTGAGCAATCATTGAAAATTTGAAATACATTACCTGTTGGTCTTCTGGAAGCGGGTAGACATCACCGAAAATCGTGACTCTTGCATTCGATAGGCCACTCCATCCAGGTATCTATTAATCCTAACAGTCAATTAAAAAACAAAATGGAAAACTTATATCAAACATGTAAAGTGACAAACGAACAAAGGACAAACCTGTACAACAAGTGTACAGCGTGGATCAGCCAACAAATTTCTTGTATGGATAGCCAATGGAGAGAAGGAGAAAATAGGATCTGCATTTGCATAAAAGAAGCGTCATATAACTTCTGCTCAGAACATGGATAGTGATGTCTTGCTTTTTTTTCCTTCCTCAATTTCTTTGTTCGGTTTAGGGTTTTCCAAACATCAAATGTACCAGACATTCAAAGTCAAAATGACTAGGAAAACAAAAAGTTCACATATCCTTTAACTGGCCGCAACAAAACTCAGATAAAAGCAAAAACAAGGTAGGTCAATCACGCGGCAGATCATCTTGAAATCCATTTACTGGTATTCGGCTGATGGAAATTTTTAGTAGGCCCAGGATAGTTGCAATGAACATTTAATAAGCTCCATAATGCAGTCCCAAATTTCTTTGGAGAGGAACCAAAAAACAAAACAAACGAGATATTAACACACTGTGACTTACGTCCCATAGAATCAGGGGCAAAATCCACCAGTGAGCCAAATGGATATCCTTGCCTTCGGTGGTGCATACGGGACATGACGGTGCACAAATGGGCAAACCGGGCCTAAAATTATCAGTCACCAGGAAATAAACCTGATTAGTTAATGTCTTATTATTAGGGTATTATCAAGTTTCATAAATAAAATGACCCATCATTCACCTGTTCCATTAAATTACGAACAGCCAGTGCCGGCCTTGGCAAGCCATGAGCAGAAGTTGCACTCTGAACTCCACCCGAGATTGGTGTCCTGAACAGTCCAGCCCTGGTTCCTCCACCAGATCCTGATGTTGGAATAATTACCTTTGAAGTATCCCCGGGAGTTCTCAAAGGTATTTGATTTTGATTTGAACTAGCCTTCATCATGTGAAAGAAGCCATCATAACAAAGCCGAAGCAGCCATTTGATATATCCGTTCACATACTACATAAGAAAAGCAAAGGTTCTACAGACTTCTACTTCTCATTGGGCATACCAACAGCAACACGGCAAAGATAGACAACATTATTACACGAGCACATCAAGGGTTCCCGCATGGGATAGGGGAGGTTGGAGGTAAGCAACTTTATCTCTAGTTAAAACAAACTGGCTATTCCCGGATGGCCTATTACCAACTTCCAGATGTTTTACCAAAAATGAAAACTGGGTCCAGAATTGCATAAAATGACCACAACGTTGCAATAAAAAGAAGGGCAACCAGTTTAAAGAGTCATTTTGCTTTTCTCCATGATGATCAAAAGTTCAAAATCGATCAGTTATGGTCTTCGATCCATTGAAAATGGAAATTAAATTACATAATGGACTCCAATATGTTACTCCATCAACTCCCTTAAAAAATTCCAAACAAATACCCTTCCCTCACAATCACATCACAGCTACCAAAGTACAGATGTTAATCATGAACATCAGACCATATAATGCTACATCATCCCAACTACCAGTACTTTTCAAGTTTTAACCATAAACTACCCCTAATGATTAGGAGTTCCCCAACACCCGAAAGAACAAAACTTTTGTGCATTTTGCCCCATTTTTGTCCTAACAAATTTTAAAATTTGTAACTTTATGTACTAGTAATATCTTCAAACTATTCCATGGGACAGCATAAACCAAAATTTTCTGGGTCCAACACAGTAAACACATAAAAACTACTTCCTCCGTCTTAATTATCTGTTTACTTTAAGATTCTTTGTGAGCGGTTCTTTAATCAAAGATAAACAAATGATCAGGATCATATGGAAGACTCATTCATATATCAGAAATCATACAGGACTAATTGATTAAACACAAACTACTCCAAATAAATAAAGTTCCCACATACAACATCACACTTAGTCTCCCTTAAGACGGACATATTCCGGTAAAACGGGTCAAGTACTACTACATATCCGGATGAGACAAGAATTTTGCCATTTCCCAAGTATTCTCCTTTTTATCATCTTTTTATTTGACCCGTTACCCGTCTTAAACAAGAATTTGTGTAACAACATTACCTCAGTGCGTCAATGACTCTCGCAAATTGCGAGATAATTAAAAAACAGAAATAAATGAGATAAATGACTACCTCAACAAGAGAAAGAATATCTTCAGAGAATAAACCACGACCATTATCAGACCCAAGATTATCCATTTTCTCATCATCACCAGAAACATTCTTTGAAACAGCAAAAACCCTCGACGACGACCCAGAAATCCCAACTCTTTCAGAACACCATTTAATCGAAGAAAGATTCAAACTTTGATCAAATTTCAATGACCCAATTCGATTACTCGAAACTTTATTAAAAAATTGAGGAATTTGAGCAACTTGGTACAGATTTCCATCAGGGTTTTTTAAGATACATGTAGAATTTGACACCATGGTTAAAGGTTTAGATTTTATACACTGATTAAAAAAGATAGAAGAAAGATTAAGTGAAAAGAGGGATTTTTCTGATTTTTTTTGGTGTACAAGATGGGAAAAAGGAAGAGTATTTATTCTTTGTGATTACTAGTTGTTGTATGGCGCGCTACGCGCGCCATACCCCAAGATATTTATACCAACGTAGTTTGATTTCTTGAGCGTAGCGAGGTCATCAAAGTCACTATAAGAAGTACGTGCATTTGAGACCATTTTTTCTTTGCAATCATCTCTATAAAGGGTTTAAATACAATCTTGGGTCAGAATCATTATCAAAATTTCATTCGGATAATACAATATTACCAACATTTCATTCGGGTAATACAAGATAGATCTCTGTCTATAAAAGATGGATCCGCATTCATTAATGTTGTACCCTGAGGTTCTTTTTTTGAGCGATGTAATTGGAGTAAAAACAAAAGAAATCCCTAGATTTTTACCATGGTAGGGAAAAACTTAGCCTTCAATATCAACAACTATAGGTGAACATGCACATGTCCCATTACAATCCGACATATTGATAACTATGTCATTCCTTGCTTAGTGATTTTACTTGAGTCAAACTATTTCTCAAGCAAGGATGGTCTAGTGACACAATAAGGATGCGTTTATTATATTAAAATAAGAAAAGGATTGAATATATTAAGTCACCAACAAATTTGTCAAATGTGACTACACATCATAAATCGACGTATTTTTTGTACACTATTGTTAACAAAAACAGTTCTAGGACTACTCGTCTCAACTGAAATTATCTTGTTCTCTAACCCAAACAATGGTTGCATTCACTGAGCATCTACGTAATGCTCGAGTTTTGTTTTGCCTCTTTGATACTACTTGTTTTGTACTTGCTATTGTAGTCGTGTATTTCTCGAGGTATTATTCTCCAATGTATTATGACTTTTCTCAAGATATCCTGCATAAAACTTCAAGGATTTTCGAATCAAAAGACATATCCTTACTAATAAGATGATGTACTTGCTCTAATAACAACAACGAAATAAGAGACTATCTTGTAGCAAAACAGAAAAACAACTAACATGTTCCCTCTCAAACCCTTGTTGCTTGAGATCATACAGATTGAAAGAAACTGCATAATCAAAATATGTAGTTTCATTATAAGTTACATAAGGCATATAATAAGTATTGCTCTACTTAGCTAACCCAAACAAGAACGCCCTTACAAGTTTCATGTATGTTCTCGCACATAATTTAACTGTTCTGCCCTTAACTATGTTACTTCACTTTATACTTTGGCTGCGTGTTACGTATTCGATAACTGTTCTGCCCTTAACTATATTACTCCAACATATGCTCATCAAGCACATGAAAAAGCCGATCATTGGAACCGCTAAATTCTCAACCAAGGCCCTCAATCACTCACTAAACCACGTCTTAATTTATAAAAAAAACAGCACTTAGCAAACCTACGACACACACTAATAAATGGAATTGCACACATCTCTCATAGAACGACATTTTTTTCACAAACATCTACTAACATAATTGCACAAACAAAGTAAATCTCAAACAGGTTTAGCCAGAATTGAAAAAAAAGTATCCAAGTGAAGCCAAGTATGCAAAAAAACAAAAATATCCAAGTGGCTAAGGATGCAAAGAAGTGTATACCTCTGGCACTTAAAATCTCTAGTCACTGTATATCTACCAATGCCTGCAAAATGGAAACCAAAATTAGCACTATGCACCATGGTCGAACTCGAAAAAAGAATCCACAACAATTTAGAGCATAAAGCGAAAAAAATGTGACAGTTAGAGCACCCACAGAGACAACGTGTATGCAGTAGAGAAGAAAACTGTTGGAGAGGAACCCAACAATGATTTCTGCACTTTGGTAGCAGCTATATATATAGTCACAGAAAGTTAACAAGACCTTACAGAGTACTGTTGCATTAAAGTACAGTGACCTCACTAACATTACTATCACAAGTATGGATCTTTATTCACCAGAATCTACTATAATGTTCTAAGCTTGACCCACTGCTTTCCACCCCCAAAGAATGTCATGCCTCACTCACATAGTTAACCAACTTAGTAGGAGCTAACCATAATGTCTCACTCAATTACATTTCTTCGATGATTATAAAAAAATTACAACTAATATCATCGTCCACACAAGAATATACTAATACCATTGTCCAAACAAGAATAACACTAACACCACTAATATACTAATACCATTGTCCAAACAAGAATAACACTAACACACTACTGGTCTTGTAATCGGAACAAAGCAAGAACCCATCTTTGGAGTACCCAGACAACAAAGCAGTCCAAGATGAAAGATTTTGTTCCGGCGTTCGTCAAACACTTTGCGATTTTGCGTGCACTACCCATGTCGCCAATTTTCTCACAGAATACGAACATTTTGGTAATTTAAATCCAGGTTTGAATGCAATTAAACAACTTCGTTGAACACGTAGATAATAATAACCCACCGTTTTTTTTACTTGTCACACCAATAATACTCACAAATTCAAAGTGCCCAGATGTTTTATCGCAATAAAAACAATACTACCTTTCAAGAAGAGTAAATATAACAGCATTCAAATCAAATAGTTCATTTATCAGAAAACCATAAAAAGACGATTCAAAAATATTAAGGATTTAAGGACATACTTGCATAGTTGCATTCGAAAGAGATTTAGCAATCAATCAAGTCTTCTCCAAATTTCGATCATCTGCAATCAAACAATCAACACAAAACAACAATCAAACAGTCAACATGAAAGTGTGATTTACGGATCCATAGAAGAAGACTGAGTGGAGAGACGGTATGAAATTGAAAACAGAAAAGGATGCAAAAAAGGAAGGGGGAGAAATAAAGGAAGGTAAGGATAGAAAGGTATGGTGCTACTGTTCATAACGAATAGTGTTCTCCCTTAGGCACAGTGTAATACTACTACCAAAACAACCTCACTTTTTTCTTCTTTGAGACTCAAGTCTATGAGAGTATAAATAAGCTGATGTGATTTGTGTCGACTTTAAAATCAACGATACATCTTGCCATATGATATTTAATTATTTATGAATGAATAAAATTGGGGAAATATTGGATAATGAAATTGAATTAATTGTGAAGAAGGTGAAGAAATGAAATTAAAATTAAGACATATAATTACCCGGTATTTGAGATATTCGAGACAGTAACCAATTGTTAAAAGGACCTGAAAATATATGATAAAAGGGTTTTAATTGAAGGATTCCATACCCAATTTAATAAGATTAACCTCTAACAAATTAAACAAAACCCAACATCAAACAATCAAACCACAAAATTCAATACTTGGTCAAGATCAAACAACAACCCCATAAATTAAATTAACAAATATTGATGGTAAAAAAAATACCTTTCAATTACCGCCATTGATTTCCTTTGTGACATTTAGGTTTTCCTCTTAACTTTTTTTCTAGAAAGAGCCTAAAGAGGTAAAAGAAAGGAGAGAAAGGAAAGCAAGGTTTGTGGTAGGAAGAGTTCAGAGAAAGAAAAGCCGTAGGAAGCCATCGGTCTTAGAAGATAGATTGGGCCAGTTACTTGCATCCAAAGTAGCCCAACCTGATAGTATGAGCCCGCGCGCAAAGGTCCAGTAAAGGGGACGCAAAATGTTACTATTCATTATGAATAGTAACATGCCTTACTCACATTTTAGTAAGGTGTGTAGATGATTATGATAATCTGGAATTTCAAAAAAGGTGGCCGAGAGAATGAATGAATAGTGATTTGGAAGTGAAGAAGTAAAGACTGAAGAGGCCCAGATTTTGGTTGGTTTGGTGTGCACTGTGCAGGGGAAACGGGTAGGGCTGCTGTCATTTGATGATAGCTGGATACTGGATAGTGGATAGGTTTGTTCGTTTCGGATTGAGTTGTTTTTTAGTGGGTTATTTATTTATTGTTGATTAATCTGTGAAGAGAAGAGCTGAACTGAACTGAACTGAAATGAGCTGAAATTAAATCCAAAAGAACAGGACCTAATTTTATGTTTGAGCCGATTTGGGGTGGTTAATTCGGTGAATATTTGGGCTATGTTTCTAAAAGTTAATTGGGTTCGAGTTAAATCGAGTTGTTTTGGTTGTTTCAACTTTGGTTGATTTCGGATGTATATCTTGGTCCAGGTGGGGTTTTGATTGCTTGAGCTAGTTTTGGCCGGTTGTGGTCGTATTTGTTGGACGTATTCACAGAGCTTATCAAAGTAGAATGTAAGAATTCAACTACAATTATCACCAGTATTCCGAATTAATGTTAGAATCCCGAATAATAATTGTTAGCAACTTTGATTGACAATTAATTTCATCATCACTCTTTTATACAAAAGTTTGTACTATTTGTCATTATGATTTACACATTTCTATCCTTTCGCTATCTCCCACACTTTCGTCCCTAATTTAACCGACAATTTCTTCCGACTTCCACAAAACACCTTACAAAATTCCCGCGACAAATCAACTGTAATACATAAGATTATCATGAAACCGTCTCGACCAGTCGACTCCCACCCCAAATAAATTTCTATAATGAGTTATGAGCACTTGACTACACGTCATATTCCCAATTTCTCAAACACTTCACTCTCTATCAGTCTACTCTTCAACGAAGAGGGTTTTGACTTTTACAAAGTCAAACCCCCAATTCAATAACTCATCATCAATGGATTCCCCATACTCCCACCACCGTCACCACCACCACCGTCACAACCACCACCATCATCAACCACCGCCGCAACCACCACCACCATCATCATCCGGTGAACTCCAATTCAGACTCCTATGCCCATCCTCAAAAGCCGGCGGACTCATCGGAAAAGGCGGTTGCGTAATCCGCCACCTCCGCGAAGATACCGGTGCTCGCATTCGTGTTATTGACGATTCTCATTGCGACGAACGTATCATTCTTATCTCCGCCCCTAACCCTAACCCTAACCCTAACCCTAACCCTAACCCTAACCCTAAAGCTAAACCTAGTTCTGGAAATACTGAGTTAGATAGAGAATTGAATTACGGTGATGGGAATTTCACTGTGGCGCAAGGGGCGTTGGTGAAGGTGTTTGAGAGGATAGTGAAGGTGGATGAGGAGAGAAATGAGTTTAATAATAATAATAAGGTGAGTGACGGTGGCGGTGGCGGTGGCGGTGGCGGTGGCGGTACGAGTAATAGTAATAGTAATGGTGATAGTAATGGAGGAGGAGGTGAAGGGAATTATAGTAAGGATAATGTAGTTTGTAGGATGTTGATAGGGAGTAATCAAATTGGGGCATTGTTAGCAAGAGGTGGTAAGGTTTTGGATAAAATTAGTCTTGACAGTTGTGCTCAAATTCGGGTTTTTGGTAGGGATGTTCTTCCTGCTTGCGCTTTACCCGGAGATGACCTCCTTCAGGTATATTGCGTTAGCTCGTCGCTTTGTTTTCTTTGAGTTATTTGTGATTTTGTTGGTTAGTTTTAGTAATGTTACTGCATTGGCACCTCTAGGAGTCTGCATAGCGGGAATTACACTATGTTGTGTGGCTGAATAAGTTATAACTAGTCTTAGGTTAGCGCTTAAAATGGAGGTATCCCTGCCCTCGTGGTTCCTTTGACGCCAAAAAAGTATAATGACTAGTAAGCGTAAGGTTGTTTACGTGGGGATATCCGTGAATACCATGATAGTATGATACCCAGACCACTGGTATAATTTCACTATTAATGGTAACTAGGTTAAGGTTATGTACATTTTGACTTCTTGAGACCCGCATTAGCGGGATCTCAGTTGTTTATTGTTGTTCCACTTGGACTATTTTTTAGAAGATGTGGATGGGAGGGTGGATTTCTCTTAGAATGGTGTACATTTATAGGAGTATGCTTTCGTAGTTTCGTACATGGTTACCGAATTCGCTATAAATACGTCCTTACCAATTCGCGTTTCGCTCTTATAGAATGTGTGTTATATGTATTTTCAGTAAGCAACATGATAGAATTTGCTTTTAACAATTCGCGATTCGTAGGGCACCGAGCGAATTCAGTAACCATGGTTTCGTAGATCAGGACTTAGCTACGTCTCCGGGCAAGTTTTGTATATCAGGGTTGGAAGGAAATGTGATGAGTCTTCTGTTGTAAGATTTAGGCCTTTAGGGTGATGTAATTGTTGATAAAAAGGAAAAAAAATTGTCTTTTGATTGCGAAATTAAAGCTGATTTGGGCATTTAATGGCATTTGGTGGTGATCTTTCTTTACATATTTGTCAACTAATGGCAAATAGTTGCTGGAAGAGTATTGGTTAATTAAGTGAATTGGTTATTTAATGTTAAGATTAGTGGTTATCTGATTCCGAGTAAGGTTTTGGATAAGATTAGTCATGAGATTTGTGCTCAAATTCGGGTTTTTCGTAGGAATTGTCTTCCCGCTTGCGCTTTACCGGGGGATGAGCTCCTTCAGGTATACATATTGCATTAGCTTGTCGCTTTGTTTTTGGAGTAATTTGTGATCTTGTTTGGTTAATTTGGTAGTGTTGGCACATTGGAACCTTTAGGAGTTTGCGCAGTGGAAATTACTCTAGATTGTGTTGCTGAATAAGTAATAACTAGTCTTAGGTTAGCGGTAAAGATGGAGGTATCTCTGCCTTTGTGGTTTCTTTGACGCCAAAAAAGTTATAATGACTAGTAAGCGTAAGGTTGTCTACCTGGGGATATCCATGAATACCATGATACCCTGACCACTGGTATAATTTCAGTATTAGTGGTAACTAGGTTAAGGTTATGTACATTTTGACTTCTTGAGATCCGCATTAGCGGGATCTCAGTTGTTTATTGTTGCTCCATTTGGACTATTTTCTAGAAGATGTGGATGGGAGGGGTGGATATCTCCTAGAATGGTGTACATTTGTAGGAGTATGCTTTCGTATGTTAGGACTTCGCTACGTCCCCGGACAAGCTTTATATGTCAGGGTTGTAAGGAAATGTGACGAGTCTTCTTTGGTAAGATTTAGTGTGGTGTGATTCTAGATAGAAAGAAAAAAAAAGCTTGATTTTTGATTGTGAAATTAAATCTGATTTGGACATTTAATGGCATTTAGTGGTGATCTTTCTTTATATAGTTGTCTACTGATGGCAACGAGTTTCTCGAAGAGTATTGGTTAATTAAGTGAATTGGTTATGTGATGTTAAGATTAGTGGTTATCTGATTTCGGGTATAACCATCTAAGTATTGTTTGCCATCGGAGGGAGTGTTTGGAGAAGATTAGGAAAGGAGGTAAAGAATTATACCGTCATAAAAAGAGAGGAACTTGAAGTGACAATCAATACAACATTGTTGTACTTTATAAGGATGTTTGTTAAATGTGTTCTACAAGGCAAGATGGAATCCAGATCATTGGAAATGTGATAAGATAGTGAAGGCCCTTACCGAGGGAAAGGTTTGAGAACAAGATTGGATACTCGTGTACAGTTTTAAAGAAGACACTTTTGTTGCCTATGGGAGTCGTGCGAAGTGAGAACATCATAAATGGATGTTACTAAAAGGTAGCAGGAATCAATACCAGGGAGATTATGACTTATGAGGGAGTATGTAACGAATTCACACTATATAGGAATGTGGGTTTATGGAGTCTATAAACACTTTGTGACTTACTGTTTTTTTAGCAAAGGTCAGATAGAGGCTCTGTATTACTTTTTATGTGCCTTTGCGACTTCCTTTACGTCGCCTATGGGCCTTTGAGGCATTGAGTGGTTGTTGTTTTGTGGTTACTTTTCCCTAGCTTACTGCCACTTGACTGAGTGATTGCCTTTTCTTTCCATGCAGATAGCGGGCAATTTTCAAGCTGTAAAAAAAGCACTCTTGTTGATATCAAGTTTTCTTCATGAACACTCCATATCTGAACCATGCCAACCAGATTCATTTTCACACAGAGGTTCACATGCATCCGATCATCATTCCAGAGGTTTCTTGACATCTTCAGCTTCTGAAAACATTGCTCCTAACCATAGGATGATACCAGAGGAAGATGTCATGTTTAAATTGCTCTGCCCAGTGGAAAAAACTGGTAATTTGATAGGAAAAGGTGGCTTTGTTATACGGGGGATCGAAAGTGAAACTGGAGCATCCATCAAGATCAATGAATCTATTACGCCAGATTCAGATGAGCGAGTTGTTATCATATCAGCACGAGAGGCATGTGATTATGAATTATAATACTATTTTGCATGCTATATGTTGATTTTTCTTGGATATGTTTGGCTTTAATGCATTGATATAGATGCATTAAAGTGTGGATATTCTTGGAAAGTTCCCAGGCAATATCAAAGAAGAAATAGATGCAAGCTAAATGCTAGGGTTTTTTACATATCAATTTTATATTGCGGCATACATGAAGATTGTTTGATTTATTTAATGATTTGGGAATTGGGATTCATCGATGGTTTTGGTGAGAAAGAACAATTTTTTTTGTGTTAGTCTAGACATTACGTTTTCTAAAAGCAGAAATCATATTGCAGGAATATATCTGCAAAAGTAGGCGTCGGATAATCAAACTACTTTATGTGTTATTCTAAATCAATGGCATCTATTGAAATAATAATATTTTTCTATTATACGGACTTCCACTAATCAACACTGTTTTTCATACTCAGTTTCACTCTTTGAACATTTACAGAGTGTAGACTTAAAGCGATCACCTGCTCAGGATGCTGTCATGCGTGTGCATAATAGAATTGCCGAAATTGGATTTGAACCAGGTACTCCAGTTGTTGCTAGGCTCCTTGTGCCTAAACAACAAATAGGTTGTTTAATGGGTAAGGGAGGCTTCATCATCAATGAAATGAGAAGATTCACTGGTGCCGGTATAAAAATTTTTGGCAGGGACCAAGGGCCCAAGTTTAATACTTTCAAGGATGAACTGGTGCAGGTAAATATGCTGATGGTTTATAAAAGATTTAGTTTCATTATCTTGGGGTGGTCAAGGGCCTCAAGTCTGAGCACCTCGCCTTTTTTATAGCTTGGACGAGGGTTTTTTGGTGGCCTTTTTTTTCATAAAACCTAGTTACAATCAAATAGAGCGAAGCGGCTCATTAAAGTGGTTGCGCATTTTTCAATGTGTAGTAGTCATTTCATGCAATTGCCGATGGAAGGCTGTACCCCCCACCCTTCCTAGATCTCTGTCATACCACGGGAGGTGTTGCAGTAATGTTTTTGTCACAGTCTTCGAAATTCTACTTACATTATGGGTTGGTTCTTTTCATAAATTGCCTTTCGAATTAGAATGCATCCTTTGAAATGTCCTCCACTCTCCCCTCATACGGAGCTTGTAAAAGGATCTAAAAAGTATTCCCACACGCATATTCTACAGGTCATTGGCAACGTTCAGTCAGTACAGGATGCTTTATTTCAGATTACGAGTAGGATCCGAGAGATTTTATTTCCTCCAAGGCAACACCTTATCCAAGAGCTGCCGCCCCCATCAGTTCATCCTAGACATGATCAGCTTTCCCCTGGTCATTATCACTCGCCTGTTGGATTGAATCATGGGTATGAGTCTTTTAGACAAGGGCCAACTCATCCATCTCCACTTTCACAAGGTATAGAAAGAATTGGTGGAACTAATAGCGAACAAGACCGCTATCATTACAGTGGTGATAGAGCACCTATGCCTCCTTATGCCTCTGAACGACCACCTTCTCCCAACTCTTGGTATTCCCAGGTTGGTTACCTGCTCCTTCTAGTTTGAGGTTGAGTCAACATTTGTTTAAACTAAGCTACTTTTTTGTAAATAAGTTCTTATGCTTGGCTAATATTCGTTTTTCAGGCAGGCAACAATGGACACCCTGGCAGATTTTCAGATGCTGAGCCGGGGATTTCTGGGGTAACTACAAGTAATAGCCAAAGGTAATTGCTATGTTTCTAGCTCTAATTAAGCGTACTGTCGTGAGAAGAATAGGAACATCCATATGTCAACCATTTCTTTAGTTTGACGTTGCTTTAATGATTCGACGAGTCCCTATTATCGTGTTTTGTATTGTGAGCGAGTAAAGAAAAATGGTTCACTAAATTGGTGCACATTTTGTTTGTTTATTGTGAAGTGTCCTTCAATGCAATTCACTACGCAATTTCCACTATGAGTCGTCTTTTGCTATATTCATTTTACTATCCTATATTATGCATGATAGGAAGCTAGCAATATCAATGAAAGTGTAGAATTCGATGATTCTGTATCTTTCTTTTCAAATGTTGGTCAATTCCTCTTGTATTTATTTTTCCTTATTTTTGTCTGATGATACAGTGCTCAGATGCAGACGGCGACAACTGTGGAAATTGTAGTTCCAAATATATTGCTACCTCATGTTTATGGCGAAAACAGAATAAACCTTAGTCATTTAACACATGTGAGTTCTTAGTTGAATCCCAGTACATATAAGTTATGTTACTTTGACTCTTCACTTACGGGATTACACCTTTGTTTGGAATATTGGTATAGAATCCGACAATCCGTACCCAAGCCTTACCAATCAAAGACTTCTTGAAGAGCGAAAGAGGGATGTCTGTGTATAAAAGTAGAGAGTGTTTATGAAGCATTTAATAGGACATTAAAAATAAATTTAAGCCTAATTTCTCAAACATCAGTCTATTTCACTTAAAAAAAAAAATCTCGATATCCCAAATTTATATATATTTATTTTGATTTTTTAAGTAGACGTGTTTCAGAGCCCATACATCATTTTAGGATTTGAGTTCCGTGTCTGAAAACTTGAGTTATGTAAAGTCAGACACTTGGATATGTGCTTGTGTCTACCACTCTACCATAAGTTTTCAGATCCGATGAACATAATTCGGTAGTCCTTGCTCTAATGGGACTATTGGAGTAATAGTCACCAGACTTTACTATTTTCGTTATAAATCTGTAACCTGTTGGCCTTTGTGTTTTTTTTTGGATCCAGTTATCTGGAGCAAATGTAGTTGTTCATGATCCAAAGCCTGGGGAGAGCGAGGGCCGAGTAGTATTATCAGGAACTCCGGCTCAGTTGCACACTGGTCAATGCCTTGTTCAAGCCTTCATTTTCTGCGGCCAGCCTTTTTGACGAAAACTGCAACTAACAACGGCTAGAAGGCAAGATGTACATTTATAGATATTGTCTATAGTTGTAAATTACTCCGGCTTTCCATCTAATTGTAAACCAAAGATCCATCCATGAGGTCACCTACATTTTTCATGGGTATATCTTTTGGCTTAAGCTTTTTTTTGTTACTTCCGAGATGAGATGTTGGATTTGGGGAAGCTTTCTTTGTTTGACGTGTTGTGGTATTAACTATCGAGCTTAGTAAACTCTTGACTCGTCCCAAAGAGCTTGATGGGGCACTTTTTATTGGGTGGTTTTAGGGATAGTATTGGTTGAAGTAGCTTAGGATGATCTTATAGTTATTTGTTGTTCATGGGAAAGCACATGGTCATGGATGTCTGGATAGTACTGTTTCTGAACAGATCTGTTGGGTCTTTGAGCTCGTTTAATTCAGGTTGTAAATATACGATCTGTTTTATTTTCAGATGTGCTCAACTGTTCTTTAGTTGGATTTTATTTCGAGATGACCAAAATATTTTTCATAATGAGCTATAAGAATCAAATGATATTTACTACATTATATTGGATTGTTGATGCTAAAAAAAAAAAAAAAAAAAAATGGTACTTCTTATGTAGTAGCTGAAGGTAAATGGCAAATTTTGTGATAATTGTCAAACTACTTGGATTTAAATGTTGTAGAAGTTATTGTGTGTTTGACCTAGTTTGTAAAAGTCTTTTTGGACTCAAATACTTTTTGGCCAAACACATGGTTTTCTAAAAGTTAAACAAAAATTCTCAAAAACTAAAAATCCATATTTTTGCCCATAAAAATAGAAGCAGCTATTTGTTGTTTCTGCTTTTGAAAAACACTTTTGAAAAATTAAACTTGAAAAACAAAAACTCATTTTTGAGAATTAAGGCCAAACATGCTCTAAATAGAAAAACACATACTTGTAGTCTACTATGTTATATGTTGATAATATTTTGTTTTTCTCTAAAAATATGAAGTCTCCGATGTCTTAAGATAACCGTAAAATGAAGAATAATTCGTCAATGATGAAAACAATTTTCCCTATCATACTTGAAGTTGGTAAAAGATTATATTTGAGTCTAATGATTCATCAACATTACCGACTGAACTTGATAGTAATAAACCCTAAACTGAACTTAAATGGTAATAAGCTTAGTTATCCGTTCAACATTGATAATTTATCAACAACGTGAAAGTAAAACGGATTAGATGCGAATTGCTATTCACTATTCTCTTTTATATCTTTTCTTCTACATTCTCCTCTAATAACCTGTTAAAATATAATATATTTCACCTTATTCACTTGTCATCCGACCCCACTTGATATATATTAACTTAATCGATTGTGAGAGGGTAAAGGGAAAATGTGGAAGAAAAGGTAGGAGGGAGAAGGTACATAGCATTCCTCAAATGAGATTTTAGGACTTATAAAATTGATTCATCAACATTACCGACTGAGATCTGATAGATATGATGGCTTCTTGAGTTAATATAATAATATTCGTTTTAATTAATCAGTTTTGAAAGAAGACAAATTCCAAAATTGTCAAAACAACCAGCCTTTTGTCTCCATCATTCATCTACTTTTAATTAAAATATTTTTTCACAAAAAATATAAAAAATAAATAAATAGTTAAGACAATTAATCGAAAATATCCCGATTTGAAAGAGACCTAACTTGTGTTTTGCAAAGTACAAACTTTGACATAAAGAACATGTACAACCACATAGTACAAAATACCATCCAAATTCCATATAGGATAATTTTACCAAAATCAACCAAAAAAGGAACTACATTGGCCTTGGCCATATGAAATCAATAAAAGGTGGATTGAAATATTGAATATGGCAAATAATTGGAAATTATATTCAAAGACAGAAAAACCAATCCACTTTCTACATTTACTCCAATAAATCTCGTTCATTTATCTCCATCATTTCCCCTAATTTAATCCAATTTAATCCAAAATCACAATTGAACATCTTCCCAGAAAGCAATCCCTAATTTCATTCCCTTTTTCCTCACTTCTCTCTTCCACCCCATTTCCACCAATCTAAAAAAACCCAATTCAATTCAAGGAAAACCCACCTTTTTTGTATTCTTAATTCACCTTAATTGTACTTAATTCATCCTTAAATTTCCCTTTTTACCCAAACCCTAATCACCCAATTCATTCATCTTTATTTAGGTGCGTATTTATTTGTATTTTATGTATTGTTTTTGCTAAATGCAAGCTTTTTGCTACTTGGATTCAGTTCATATTTGAATTTGATTGATTTAGTGATTGTAGTTCTGTTTTTTTATACCCAATTGAATTTGATTGAATTTATGTTGTATTGTGTTAACAGATTCGTGTAGGAGTGTAAAAGATTGAACCTTTAGTGTTAGAAAACTGTGGTAGTCAAGGAAGATTGGGAAAAAGCTGGGTTCTTGTTTGATTTTTGTGGGTGGTTGTAAATCGATGTGATTGTTAGTGTGCTTTCGGAACTCGTAGAAGGGTTTAGGGCATTGAATGTACATGATACCGGTGTTTTCGTGTTGGAAAGGATAGTTCTTTTGTGTGTAGAGAGTGTTCCTAGTGTTAATAAAGGGGGTGTGGTTGAGTTGTAAGTATGGATGATTTACATGGGAGAGATGGACAAATGCATATGGCGGAGGCGGAGGAACATATGCATGTGCATTATATGCATGATCAGAATCATGGGATTCACCATATGAGCAATGGGGATGGAATAGAGGATGAACAAGATGATGGTGTTACGGGTGCGAATGGTGCCATGGATAATGAACTACAAAGTGAGCATGGGCATGTGAGTGATAACCATGCTGGGATGATGATCCCTAGTGGTGATAATGATCAGCTGACCCTTTCTTTTCAGGGTCAGGTTTATGTGTTTGATTCTGTCTCACCGGAGAAGGTTAGTCTTCATTCCCGTCACTGTTAATTATTTTCAGTAAGGCTTGATTCAAGTTCTTTTTGCTGTTTGCATATTTGACATTTGAATTTTTATGAACTCATAGGCCATAGCTTGTATATTAATATTAAAATTTTTTGCTCAATTTAAGAATTGATTTAATTTAGAAAATGCAATATACAAGCATCACTAACTCTTTTGTATGCGTAGGACGGACCTTGTCTAATCTGTACTACGTTGCTAGAACATTCAACAACATAGATACCCCAAGTGTGTTAGCTTATGGAATACATCAGTTACTGAATTAAGGGGGCGTTTGGTATGAGACGAGGTAAGGGAATGGAATCAAGAAAAGGAAAGGGTTACCCTTAGAGGCTTAGATTAATTGTGTTGTTTAGTTGTTAATAGGAAAGGAAATGATTGAAGGTTAACCAAAATTAACCACCACATAGAACCACCAAGTCCGACCCCACACACCACCAGAGCTCGAAACCACCACCACTAATACACACCCGTTATACTGCCCACGACACCGGCAACACCGCCATTGCCGCCGGCACACCTGCACGTGGCCACCCCTTCCCCAGCGGCTACATAAAAAATTGACGCTCAGTCCTCATAACCACCACCCTCAACACTTGAAAAACCCTCCCCCACCCCCGAAATCCACAGATCTGGTGGTTTTAAGGGCGGGGGAGGGGATTTCGGGGGTGGGGGGAGGGTTTTTCAAGTGTTGAGGGTGGTGACTACAAGGGTTGCTGTGAGGAGTCGAAGATGTGCTCGGTAGAGATGTAGGATGCCGGTGCTGCCAGTGGTGCCGGTGGATTGAGTTTTCATTGATGTTGGTGATGCTTGGGGTGGCTGTGTGGTGGATGTCGGTGGTGGTTGGTGGTTAGGGTGAGGGAATGAGGAAAGGGTATCCCAAACCCTTGGGGGTGGGTGAATCAAGGGTAATCCAATACTGAAATTGGGGAAAGGGAATGACATTTTGGGGTAAACAAACAACATGTAAGGAAATGGACATTTTCCACTCTCTTTCCCTTTCCTGAACCCCTCCAACCAAACTTCCCCTAAGGGGATTTGGGGGCTTTAATCTGTTTCTTTGATGAAAAAATTATCTTTGAGGAATCTTTTGGTCAATGGGGTTGCTGGCGAAGGACCTTTTAGTAAAGCAGTGTCTGAAGACAGCCTGTAACAAGTTTCTGGCTTGCGCTAGTACCTCACCAGAAATATTGATAAAATGGGCTGTCGAGCGACTATGGTTAGCGGAGCCTTACACGAATAGGTTTATTTAGGGTTTCGTCGCTGTCATTCTTGTCTCCTCTTCTCAATCTTTCTAGGTTTCTGTGCATGTCTGTCATTGCCTTAGTCACTATACGATACTTTATTAGGAGTCTTTGTTAGAATTGTTTTTGACTTAGCATACTCATGATGAAGATTGACAATTTATTTTATCTTTTGGTGCCTTATTCCATGGCTCGAAATACTCTCAAGCCTCGTCTATTATTTTATGCAGGTTCAAGCAGTACTGCTTTTGTTAGGTGCTCGTGAAGTACCTACTAGCGTTCCTAGTGTACCATTGACCTCTTCACATACTAATAGGGTAAACTTGGTTGTATAAATTTTGTAAGTGTTGATCTATATGTTTCTTAGTCCTTAGATCTTCTTGCTTATTGATTTTTGAATCAGGGGGTGGCTGCCACACCGCCAAAGTTCAATGTTCCACAAAGATTGGCTTCACTACTTAGGTTCCGCGAAAAGCGAAAAGAGCGAAATTTTGACAAAAAAATCCGATACACTGTTCGCAAAGAGGTTGCACTTAGGTATTTATGTCCCCATGGATCTTTGTCTCCCCTCTTCCATTTTTCTGCTGTATATGACTCTATGTTAACTTCTCAATTTAGTTTATTCTTTGTTCAATTCATTACATTTTTTTTCGTCACCTTTGTTGGTAAATGTGGCAATGTTGCCAGTGCTTTCCAATCAAAAGTTGAAGGTGTCTTTGTTATTTTGCCAAAGGGTGTCTGATTTCATATACCTCTTTTCATACTCCAGAATGCAGCGTAACAAGGGTCAATTTACTTCTTCAAAACCTGGTAATGATGACTCCTCATCCGCAGTCACAAGTTGGGAGTCTAACCAGAGCTGGGGACCTGATGGATCTGTAGCGCCTCTACAAGAAGTTTGGTGAGTATCCTTTGTACTGCCGACCGTCGTGATGTAGTAATTTGTCAATGCTGTTTTCCATCCATCCTGACTAACTTGTCCTCAGTTCACATTGTATGTCAAACGATGTTGACTTTGCTAGATATTATCTCATAACTTCTGATATTTTTAACTTTTTTTTAAAATAATAATGAAATTAGTTGTCTTAATATATCCTTAACAAGACAAATTTTTCATTTTATACATATGGAGACATTACTAGTCAAAGTTAACATCTTTGACTACCACAGTCAAATGAGGATAGTAAATTAGGGATGGTGGTAGTATCGTGTATTACGTGTAGTGCTCATCTTAACCAGGCTGCATATTTAGTCATCCAAGGTGTTGCTGTTGACATGGGAGACAAGTTTGATTTCAGTGATCCACTGTAATGTGATTTATTTAACTCCTTATTTGGCACGAAATTATATGCACCAATTTGAGGCTTGAAATTACAATTATCCTTAGCTTGATTTGTAAAGCCAGGTGCAAGTTTATTTATTACCTTTTGCAATATGTTTGTCAGTTGCCGACATTGTGGCATCAATGAAAAATCCACACCGATGATGCGCCGCGGACCTGAAGGACCGAGGACACTGTGTAATGCTTGTGGACTTATGTGGGCAAACAAGGTATTGGCCTTCTTGACCTTTGTTTCTGTTAACGCATGCATAAAATTAAAACTCAAAAAAACTTTCTTAGCCTCAATTTTTTGTCTCAGTTTTGCCAGTTCTGTGCATGAATGTTGACAAAAGTGCAACTTTCTTAATCCAGGTATATTCGTTTATTAGTTGATTTCTGACCATCTGACTCGCATTTTGAGAATTTTCAGGGAACTCTACGAGACCTCTCAAAAGCCGCAATGCCTGCCGGACAGATCGTTCCTTTGTCCCGGAACGAGGAGGTAACCTAGTGCACTGCTGAACTTTTATTTTAGCTCATTGGTTTCTTATGGAAATTTGAACAAGCTAATCCACCGTAGTTGGCATCGTCCTATACTAACTTTGATGCAATAATTGAAAGTTGAGATTGTCATGAAACGGTCCCTTTCTAATTTTTTGGTTGAAAATAAAACTAAAAAATTGGCTGTTGATTGACCTGAAAATCGTCTAAATATCTCATTAATCATGGTTAATCTCTAATTTAATTTTTGTTTAGTGTTAATTGGACCAAGAAACTTATTTATAATTAGTATGAGATTGTTTTCCCGAAAAATGCTAAACTTCTGAATTATTCAGATAGCTTGTAGTCAGCTTGCAAACTGTGATTAATTGGAAGATACCAGAAATTTTTGTTATTTTTTTTTTCCATTCTAAAAACCTCCTCTGATTAAGACGCTTCCTGGTGTCCTTCATTATGCTCTGATACAAAAGCAAAATGGAAACTTGGACGCTAACCAAATAGTTGGAGTTGCTGGAAATGTGAGTGATTCCTCGTGAAAGTGTACGTCCTATGCCGTGATTGCAGTTGAGGTCGACGATAGAACTGCAGTCGATTACTGATCACAGATTCCCATTCAATGGGTCTTTACAGTTGGGTCACATGTATTTTTTAGTCATGTATTTTTTTAGTCTTGGATGAGTTGTTGGAGACACTGAGATTAATTTGTAATCGTGCGTTCTCCTCATGCAACCCTTCTGTTTGATTAACGTCTTTTGTATGAGAAAATTTCAGTCTTTGACGCAAATCTGCTGTACTTCTACTAGGGCCTTTCGTTCCATGGTAGATCACACGATTATAGTAGTAGCTTGATTTTCCTTTAGTTGTTTTTGTATTTTCGATTAGGGGCAACTAAAATCGGGCATTATGTCTCATATGTATTGAAATCTTGCCTATAAATGAGCTTTTGTTTGTGTTTTAGATCAGACAGGTTTTTGTTTGTCATTGCCAGCTACCTTCTTTGCCCCACTTGGCCGACAAACACCCAATTCCAACCCTCTGTCAGCCTCTCAATGTCATGGTCCGGTACTTTTACCAAAACGTCAAGTGCACCATTGTCGTTTCTCTAGGTAAGAGTGCACGCTTTAAAGGGTTGAGCACTCATGAGGGATTGTGCACTAGCACTCTATCTCCGGTCTAGAGACGATGTGTATCGGAACCCTAGTCATGAACTCATGATCATCACAGTTGACACACGAAAACAATGAAACTAAGCAATACGATTATTGAAAAGAAGGGTTTTTTTGTCGAACACAACCTTTAAAAAACTTTTTTTCCAGACACAACCTTTAAAAAAAAAGTTTGTGAAACACAACCTTTAATAATTTTTTTTTTGTTAAACACGACATTTTAACTAGAGTTTGAACACTTGCAACGGGGTGACTTTCAGTCGATATTTGAGATAGAAAACGAGGTCGATTTGAGGTGTTTTTAGACTCGTTGGAAAGGTGGGAGTACAAGCTTTCCAGACATTATCAATACGCGGTGATAGGTGGCCTTATACGGGGTTTATTAATTATTAGTGTGTAAAGTAAGGTTGGTCAAGGAGTGAATTGGTGTTTTTCTGATTTGTTTTTCTCTCCAATTCACTCATTGACTAACCTTACTTTACACACCAATAGACCCCACATAAAGCCACCTATCACCACCGTATTGGTAACCATTGGAAAGCTTGTACTTCCACCTTTCCAAAGAGTCTAAGCACACCTCAAATCGAACTCGTTTGCTACCTTAAATATCGACTTAAAGTCACCCTATTGCAAGTGGTTAAATTCTGGCCAAAATGTCGTGTTTTACAAAAAAAAAATTATTAAAGGTTGTGTTTTACAAAAAAAAAAAATTAAAGGTGGTGTTTGGAAAAATAAGTTTTTTAAAAGTTGTGTTTGACAAAAAATTCTTGAAAAGAAATAATGAAGATTAACAAAGCTTGAGATGAGAAACAATTTCCTTCCAAAGAGACTTATTTGATAGTACAAGCCTAGTACGAGAAAATACTGATTGTGCAGAATCGCAATATGTTCCCTCCGGACCTAAGATAGAGTACTAGTGGTTCGAAAAGTGAGGACTCTCCACCGTCTAGTCTACTACGAGTAGTCTACTACTGTACTCGGGTCTGCTGATAGGCTATCGCACACCTATGCAAAGATAATATTTATACCCTAAACAACAAATGAATGTAGTACTTAGGGGCCGAACCTAAAGGAGACGGGAATTATTAATTAATTGTTATGGATTGAATTTTACCTTGAAGTCGGTTATCGTTTGAATTGGTTTGTTGATTTGTTTGATGATTAGAAAATAATAAACTAAATGATAAAAGGAGTCTAGGGAAGTCGGGTCACACATGCAAATTATGTAAATGCTTAAATTAAACATAGAAGTTGATAAAACGTTAATTGTTTAGGCTTAGAGACACCCACCTTACGATATTAGTGTCAACCATAGACCGGGTCCTAGAGAAACTCTCGTCCATGACTAGGTCGTCCTACTACGCATGCTTAGTCTAATTCAATTCCGTGCCTCTCGACTTTAGAACGAATGAACAAACTTAATCAATGAATAAGGCCTTTAAACAAAGATTAAACATTAAGATGCAAACATGTGATAGAAACAATTATACAATATTAACTTATCCTTATTTTGACATTTACATATTACTTAATCATGCACGACTTCCTTTATTCCCTAGACAAATGTAACTACTCAAACATGATGAAAATGTAAACTACACTAATGATAATTAAAATGATAAACATAATGGAAATGTAAATAGAAATTACCGTGCAATATGAAAATGAGCTAGAAATGGAAGAACAATGCTTGTAATGAAATAACTTGAAATAAGACTTTGGAATATAACTTGAATGGAAATTGTATTGAAATGTTTATAACAAAAATTAAATCTAAACTAAGCTAAGCTAATAACTAAACTAATCTAACTACTAAACTTAGAGAGAATTCTGAGAAATTGTGTATGTGTATAGTGTGTCTAGATGTTGAAGTTTACACCCTTTATATAGGAAATAAGAGGTGAAATTTAGAGCAAATACAAGGGGTCAACCCCAAATATTTTCTCTTAATTACTTGAGTAATTGCCTAGAGAATCTCATGTTGGCCATCAACTCCTTAATTGCACAATTAGCATCCAAAGAGCATCTTAAGATGAGCATCCAAGACATTTTCCCATCTTCTTCTACTTGGGCTTTAACACTTGATTTTATACTTGGGCCATTTCTTGACTTGTGTTGTGCATTTCTCAAATTAATCCACCACATTTGCTCATGCAAGTCCATGCTTTACTTCATTGTTGGTCCATTCTTCTCTTCATCTTAGCTTTGTATCTTATTGCTTGTAAATATGTGGAATTAAGCTCCTTAAAGTTTAAGTACCTACAAAATATGATAGAACGTGCAAATGCAACTAGAAATACAATATTAGCTCAAAATCACTAAGGTTAGTGGCCTTAGTGCATAATGTCAAATATATTAAAACTAAAAGAAGGAGATAAAGTCTATATAAAATGGACTTATCAGGGACGCACAAATCTTCAACTAATACTCAACTCTAGAGATACTCTCTCGTATTAGAGGTAGTCCCAACCGGTCTTGCGGATAAACTCTCATGGTTTCATGTACCTTGTTTAGTAAAAGTACACAACAATATTGGGTCACTTGTCTCTTCAAGAAGTAATCAGATCTCGACATATAATTTCCCGATCAACATGTCTTTCATGCTTCTCTCTCGATAATGACGAATATTGGATGTCCATGTCATCGTCCCGGAGACCTCATAGCTCTTGAAAGATGATCACCCTAATGCCGCTTCACCTAGTCTCGAACAAGGCTCGCCCTAGCTTAAAAGCAGCCCGTTGAGCAAAAGAAGATCCAGAAAGTGTCTCTAATATTTAGTTGTTGAAGACGTTCTTAAGTATTTGTAATTTTTTTGTTTTATTTATTACATCGGGTAAAACGGAATGAGATCCCGTTACTCACTTACTCCTAATGTAGAGAATGTAAGTCTACAATGGAAGAAATAATTTGTGTAGCGGATTTTCGACCATTTTCATGTTGGCAAAGACGAATTGTTATAACATCTCAACTCTCATTTCTACTACACAAAAAACAAAATATTTTATCTTTAATTTTGTTACTAAAGGGGTGTTTGGTTCAACTCATAAAGGTATGAGGTATGGGTTTGGAATGAGCCAAACCCATACCAAGTGTTTGTTTGGCAAAAATAGGGGTTTCATACCCATACCTCAAACCCATGAGGTATGGGTTTCTCATACCCAAGGGGGGAGATGGGTATGAGATTGATACCCATGGGTATCAAGTAATAAAACCAAAAAACATGAAAAAAATTTAAATGGAACATTTTAAATGAATTTTTTTTACATTTATTTGATTAACTCTTTATTTTCGTGATTTTTTGGTATCAAAAATAATTATTTTCAATGTTGTATTTTAGATTTTTTTAACTTTGGTGAAGTTCGATCTCATTCCACCCGAAATTGAAACAAACACATGGTATGAGGAATCAAGTTCCAAACCCATACCATCCGGTATGATTCCTGATTCCAAACCCATACCCACGTGCGAACCAAACACCCCCTAACATTCCAACTCTCATTAACTAACTTTTTTTACGGACATTAATTAATTAACTAACTTTTTACTTTTCGTAATTACTTTTTCACATATTTGTTTCACCCATGAGGGTAAAAACGCCGAGATCATGGTACGATACGTAATCGAAACGGCACCAACCCTAATCTCATTTTCCCCTAAATTGATCCAATAAAACTATACTGATTTGTCAATTCGGATCATTCTTATCCAATTTGAGTACATATTATCAAAATTAGCATCATTTTTGGGAATTTTTCTATTACATTTCTCTTTTTGATGTTAAAAAACGTTAAAAATGGCGAGAAATAGATCATCATCGAATTCTTTTAGATATTTAAATCCAGCGTATTATTTTCGGCGACCGAAACGTCTGGCATTGTTGTTTATTTTGTTCATCGTTGTAACTTTGCTTGTTTGGGATCGCCAAACTATTGTTAGAGACTATGAGGTTGCATTTCTTTACCCAATTCCGATCATTTGTTTATGTTTTTCTTATTTAGGGTATTAGTCATTTCTTTATGTTTCCGTTTTATGTCACATTTTGTTTTGAGGCGTAACGCCTCTAATTTTATTAGTCTTTGTGCCAAAAGCAAACCTAAATGCATTTATATTCATTTGTTGGGTGGAACATGATTGTTGAATTGTATATCGATTTATATAGATGTATGACATTTATAAGATCAAGGTTGTGTTGTGAATTATTGAGGTAGGTGATAGTTGTATCTGAAGCTAGTTGAAAGCTAGGACGTTGTTGTTGGGTGGTGTTTCGTAACAGCGAAATTGCTGAATTGAGGAAAATGTAAGTTGAATTGATGAAGGAATGTGTTGGGATTTTAAAAGAGAGTGGGATTTTGTATTTGAACTTTGATGATGGTGATTGAAGTTCAACTCATTGACCGTTTGATTCGTATATTGAGAAGTGGGTAATGGGTATTAAGCTGTGCAGTTTATTAGTTTTTGATCCTATTGACTGAGTACAGTTATTAGCGCGTTTAGGCGGGATTTTGTTTTGTTTTGGACACTACATGTGGCTGATGTGTCATAGTTGAATTTGTTCTAGTAAAGGTTAATGCTTTCGAGGAACTGATTGGAGATTGAGGAGGATCACCAAGGTTTGGCGATATGGCGTGGGACGTGGGTATGCATCGTGGAAAGTGGAACCCTTTATGCTTTGTGGAGAATGTTTTTAATCTACTCAAAATTACTTTGAGGCTGAGCCTTAAATCCTTTGTTGTGCATATAGTTTTTTTAATGAGGAGTGCCTTCTCAAGACCGCTGAATAGTTGTGTGAGGATAGGGTACTGTCATGTGCAGGGAATAGATGTTACTTTGGAAGGGTTCTAATGTGCCATTGCCGAGAGGTTATTGGCTTGGCACATGGCTGCTATAAATGTAACCGATTTATAAGGATGTACTGTTCTTGCCAGGGTTCATTTTTGTATCTGGCTCATCCCATTAAATCTTGATTTGAGAGTTGTTCTCATAAGCGATCGTTGCAGACTGATCTTGGTTGTTGCACCTTGAGTGCAGTAGATTCCGCCTCATAAATCGGTCCCCATTGCCTTCAAAATTTTGACAAGTCAACCGCGATGCATGTTATCGGTGACATTTGATATCATGATCTGGCCGGGTTTTTGTATGATTAGTTTCCACTTTTTAGGGCTCCTATTGTTGTTTACTTGGTATATTGAGTTTTAAGTATTTGCTCCAATATGTTAAGCATTGTGGTGCTCATTAAATTATTTTTATTTGCAGCTTTATGAGGATAGATGTTAAAGTTTCTGATTTCAATGTGTAGAGTATTGCTAAAAATTAAGTTTAAGAGTATGTGTTAAGGGAAGACCTATCGAGAATAGCAGTTTTTGTAGCTGGAGTAAGGACAATCCAGTTTGGTGATTTGTATGTGAATGCTCAATCTTATGACTGTTTCTATAGAACGTAAATGTTAGTTATTTGTTTTCTGTTACCCAGAATTATCAGCATGCCATAAAAAAAGACTAGTACTGTCGTGGTTAGCCTTTGTTCATCAACACTTTTGAGTTTTCTTCGGCTTTAACTTGAACCTTCAGAATTTTTTTTGTCTTACTAACTGTACGTATACACACCTTTTTAGGATTTATTACATGCTTTTTGAAGAAATGATTCCTTGCCTCCATGCAGGATGAGTTGGCAAGATTACTAGCAGACGTCAATCGATTGCAAGAGGAGGTAAATAGTTCCCATGCGTTGTCTTTGTTCTGCATCTGCTATTAATTGGCTGACTGCCTTACCATGTTTATGATTGTTGCTCACTTCTGCACTTTATTTTTTAGAAGAAAAATGATTTTGTTCCTTCTCATGCTCATCCTTGTAAACTATGTGACGGAGTCAGCCCAGATGTGTGTCCAAGTGTCGAACCTTGCTAGTTTATGAAAAATTCTCTTGTTTTTTATCTCGTACGACCATACTAGAGGTTATATGAAGATTTGGAGTAACTTAGATGGTAAAGCGTCGGAGCTTAGGCGGCAACTCTGCAAGTGTAGTGTGCACTAGGAAAGAAAAAAATTGTCCCAATTTTCTTGTATAACAATTAGAATTTTTAAGTCTTCAATTACTCTAATTTTTATTTGTATAGAATTTCTCTTTTCTATAAGCTAGCCATTGATATTTTTCTTTTCATTTGCCTTATCTTGTCAAAGCTTGAAGGATTAAAAAGTGATCGAGGCATGAATAATGGAAACTCAGAAAGTAAGGTTGTCTCAGAGGATCCTATTACAGTTGAGCGGAGACAGAAAGTTAAAGAGGCCATGCTTCATGCTTGGAGTTCTTATGAGAAATATGCTTGGGGGCAAGACGAACTTCAGGTATTTCTGGATGTTTGATTTGATAATGAACCACAAAAAAATATAGTTGAACGTTTGAACTATGAAAGTAACATTTAGTCTCAGTGTCTTGATGAAAATGTGTGTTTTAAAGCTTTATTGACAATGTCTTGGACTCTTGGTTAATAACTAAATAGAGTGAAAGACACACGATGGAGGAGATTTTGATATGTGTTTGTGTTGACTAATTTTTGAGCTATTTCTTGACTTTTATGATGCTTTTCCCTGTCGTTAGTGTCATAATTATGTGTTGTGGTTTTATTTTTCTCCACAGCCTCAGACGAAGGATGGCTCCAATAGCTTCGGTGGTCTTGGAGCAACACTTATTGATTCACTGGATACACTGTATATAATGGGCCTAGATGAACAGTTTCAGAGAGCAAGAGAGTGAGTTTTGGTTTATTTATTTATTTATTTTTCTCTGCCTCTTATTGATGTCTTGTTGAGTAACTTTTTTAGTGTTCTGTGGCACACAGGCACTACGTGTGCGATGAGTTGTGTTTGTCAACGAACTTTGTCTTGAAATCATGTGTCTAGATGATGGTAATTTTTGATGGAAAATAAAGGAGAACCCCATGTTTTTCTCGTATATTGCAGCAGAAATTCTGCTCCTGATATCTTCTTGTTCGTGTCCAGTAAAGTGTAGAAGAGAACAAGAATTTGGCTAATAATTTATGCTCAGTCCTTGTACATTTGGGGAAACCTATTATCCTTACTGCAGGATTTATTGTTGTGTGTTCCTTTAAGGTGTAACTGTACAAAGATATTATTACTAGAGATCTTTCGTTTGTGTGAGTTGCAATTCTTTTTAGCTAATTATTGTAAGAACAGTTAATTCTGTATTTTCATCAAGTCTGGAAGATTTGACTTTAGAGGTTTAAGTGACTGAAGGAACAGAGCTGTTTTTATTTATGTATTTGTTTGTTTTGTGTATAGTTGTGTTTACTGATTTTTGGCAATCCTCTATTTATTTTGTGACATTGAAATATTATCTAAAGCTTACAGGAGGGAAAATACTTTTCTGCTTATGCGTAAGTGTGCTTTTGAGAGTTTTCAGATGTTGATTTTATTCGCTAAATGATTGTGATGCTGAATTTTTTAGCTGCCTATCTCTTAGTTTATGAGTAACTTTGTTGGTCATTAATATATAATAATGTATTGCTCAGCTTGAATTAGGGTTCACTATGATGCGTGTATGTTACCCTCTTCAGCAGCAAACCAAATCAGCATATTGTTGTAACTTTAACAATCCCACTTCCTGCGCACCCACTTGTGTTTGTGTACCTATGTTTTTGAAAGTATTCGATTCTGTTCTGGTTACTGCCATTTGCTTTGGGCCACTGTGATCAGTAAGGGTATCTTATTTACCATTTACCTTCGTTGGCGTTTCTGATCTGTTTCCGTTGTCTTTTTTGTCGTTTATTTTGACTTTATTGTGCTGTCGTATAAATGTTGGTATTTGCTCCCTATATTTCTCAGCTCACTGACTTGAATCATTTTGCTGCAGTTGGGTCGCCAATTCATTGGATTTCAACAAAGATTATGATGCTAGTGTCTTTGAGACAACCATAAGGTTGCTTTATAAGGTTTATCGTCAGTTTTAGTCAGTGTTTCTTGAGCTTAATTTTCTGAACTTTCTTAATTTTGAGACTAATTTGCTGTTTGCATTTTAACAGAGTTGTTGGTGGACTTCTGAGTGCATATGATCTTTCTAATGACAAGATTTTCCTTGAAAAAGCCCGAGATATTGCGGATAGATTGCTTCCTGCATGGAATACATCTACTGGTATACCATACAATATTATTAATCTGGCTAATGGAGGACCACACAATCCTAGGTGGACAAGGGTAAGCTGTTGAATCATAGTCCATCATACCACAAACTTAGTCAGGTTTAGATTTTTTCGAAACCTGGATGTGATCTTAAGCCCTGTGTTCATTCCTACTCCATGTAGGGTGACAGCATTTTGGCAGATGCAGGCACAGAGCAACTTGAGTTCATAGCACTATCTCAGAGAACAGGGGACCCAAAGTACCAGCAGAAGGTAAAAAATTGTTTCATATAGTCGGGCACGGTGAAAGAACCAAGGCTGTTGACATTTTATTTCATATATATACACAGGTGGAAAACGTTATATTTGTGCTCAATGCGACATTTCCTGCTGATGGTCTGCTGCCTATTTATATAAATCCAAACAGTGGGTCAAAACGCTCAACTATAACTTTTGGTGCTATGGGTGACAGGTAAAAGTTGGTTAGTTCTCTTTGAAGCTTAAACTGGCATTTAGACCTTCGATATTTTACAGTAGTAAACAGCTTATGGTTGGGTTTATAACTAAACAAATAATTCTTGCAGCTTTTATGAATATCTACTCAAAGTATGGATACAAGGGAACAAAACTTCAGCTGTGAAATTTTACAGGTGAGCAATCACTTTTCCCATGTAGATCAAGAATATCTCTTTGATAAACGAAGCAGGTTGGATATTTCTCTTACAAAATAGTGAATGCGAGTTTAAGGTGGTTTTTGTCTTAAATGCTTCGATCACCTATTGGCTTATGAAAGTGCTGGTTGTGCTAAAAGACGTTTCTGCACGTGTATTGCAGTTGGTGGGAAAGAATTATCGTCTAACAATTGTTAGACCACTTCGATTATAGTCTGATTAATGCCAAAATTCTGTTATTTTCATACTCCCTCCAAATTTTAATTTTCTTCCCATTTGACTTTTTGGTCAAGATTTTGATATTTTGACCATAAATATCTTAAAAACTATAATGAATTGTCATATGTTGCTAATATATATTTACATTTACCATTTTAAAGTCTTTCAAAAAATATTTTCAAAACGATAAAATTAACATACAAATGCATAAAAAACTTGGTCAAAGTAACACATTGAAGACTGTGTAGTCAGATGGGAAATTGGATGGAGTACTTTATTTTAGATCCATCATATTTTTAGATGTGAAATATGTGGTACTCTTTGGTGTTTTTTATTTCCAAAATTTCAAAATCAGCAGCGTTAACCTTTACTCCATGGACTAGCGTGGGCTACTTCCTGTGCGACTCTTTTGTATTTTTTGCTCAACCCATTTGCATTTGCCACAATCAATATTGTTTGAAATGAACCTGAATACATCCCTTTTGAAGCAACTTCTTATAATGTTCTTGTGCTTGTGACCGTATTGGAAACAGAGAAATGTGGGAGACTTCAATGAAAGGATTGTCATCTTTAGTTCGGAGAACAACACCCTCGTCTTTCACATATATTTGTGAGAAAAGTGGGAATTTTTTCTATGACAAGGTAATTTATGGTGCTGCAACACAATTTTAATTATCACTAATTCTAAATCTGCTTAGGTTTATCCTAAATTTGGATGTGTAGATGGATGAGTTAGCATGCTTTGCTCCTGGAATGCTAGCTTTAGGATCATCTGGTTATGGCCCTGAAGAATCAGAGAAATTTATGTCGCTTGCTGAAGAGGTATTTTCAAACCTTTTTGGACGCAAGCAAAGTTCAACTATTTACTTTTGTAGACTCTTTCAACGGCATAAATGTTTATTGACTTCTTACAAAGATTTTGAAATGTGAAAAATTACCTGGCAATGTTTATCAATTAAGTTGATTGTTTAGATATATCAAAGCTATACCCTTCGGGGAAGTTTGGTGGTAAACCGTCAAAGCTTCTCAACAACAAATTGATTATCAAATAAGGGCATGTTATTAAAATATCCAATTGCATTTTAGATGGTGATCCACCGATCGCCCTTCACTTCTGATGTCAATTATGATACTCAAATGAGTTTTCAAAATCTGTCAGCAAGCATTAAACTGCCTCTGATCTCCCTTTACAAGCAAAACAAATGTTACCTTTCTCTCCTTCAAAAAGAAAACCGAGTGTTTTGGTGGATAACTTATGTCTCTTGTTGACTTGCCCTTTTTCGGATGAAGCTGGCCTGGACATGCTACAATTTCTATCAGTTAACACCAACTAAGCTAGCAGGGGAGAATTATTTTTTCCGTTCTGGACAGGTGAGAATCCTTTTCTTAGGGTGCATTATAGTTGGGAGTATATTCTGTTGTCTTATTCACTTAGGACACATGTTCAGGACATGTCTGTGGGGACATCTTGGAACATTCTGAGACCAGAGACGGTGGAATCACTGTTTTACCTGTGGCGTCTAACTGGAAATAAGACATACCAAGAATGGGGCTGGAACATATTTCAAGCATTCGAGAAAAACTCGCGGATAGAGTCTGGCTATGTGGGCCTCAAGGATGTAAGTTGCAAATCTCAAAAGCTCCTTCTGATTTCATACTACGAGTTTTTTTTTTTTTTAATGTTTTTTGACATGGTTTGTTTGAGGAAATCCCAAGACTCGGTATTCTTTGACTCTAGATTATGAAGCAAAATAGCTTTACTAAACTGGCTACACAGCTACACTTCTTTCTACTGTGAAATTTTGATGCAATTATCTTTACGGGTCATCCAGAGAAAGTCTCTCTTGAGTTTTTAACATTAGGAAAAGGTTGCATACATCCGACCCCCTTACATCACCATTTGCAGGGCCCTCAAGGGACTGAGGTAATGCGATTGTTTATGTTGTAAAAAATATTACCTTAATATTAGATATCTTGGATTTACGCTTTGGCAAACATCAACTGACTATTGTGAGTCCTCAACCTGGTAATGCTGTGGTCAGGTAAATACTGGTGTCAAGGACAATCTGATGCAAAGCTTCTTCCTGGCAGAAACCTTAAAATATTTCTTTCTCCTCTTTTCACCCCCGTCAGTCATTCCCCTAGATGAATGGGTTTTCAACACGGAAGCTCATCCGCTGAGAATCGTAACACGGTATGCTAGTGGGGAGCAGCATTATAGACCCGTTATACGGCAACGCGCTAGGAAAGAAGGGCGGAATGAACATCATACAATACGCAATTTTGATCACTTTAGATCATTTGGGTAGACGCTGATACCAAGTTCAGATTCCTTTTCCATCTCGCTTTGGAATCGACAATGTAGTCTGATAGATTGTTCCGGACACGGGATTAGGTCTTAACATCCTAATTCGGAGGTCCTGGAACCATTGTATTACCACATTTTGCTTCTCATGAGCTTCTATATCATCTTATAGGTGTGTAAAGTATATCATGTAGAAATCCAGCTTTATTGTTCAGTGTAGTTTCATGAGTATGTATAATTGTATATATACTCTAAATAGTACATTTTTTGGATAATTTGTATAGTTCAGTTATTGAAATGAAGAATGTGAGAATCGGGATACTATCCAGCTTTATTGTTCAGTGTAGTTTCATGAGTTATATGTGATTCATGTGAATGAGTTACATAGACACGATTGATGCTGACATGATTTGAAATTTTGAACCATCCCTAGTAGAAGATATTTGTCCTTTTGAAACAGCCGACATCCCAAGAGTCAAATTTTGGGTTTTTATTTTGTTTGTCTTATTCATTTGGTCCACACCTGGACGAGCTTACCGTTAACCAAACATAAAAACTTTTTTTTAGTACCTATTTCAAAGTTACAACCCTATCCAACCAATACTCTATTTATTCCTGTTAATAGTTATCCATTTCACAAAATCTCATTGAAGACAGGCGATGACGGATACCGTTTTCTCTCACAAAATACCCATTGAGAGGTGAGTGGGAAGCACATAGGGGTGCCCCACCTTATCCCCTCTCCCCTTTTGTGAGAAGTCTTTAGCTTGTGACGGGATTAGCCATTTATCCTTGTTTAAAATTCTTCTCACATATTTCAAACGATAACTATTGATTGGGATAGAAGGTAGATGAACTCATGTATTTTTAATATGGATCACTATTAAAGATCAACCGATAAGTGATTGTTCTAGCTTTACTATAGATCTTGGAATTGGCCCTAGAATGCAATAATGTTAAAACTTGCGAGATAGAGCTTTGCTCGCTTTAGTGGTCCAACCCGACCCGAAATCGGACTAACTCGGATGGTCTACACTAGACCTGACAACATTAAACCCGATGCGAATAACCCAACCAGTACCTGACTCGACACCAAACTGCGGACCCGACCTGAATTGAGCCCACCCTATATGATTCAATCCGAATGTTTATTGTTGAAAACTGGCCGTTATCCATAAATAACTAGATAATAACCTACCCAAAATAATCCGAATTAAGTCAACCTAAACCCAAACCGATTGGCCAATTTATCATGTCTAGTCTACCCTAAGAACTAATAAAGATATATATAAACCTTGATTATGATTGGCCAAAGATCCTACACTAAAAACTTAGATGAAACAAAAGAGAAAGAGAAGAGTGAAAAGGGAGGGAAGAATATCATTTCCTATCATCATCATCATATCATAGAAACTTCTATTCATTCATTCCTCCAAACCCTTCTTCCATACTTCAACCTTCAACATTCAAACTCTCTCTTAATCCCTACAAAATGCCACTATAACCCACCATACTAATCGATATCAATATCGACATTAATCAATCAATCAATCAATATATCTCAATTAATCGAAATTAATATGCGAAAATGTATAGAAGAGAGGTAATTCGAACCTCTCAATTACTCTCTTTTCTTCCTAAACATCGTCTTCCTAATTCATCTTTTTCTCCTACTTTCTTCAATCGCAATGATTCTCAAGACTCTACTACACCCACTAAATCATCTACTCCACCCACTAAATCAATTGAACAATTAGGGTTTTCAATTCCTACTAATTCCACTTTTTCAGCTAAAAGGGTTTCTCTTTTTTCACCCCTTTTGCTTGATTTTACTCCCCAACACTCCCCTTTTCACCGCAGTAAGTAATTTCTTTAGTTACCTTTTTTATTCTTTGTGACGGGTATTTTAATTAAAGTTAAAACAAATGATTGAGACGAATATCTTTGATTATGGAGGTACTTGCTAATAAGTAGTTGTTTTGTTTAATGCCCCTCCGTCTCAATCATTTGTTTACCGGTTTAATTCTTTGTGACGGGTATTTTAGTTAAACTTTAATTACTTATTGGTTTGTCTAATTTTTAGTTTTATTTTATTATTAAAAATGATGGGTTTCAGGTTTTTTTACTAGAGCTAAGGAAGTTAAACAGATTGAAGTTAGTGATCAACACAGGTATTTTATCCACTCACTTTTAATTATTCCATTCGTCCCAATCATTTGCTTACATTTTGCTTTTTAATTCTTTGTGAGGAGTATTTTAATTATAATTAAACAAATGCTTGGGACGGAGTGAGTATTGTATTTAATGTTGTTAATGCTAGTAGTGTTTTTGTATTATTGTGCTATTTTCAATGGTGGGTGTAGTAGTAATTGTGGTGGATAATCGAAATCACAAAAACTTAAATAAGACTGTTGCACGGTATATTAATGGCCCGTTCTATGTTATACACCTCGTTTGTTGGTAGCAATTGTAACTGGTGGCGGAACCAAGAATTGTAGTTATAGGGGAACTATTAACGGAATAAGGTAAACTAGAAAAAGTGTTAAGTTTTACATTGCTCGGAGGGTGACTGGCCCTGCTAATCCCCTAGTTCGGCCACTGGTCTTACATTTGTCATGGTATTCACTGTCATATGTCGTAATCTGTTTATGAGGCCTCTGTCAACTTGGAAGTTCTAGTATAGTCCTATAGTTTCAGAATGAATTTCATTTGTTGTCACTAATTGAAATCTATTGTTAAACAATGGTGTCGTAGTCAACGTGCTGTTACAACTGCATTATGGTGCAATTTTCTTGTCTTTTCGCTCAAGATTGGTGTCTGGTTTGCAACCTCTAGCCACGTAATGCTGGCTGAAGCCATACATTCTATTGCAGATTTTGCTAATCAGGTACTTCTCAGTGCCTGTGTTCCGGCAGCTACTTTTTATTTGTTTTCTTTTTGAAGGTTCTTAGCACTGAAATTGACTCTATCTATTATTCAGTGCAGAGTGACTAATTCTTCTTCACATTGTAGGCGCTTCTTGCATATGGTTTGAGTAGCTCAAGGCGTGGCCCAGATGCTATTCATCCGTACGTATTTCTTTGAAACATACTCTATTATTGTTACGTGCATGACTCCATCTACTTCCCGTTCCCTCGTCACCAACCCTTCAAAAATTGTTTAAGTAGATGGTGAGCTACCACTAATGGAGGAATTTACTGTATGTTCTAGGAACTACTTGTAGTTAACTACTGTCACTCTCATTCTGTATAGCACTATACAGGCCCAAGGAACTTATATACGTTGTAGTGTAACTAATACTTGTACTTCTACTCTTTATGTTCCTGTTGTTCATATTTTTTGTAGGAAAGATTATTTAACCGGTAGTGTATCTAATACTTGAGTTTTATCAAAATTCTTAATTTGGATGTTGAATTCGTAAATTGGATATGGAAGGTACTTTTCTTTGCTAATACGTCAATCTAGTTCAGTACATAAGGAATGAAAAATAGTACGAGTAAAATATAATCCGTTCTTTGTGCTCTGCCTTTGTGAGGAGAATGACGTGTTCACATATTGTAACTGTATTTTGATTTCGCCATCAGTGAGAATGAATCAGGAAATCTATAGTTCTTTCCATTAAGAATATAGGCGATTACTATTGTCTTTTTGGTGACTGAAAGGATAGTAGTATGAAAACCAAACAGACATTTTTGTGTGTGTTTGGGACAATAGTGCCCATGGCCTAAAATTGCTGAAGTGGGCTGAATTCAGAAACGGTGACTATGCAGTATAGTCGCTGTGAAAGGGCAGAATATGATAATGGTAGTAGCTGAAATATGAAAAAATTTCTATGTTTAGAATGAATTGATTATTTGAGCATTTGAGGATATGCTTCCTAAACCACCTCTCTTGTTGCTTTGATTATTATGGAGAATATTTTTTTTTTCACTGAAACCAATTGCTTTGTGCTTTTATAGCTATGGCTACTCTAAGGAACGATTTGTCTGGTCCTTGATATCTGCTGTTGGTATATTCTGCATCGGGTCTGGTGCAACCATAGTTCATGGATTTCAACATTTGTGGACTTCACAGGTAATCTAAGTAATTATTGTTTCTTAGAGACAATTAAAGTTCATGTCTAAGACACAATTGAAGTCTCTAATCTACTCTGTGTCTTCTTCAGCCACCTGAACATATTAAATATGCAGCTCTTGTGATTGGTGGTTCCTTTTTCATTGAAGGTCGAGTCTCTTCACGGATGTTTCTATTCATTATAACTATCATTAAAGGTACTCTGTTTATATGAAACTTGCGATTTTTCAGGTGCTTCGCTTTTTGTTGCAATTGATGCTGTTAGGAAAGGTGCTGCTGCTGAGGGAATGAAACTTAAAGACTACATTTGGCGAGGACACGATCCAACTGCTGTCGCTGTCATGACCGAGGTATTTATTTTAACTAATTACAATTACACAATTGAAGTCCTGGCTTCAGAGATCCATTGCAATGCTATTGCTGTTATTGACTCCCAATATATTAATTCTCTCATATTTTGATATTACATATCTCTTACAACTTTACAACTTACACCAAAACCAACAAAAAATGGAAAAAAAAAAGGTTTATACTATTCTAGATCCTTCTCTTGTTTCCATGTGCTCAGTCACATATTCCAACTTGCAGGATGGTGCTGCAGTCACTGGCCTTGCTATTGCTGGTGCATCACTACTCGCAGTGCATCTCACTGGCAATCCTATTTACGATCCCATTGGTTCTATTGTTGTGGGCAACCTTCTTGGAATGGTGAGCATTACTTTCTGGGTGTATGGAAGTTTATTTATGCTTGAAGTTGATTTCTATTTATGACATTATTGGTTTGTATATCAGGGTATAACCTCACATAGTTGCTTATCAAATTCGTCAACTGCTCCTTTCTACATTTACGACGCTTCTGTTTTTGATACCCTTCATTAGTGCATTATTGCGTAAGTTGCTTCATAAACTTAGAATCTTAGGCGGGCATGCATTTCTAGGTTGCATTTTGAAGAGGTAACAGGACTTCTCTTTTACATTGCACTTGGTAATAATGATGGCCCTTTTTAATTTATTCAAGCTTTATTTAATTTGAATGCGAACGGGTAACAGTGGCAAGTATCTAGTTAAGTTTATTGACTTTTTGTACACAGCATCATGTTTTTAGAGTGTGTATTGGATTAAGCAAATTGCATAGGACGCTGTAGAGCAATCACACAGCCATTGGCAAAAGAAGCTAGCACATGGCACACATAGAGTATTGTGGACCTGAGCAGATCAAATCGTGTCTGGTTCGTGTCCGATGGCAACTTTAAATGGGCCATTATCTTCCCAATCCTAACCTAACCCAATTACCTAAACATGTCAATTATCTCAAATCTAAACCAGACCGATGTATTCAACCCTTTTACTGTAAAGCAGTTCAGTTTTAACCTCCTTAACCCATACAACCCAACTAACCCTGTATAACTCATCGACCCAAAAATGGCGAATGGTATATTTTTTTAAAAGGTTAGGTAGGCTATCAAGGCAACTCATCCCAGTTATGACCCATTTAAATGAGTGGGTTATTCGTGTCAGGTTCGTGTCGAAAGACCTCAACCCTAACCCCCACAGATATAAACTTCTTGTCGTGTTCATATCAGTCCAACTACTTAAATGGGTTATAATGTCTTAACATCAACCTGCTAATTTGTGTTAGGTTTGTGTCATGTTTTCGTGTTGGGTCAATGATTGCCATTTGCCACCTCTTGCCGGTTCTAGTGTGCTGCAGCAACTTAAGGTTTTTACAACTTTAAGAATCTTTGGTAGGACTGATTATTTATATGTTGACAGAAGTGGAAGTATCAAACCTTAATAATGAAATTAATCGATCTGATCATCTGCTTGGCAATATCATCATTATGTTTCGTCATCTTAGAAGTGCTGTGTTAGTGTTTAATTCTTGATTACATCAGTTGTTATTTAGATAGTTCTTTGTTGCTGTTAGACATTATGACGCCCTACCATGGAGCCACAGGCCATGTAGGGGGGAAGACATGTTGCGCTAGTTGAAATCTTGTTGGAATGTGCCTAAGTTTACGATTTTGGCTGGAGATAACTTTCTTACTACTATTTTCTCTCCCTTTTGGGATGGGTGTATTTGCAGGTGGCCATATTCCTTATCCAAAGGAACAGACATGCTTTGATTGGTAGGGCAATTGATGATCAAGATATGCAGAAGGTCATGGAGTTTTTGAAGAATGATCCTGTATGTCTTACTAATTTTCTATCATGGGCAGTTCAGTTGCCGTGCATTTGTCATTTGACAGTCTCATTATAGTGCATCTCCTTTAAAGTTTAAACATTGTGTGTCCTTAATCTCTTTCAGGTTGTAGATTCATTGTATGACTGCAAAAGTGAGGTGATTGGCCCTGGTTTCTTCAGATTTAAGGCAGAAATTGGTAATTTGATCCTTCATTTTATGTTGAAGTAATTTCGTGGAACTCGTTATCTTTGTTGCCAGTGATAGAAGGGAAATTTCTTTTCTGGATTGCTGCCAGGCCTTATTCAATTTTATATAGTGCCCTGTTTCCCGTTTTCTCTCTTGTTTGTGTGTATACAAATCCTCTTCAATTTTCTCATCCATATTATCTTATGTTAAAAAAAATTAAGCAAGTATTATTGTACAAGGGCTTGCCTTGTACGGACTACGGAGTACCAGTGAGGTTCTTTTTGGCATTTCTTTGTTGTAATTCTTGGCACAGTTTTCTTATGGATCAACCGATTATAGTCTTTCCATGTGGAACATAAGGTAAGGTTACGAGTGCGCGGTCATAGCCTCATAGGCAAAGTTTTTGAGGCTATTGATTAATGTTGCTATTGTGAAACTAGCATTCTATTTCTATGTCCGAGAGTCTATCTATTGAGATATTTGCTGGTAGTCTCATTGTATTCGACATTACCCTAGTTGTCAGTTATGTTTTTATAGTTTTTTATTTAAATCTATTACTGTAAAAGCTGTCCGGTTAACGTGTTGCTTTGTGACCGTGAGGTCACGGGTTCAAGTCCTTGGAGCGGCCTCTTGCCAAAATGGCAAGGGAAGGCTTGCCCCAATTACACCCTTGTGGTGGGATCTTTCCCCGGACCCTTGCCTAGTGGGGACGCCATTGTGCACCGGGCTGCCCTTTTACTGTAAAAGCTGTTTGATGAAAGCCGTTTGAGTGACCCATTTTTTTTATCAATTAGCATGCTCAATACTCAGTTGAACTTAGTAATATGAACTAAACATGCAAAAATGTTGATTCAACAGATTTCAATGGTGTAGTCCTTGTCCAGAATTATATTAACCGAGCTGGACGTGGAGAGTGGGCTAAACAGGTTATTTGAAGTTCTTTATATTCACTCTTAATTCCCCGATTCCTTCATACTGGTCTTTCGTCTTTTTTTTTTTCACATTTTTTTGTCTCCTTAAATCTCTAATATGGTGCTAAATTCTATTCCTCCGAACTGTGCAGTTCAAGGATGCTGCAAAAGGGGATGATGATGAAGAACTGATGAGGGTTATGTCCAATTACGGTATGCCATAACTTATGTATCTTTTGCAATCTATACAACCAGTCAACCATACCGGTCCATTCCTAATGGAACCAAAAACTCCTATTTCTGTTGACTTTGGAATACAAGATAAAACAAAAATGACTCACTAAATTGTTTGCGGTTTTTCTATTATGATGAAGTAGCATTTGGTCAATGTAATTTTCTATGCAATTTCATTGGTTTTGAATTCTTCAATCTTCACAACCTGGTAGGTCCGACCTCTCGAGACTAGGGCTAGAGTCTAGATACAGTAGAATTTGGGGAAATTCACCCATTGTCATCCCTAGAAATAGCCTAACTGACGGTTTATGGCAGGTGAAGAAGTCGTGACAGCCTTAGGAAGCGAAGTCGACAGGCTAGAAAGGGAGATCCAGACACTCGTTCCTGGAATTAGACATGTCGATATTGAGGCTCATAACCCAATTACTCCTCCTTGACATATTGATCCACTGATTAGGGTACATACGCGTGATATTTATTGTTTTGCTTCGCTCTGGCTGAGTGCTTCTTTATACACTTACCGTATCTCAATCCATTTTCCAATCTTTCGGATATGTACATAACTTGCTGCCGGAGCAAATTACTATCCTAATACTGTTTTTTACTCGTTTACACTGTTCATCTCGTCCTCAATTATACTCGGTAGGATTTTGTTTAAGCAAAAAAGTTACTGTATTTGTATTAGGATTTTTTGAATTTTATTGACAGGTATGTTAGTCGAAAAACTACGCGGTTTAATGCAAATTAAATCGTAGAACTTTTATGTCACGGTTTAATCTTGGTGGTTGTGTCGCAAGTCTCAAATATGTGGCCGTGTAACTTGGGATTTTTTTTTTTTTTTTTTTTTTTAATTTTACAATCAAGTTAACGAGTTTTACAATTTACTTGGAAAATATTTATGATTATGGTGGTGATGAAAGTTCCCCACTTTTGTTTTATGGCATGCTTAGTGGCGTGTTTGTTGTGAGTTTGTCAATGACAGCATGGATTGTCTTTTTTTTATTTTTTTTATTTAATCCGTTTTAAGTTTAAGGCGGACACGTTTGCCTCAAACAAGAAGTGTAAAATAGTTTTATTTTAATTCCTTTTAGCGTAGACAATTTTATTGAAGTCTTTGTGATCGTCAGTCATAGTGAGTAATTTCCTTGTAGTGAGGGAGACGTTACTGGGTAGAAACTAAAGAGGGTAAGTGTCTTAATTGATCGGTCTAGTCGTCTTTGCGGATTTTCCCTGTCCATAACTCATTACCAGTGAAAATTTCAAACATCTATCTAGGTGCCAACATATGGTAGGTAATCAACGTTTCTGTCGAAATGGACCCGGAAAATCGACTGTGTTTTTCTTCTTTGTTTTTTCAATTCTTTACTGATAGTAAATAATTAATTCATTTTAAAAATGTTATGTTACCGAACTTTCACTAAAAAAATATGTCAAAAGTAAAACGATGTGATGTAAATGAAATGAGAAGAAGATATAAAAGAGAAGGTCGATAACATAACTCTCCGCGTACATGCATGATGCATGCATGAATCATGATGAAAGGAACGTTACGCCGGGAATTTCTCGGAAACTTCATGCAGCATTAGTCAGTCTCCCTCACTAGAGTCACTGCTACTACTGCTTACAGTCTATTAAACATCAATGTTTCCTCCGTTTCATTTGATTGTATACGCGGGAAGTAAAATTATCGCTATATGCAAACTTAATCCAATCCGACATGAAAATAATTCAGAGAAGAGAGCAACAATTTTCGGTTACTTCACTAATTTTAGATGAACACAATTTACTAATCATTTTCGATTTAATTATTACCATATAATAATTATTTTCCAAATGTGGGTAAAACTCCATTTTTTACGTGAACTATCTACCCTAACTTTTCTCTTAATCATTCAATTTTACGCATTTTTTACCTTTCATGGTGTTTCTTTTTTTTCCCTTTTTTTTTGTTTTTGTTTTTATGATGATCCGTTTATTTTTTACATATTCCCAAATAATAAAAATAGTAATAGTATCATTTAATTATTTTTTTTTTCCGTTTTATTTTCCTTTTGTTTTTGTGGGGAGGTTTTGTTTAGTAGGAGTTTGTTAGCTCCTTAATTTTTTTTGGTTTCCCCCCCAAAAACAAGAGAGTGTCTTTGGTGTCATTTCTCCTTAATCTCGTGTTTTCGAGGGTGTTTGTGTTTGTGTTTTAATCGAATTTAATTAAAGAAAGAAAGAAGAAGAAAGTTTAATTAATTAAGGAAGGAATTATTTAAATTTTTTATAATGACGTCGGATGGTCAGAAGGAGGTGACGGCCTCGTCACCACCACCGGAAAAATCTGACCTGGAGGCCGGTACTACAAATGGGGTTACCGCTGAACAACGAGAACATAACACTAATAATAATAATAATCATAATCATGATCATGACGAGGAGGACGAGGAGTACGAGGATGACCCTTTTGATATTGCCAATACTAAGAATGCTCCTGTTGAATCTCTCAAACGTTGGAGGGTATGATTTTGATTTTACATGTTTTGTTTTACTTTTCGCAAATTCCTGTATAAAACCGTCTTACAATGATATGTATGGAATGCAAGTAACAAGGTTAGTTTAGAAACATTAAGTGACTAAAAAAAATATTCTTTTTTGATTGCAGCAAGCAGCTCTTGTGCTCAATGCATCCAGACGGTTTCGTTATACACTTGACCTAAAGAAGGATGACGAGCGAGAGCAGAGGAGGAGGATGATAAGAGCCCATGCTCAAGTTGTGAGAGTAAGTATTTGAATTATAACCTGATTTCGCCATTGACATTTTTTTTTTTTTTTTTTTGCTAAATGGGATTTCAATTTTCTGACTGTTATTTCTTCTGGTTGTTTATTAGGCTGCAATGCTCTTCAAATTGGCTGGGGAACGAGATATAGGTAACGACTGGATCCTGTGTTTTGCGGTCTACAGCATTCCTTTGTTCTGAGTTACTGTCCTACATGACTTTCCAAAAATGTTCTGAGTTACTGTCAATTTCGGTCTTCCTAAACGGAATGCAGAACATTCATTCTGAATTAGATGTTTGTTAGCGTAGCTGATATAGTCATTCAAATCCCGCCAACATCAAAACTGTCATTGTAACTTCTGTACTTCTGTTTAATCTACAGGAGTATTGGGTCCTTCAATATCACTTCCAAGATCAACGGGTGACTTTGGAATCGGAGTTGAACAGCTTACCGCAATGACCAGGGATAATAACTCTACTGCTTTGGAGCAATATGGCGGTGTAAGTAACTAACTCATCATGGTTTCTCCCTTAACTACCACCTAGTACTGTTATGTTAATGGACTTTGGAGCATTTTGAATTTCAGGTAAAAGGGTTAGAAGGTATGATTAGTACGAACTTAGAGACCGGAGTTCCTGGAGAGGAAGACGATATTGCAAAGCGAAGAGACACGTTTGGATCAAATACATACCCTACAAAAAAGGGAAAGAGTTTCCTGGTATACAGCCTGTTTATATCACGGAAGCAAATTCAAATTCTCGGCTTCCTCAAAAAACTTACTGACTGTTAATGATTTGTTGTTTTGCAGTCTTTTCTGTGGGAATCTTGGCAAGATTTGACCCTTATCATCTTAATCATAGCTGCAATTGTTTCTCTAGTATTAGGGATAAAAACTGAGGTAAGTTCGGCTTATGGTACTTCTTTTGTCAAAAACATTTTTTTGTTGCTGTTGGTTGCTGATGATCTCACATTAAGACGAATAAGTTGATTTGAAATCTCACTATCGACCTCTTGGCCTAAAAAAAGTGATATTTCCCGCGCAGTGTCATACTTGTTTGTTTCTAGGCCGGTTTTCTTAAGATTAGTACGATTCTGATATCTGACCTATCTATATGTTCTGTGATCTATGGAGAGTTGAACTTTGCGCAGTAGAGTCGTGATCATATATTATTTAGGTCTTTCTCAAATTTCGGTTTTGTATACTGAGGTTCTGAATTTGGAATTCTTGTGCAGGGTCTTGCAGAAGGATGGTATGACGGTGGAAGCATTGTCTTTGCTGTATTGCTTGTCATTCTTGTTACAGGTAAGACTGTAAGATTATCTAATAACAGTGAGTCTTGTATGAGACGGTTGCACTCACAGCTGGTCTTACATGTGATCTTTAGTTTGTCTATAATAGTTAGTTTCATTCTGATGTTAACCTAAATTCAATTCTGTGATAGCCATCAGTGATTATCGACAATCCCTGCAGTTTCAAAATTTGAATGAAGAAAAACGGAATATACAACTAGAGGTGCATGACTCTCACCAGACCTCATTATAAACTTATCCTTTTTTCTTTGGCTTTTCTCATTTTTACACATTGAAAATTGTCGATGCAGGTGATCAGAGGTGGCAGAAGAGAGAAGATCTCTATCTACGACATTGTTGTTGGAGATGTTGTTCCTCTTAAAATTGGAGATCAAGTATACATACATACCGCTTGTGCTCATTTTTTTTTAAATACTGATGCAGTGTTTGTGTAAAGTGATTATTTTTCCGTTCCTCAGGTTCCTGCCGATGGGCTCTTCGTTTCTGGTCACGCCCTATCCATTGATGAATCAAGCATGACTGGAGAGAGCAAGATTGTAAGCCTGTCATTTACGCTTATTCTTTAAAAAAAATAGTTTTTTGGTTATCAAGTGACAATTGACGAATGATATATTTCTTTCGACAGGTTCACAAGGATAAGAAATCACCCTTTCTTTTGGCTGGATGTAAAGTAGCCGATGGCTTTGGAATTATGCTGGTGCGTATCTCTCCTGTGTTTCATGTTCTAATGCTCTAGAGTAGACCGTCAAATTCTGACCTGACCCGTTATTCAATGAGCATGAACTTCAGAATCGGTATTGCTTTCACTTTTTTTCATGCTGAGCACTGAGCAGTACTTTTTATCATTTGTAGGTAACAAGTGTTGGAATTAATACCGAGTGGGGATTGCTCATGGCCAGTATCTCTGAGGATACGGGTGAAGAAACCCCCTTACAGGTTCCAAACTGACCTCCCTTCCTCTAATTCTTCTTCTATAACATACACGCTTAAGTAATACGCCTATTACAACTGCGTTTAATAGGTCCGCTTGAATGGGGTTGCAACTTTCATTGGTATAGTTGGACTCACTGTTGCCATTGCTGTTCTGGCCGTCTTGTTGCTCCGGTAAGTTTCAGTAGCTTTATTACTCTGACATCTCATACTGCTGACATGGCTATAACACTGTTAAATCATGGTTCTTGCAGATACTTTACTGGTCATACAAAGAATGCCGAAGGTGTGGTTGAGTTTGTCCGTGGGAAAACTAGTATTAGTCAAGCCATAGATGGAGTGATAGAAATCTTTACAATTGCAGTAAGTTTGATTATTCTAATTTCTAAGCTTATAACAACCAAACTTTTTTTTTCACTTGTGTTGCTCGAGTTCTTGATCAACTTTTGCATGACTTCAGGTCACTATAGTGGTGGTTGCGGTACCTGAAGGGCTTCCGTTGGCAGTTACCTTAACGTAATAAGTCTTGTTTATGCTCTCACTAAAATTTCCAAAGCTTTAAGTTTCTGAAATTCCCGAAAAATCTCTTTGCATCTCAGTTTTCAGTTGTTGATTTTTCGACAGGCTAGCCTACTCTATGCGCAAAATGATGGCAGATAAAGCCTTGGTATGTACCTCTATTTTTTTGTCCTCTATGCTTGTTTTAGATTTGGTTCCCTGATTGAAATTCAATTTCTATCGCCAGAATAAAACACTCGTTTACATTTGCAGGTTCGCAGACTTTCAGCTTGTGAAACTATGGGATCTGCGACTACTATATGTAGCGACAAAACTGGAACTCTGACCCTGAATCAGGTGAATAAAATGTACTTGCTCATGAGGGCTTCTTTCTGTGATAATATTAACATAGGTTTCTAAACATACAGCTGATTTGTTTTTATAGATGACTGTTGTCGATGCATATGCTGGTAAAAAGAAGTTGAGTCCGCCAAGCGATACAAGCCAGATGACAGCAGAACATTCTGCTCTTGTTATTGAAGGTGTTGCAGTCAATACCACTGGTAGTGTTTTTGTCCCTAAGGTATATGTTATGTTTCTTCATTACCATTCCTCTCTTATTTCTCAGAAATTCATGTATATTTGCACGGTTTGATATTGCGTATTGTTCCTCTTTGACAGAATGGCGGTGAAACAGAAGTTTCAGGTTCTCCAACTGAGAAGGCTATCTTATCCTGGGGAGTCCAGGTATCCTTTCTGTATTAATCTCAGATTTTGTTCTGATTCCTGTTTTTTTTTTCCGCTTTTTCTTAATTTTACAATTCTTGTCCTGCAGCTGGGCATGAAGTTCGAGACTGTGAGGTCTGAAGCCATTACTCTCCATGTTTCACCTTTCAATTCAGAGAAAAAGAGAGGTGGAGTTGCATTGCAGCTGGTAACTTTTCCCTCTGTCCGTGACATTGAAGCTTAAAATTGATTTCGTGTAATCTTTTATTCACTCTTTTGTTTACTCTTGAAATTACCGCAGTCCAACTCAGATGTTCATATTCACTGGAAGGGAGCAGCTGAAATGGTCCTTGCTTCATGTACACAATTCCTTGACGCCGATGGTTCTGTCAAGTCTATCGAGAATGACAAGGTAACAATTAATCCTATGTAACCTCGTAAGTCTTTTAACTTTTACTAAGATGACTGTTTTAGTCGAGAATGAGAAATCGTATGTTCTGTTAAGTACTCTTCTTTTAGGGCTGTTTTTGTAGCTTTAACAGCTTGCTGATCCGTCTTTCTAGTAGAGACTTTCATTTTTGATTTTTCTGTAAGCCGACATTCACTTATTTTTTCTTCTGCAGGCATACTTCAGAGGTGTCATTGATGATATGGCAGCGAAAAGTTTGCGGTGTGTTGCATTGGCCTATAAACCATTCAACAGAAATGATGTTCCAAATACCAATGAGGAAGCGCTAGCAGAATGGGTTCTACCGGAAGATAACCTGGTTTTGCTTGCCATTGTTGGTATCAAGGTATTATCCATAGTAGTCCCACTTCAAGATCTAGATACCCTTCTGTTTCTTCGATACCTTTAAATTGCCTTTCTGAAAAAGTATGAGAAAGTATGATTCAATGAAAAAACCTAGTGGAACAACATTTTGCATAAGGCTGTCTACATTTGTGTCCCACCACATCCGAGGAGGAAACGAGTTAATAAGTGACGTATGCAATGCTTGTGTAGGATCCTTGCCGACCTGGTGTAGATGAAGCTGTCAGACTTTGTGCAGCAGCTGGTGTGAAGGTATTTTGAGAAATTTCATGTTAAATGAGTCGGTTAACAAAATTAATTTGTCTTGAGATTACAATTAACTTCAAAGCGAAAATTACAGGTTCGTATGGTCACTGGAGACAATATTCAGACAGCAAGAGCAATTGCAACAGAATGTGGAATTCTTGCTCCAGGTGCTGATACCTCAGAACCCACTGTAATTGAAGGGAAAACGTTCCGTGCACTTTCTGAGCAAGAAAGAGAGGAAGTTGCCAAAAAAATAACGGTATGTCAGATTGGTTTTTTGGAACTATTGGAAGTAAACGTGTCAAAATCGACCTCTTTTGGGGTGTCAAGCACGCGTAAGGAATCCTCAGGCCACCTACATGGCTAACTGGCTATGTGTGTATCAGAGAATCTAACATTGGTGATTGATTGCCTACAGGTTATGGGAAGGTCATCTCCGAATGATAAATTGTTGCTTGTGCAAGCTCTACGAAAGGCGGGTGAAGTCGTGGCTGTTACTGGTGATGGCACTAATGATGCTCCTGCTCTTCATGAGGTCTTATTTTGGTCCTAAACTAAATTTTACACGTACAATTGATTCCCGGTTACCTGGTATCTAAGGTTTTTAGTGCCTTGTAATGTTAACTATTGTTGTTACCTTTGTACTTTAGGCTGATATTGGTCTTTCCATGGGCATTTCCGGAACAGAAGTCGCTAAAGAAAGCTCTGATATCATTATCTTGGATGATAACTTTGCATCTGTTGTGAAGGTAGCTTTCATGTTTTCCCTCATTTTACAATATGGTGCTGAAAACACAAAGAGACGGTTTTTGAATGATCATGGTGAAGTTGCATTGGAGCCCTAAAATCCCACCTTGTAATAAGCGCAGACAGTTTACTGGCTTATTCTGCTATAATGCATCTTATCCCAAAACCAGAGGACATTGATAACGGAATAACAATGGATGTATACTTTCAGGTTGTGCGATGGGGACGTTCAGTGTACGCAAATATTCAGAAATTCATACAGTTTCAGCTGACAGTAAATGTAGCTGCACTTATTATTAATGTCGTTGCTGCAGTTTCATCTGGAAGTATTCCTCTTAATGCAGTGCAGGTATAAACTCTTGTTTTTTGCTGTTACTCTTTGGTTTAAGGCTCTCTCCCTTCTCTAATGATTGATTTATCCTCTCCCAGCTTCTGTGGGTTAATCTCATCATGGATACCCTTGGAGCCCTCGCTTTAGCCACTGAACCCCCAACTAACCAGCTTATGCGTAGAGCTCCGGTTGGCAGAAGGTTAGTTTTGAACCTCCCCTATTAGACCATCTTTCCGTAACTCAAAAATATTATGAAGACTTCCTAGGTTTCAAAATAAAATTGTTGAAAGCAAACTCTTCTATTGTGACCGGATCATCTTATATAAGTTTTCGCGCAGAAAAGTAATGATCAATGTTGTTGTTGTTGCCGATTTGTATGATCAGGGAACCTCTTGTAACTAACATCATGTGGAGGAATCTGCTAGTACAGGTAAAGATTCTGTTCATCTGGTTTTCAGAATAATTTCGATGAAATTTACAGATTTTTAAAAATCATATTCCAATTTTCCGCTTTGGTTTGCAGGCAATATATCAAGTCACTGTCCTCCTCCTCTTCAACTTTGGTGGCAGCAGTTTCGCTCTCTTACAAGAAGGCAACTTGGAACATCAGAATAAGTTGAAGAACACTTTGATCTTCAACGCATTCGTTATTTGTCAGATATTCAACGAGTTCAACGCCAGAAAGCCAGAAGAATTGAACGTTTTCAAAGGCGTAACACAAAATAAACTCTTCATGGGAATAATTGCAGTCACAGTTGTGCTTCAGGTTCTTCCTTATCCTTTCTTACCATCGTATCCCTGTGTTTTTTGTTAGTTTTCTGCATTGTTCCTAAAAAACAACCGTCTTTCTTCAACAGATTGTCATTATCGAGTTCCTTGGGAAATTCACATCAACCGTTAGACTGAACTGGCAGCTATGGCTTCTTTCGATTGGCATTGGCTTGTTCAGGTTAGTATAAACATTCTCCTTATTCGTTTTTTTTTTTTTTTTTTTTTTTTTTTGTCTCGACCATTTGCACATTCTATGCAGCAGTTTGTCAAAAAGACGTTTCGTTTGGCATTGGCTTGTACAGAGGTGCAGTAATGCATCTGAACTTTCCTGCAATACTGATGTATTTCTTCTGTTTATTTCAACAGTTGGCCTCTTGCTCTCGTCGGGAAGTTCATACCAGTTCCAAAGACACCCTTGTCCAGAATGCTCAAAAAATCATTCCAAAGATGTAAACTTTCGCGTAATAATGCATGAATGAATAGCTTTGGCATCTATGGTTGGTTGCAGTAAAAATTTAGGAGGAAGACCACCCCTTCAGCAATTCTGACTAGTAAGATTGGTGTGTACTTAATTATTGATTTATCTGTAAAGAGACCGATAAATTAGTAACATTCCTTCAAGTGTAAATGCGAACTGATATATTGTAATAACTATTTAATTTACAATGTCCTTTCCCTTTTTGTTTTTACCAAGAGGATTACTCCGATTTCAGATTGTCGATATTTTTCTTCTGAATGAGTTTTTCCATTCAGTTAAAATCTGTTTAACAGCAGCATCAGCAGTCATACACTATAATACACAAACTCTACAGCAAGTGTCTGAAAGGCGAAGCCATGCTTTGGCACAAAAGGTCCCAACTTTTGTACTCCTGAACATAATATACAACATAATCCGGGAAAAACTCCGAAAATTGGTGGAACCATACTTTGGTACAAGGAATCCCAACTTTTATATTCAAGAACATAATATACAACATAATTTGGGAAGAACTAGGGCAACTAATGTCGCGGTTCCCTGCTTTCTGAACATAAACTGGGATAATTCTGCATAATCATAATTATAGTTTCTTAAGAGTTACATAATGAAAAACGAAGGATGAGATGCAACCAAGACGACTTTGATATAACACAAACCACACTCGAAAAAATATACTACAAATGGAATCAAAGTATCAAACTGAGGATGTCTAAATCACACTGTCTATAACAAAAATAAGACTAATACAAATTCAAAACTATATTAACACCTGTATCTCTAAATAGCTTGTCGCCGTAACGTTTGCTCAGGCAAGCTGTACTGAATCCAAGTATACTTCAATAAATCATTAAACTTTCAACTTTTCTCCAGGATAGTTTGATTTTACCTGTGATGTGGATCTGAATGCACTGAAGATGGTTCTCTATGGAATATTAACAAAAACACGAATACGCCAGGTGGTTCTTCTTGGTGATGTAATCAGATATGAACTGATCAGGAGAAGCAGAAGAACTGGAAGTGTCGGTCGGGACTAGTATCTGAGTCTTGCCGGACGAGATCCGCTTCCCAACGACATTGTCGTAGAACAGGCCAGAAATGGCTGGTACAAAAACGTCGCTTTCTGAACACATGTAGAAATCAATAACATCTTCTAACATTGGTGCTTCTGAATCAAGGAATTGATCCTTCTTATCCGTAGGCATTATCCCCTCCTGCAGTGGCAGACAGAAGATGTTCGAAAATTTGTAAGTCGTTACTATATAAAATTACTATTAGTAACGTTAACACCAAAATTGGGTAAAATTCAGAAAAGAAAAAAAAGGGCGCCGTGGACTCATGGCCCCTATGTCACTGCACATGGATCTAACATTGCTCTCCTACAATGGTTGCACGACGCATTAAGATGCCAACATTGATCTTCGGTTTTTGATAGAAACTTGTAATATGTGAGACTATCATGAACTCTTCCACAGTTCCATATTCTGGACTGAGATCTCAATTGCTATATCAATACCAGGTAAATTTTATAGTGATACTGATACGGGTCTGTTGAAGGGGAGCCTTGGCGCACCGGTTAAGGTGTTGCTTTGTGACCGTGAGGTCACGGGTTCAAGTCCTTGGAGCGGCCTCTTGCCAAAATGGCAAGGGAAGGCTTTCCCCAATTACACCCTTGTGATGAGACCCTTCCCCGGACCCTCGCCTAGCGGGGACGCTATCGTGCACCGGGCTGCCCTTTTTTACTGATACGGGTCTGTTGGACCTGCTAGGCAACTTAAATGCACTACAACGTCATTTACAAAAAAAATAAAGTTATACTATATACTTAATACTCCTATAATTCTCAGCTTAGAACACTGTCATTCTAATCTGTTTTCTTAACGCACGAATTTCTTCACGCTCACGTTCCTGTGATATTACATATTACCGTCGTGTCTCAAAGACTCCTGCATGTGACTCATATTGACCAAGGGGTAATAACTACTAATATTAGCTTGGAAAAAACTTAAACCTTGCGACGATCAAGTTAGATACATTATATATCTATGTAGCAATGCATCTCCTTGACCTCCGAAAATAGTACTCCATAAAAAAAACGGAAATTTCCCATGGTACCCTCGAAGTTTGGCAGATTACACATGGTACCCCTCATTTTAAGTTTCTACATATGGTACCCCTGTATTTACCGTTTTCTTTCCCAGAATGCCCTTTGCCAAAGTTCCGTCATCACTCCGTTACTCCTCTGCCTAATAACCCTCTTTTTTTGTTATTTAATACACTAATACTACATTAATATATCTTAATCCCTAAACCAATTATCACCATCTTCTTCAAAATTACCAAAAAGCAACCTCTTTTACCCACCACCATACCAATCACCTTCATCATCATCTTAACTGCCAACAGCTTCCCGCCCTCGCTGAGCACTGCACCACCACCAAGTCGACGCCACCGTGCCACCACCACCAAGCCGTCGACGCCAAACCAGTCCACAACCCACAATTGTCGCCTCTCTCCCCTTTTCCTCCTCTCCCATTCTGTACTCCTTCCACACGACAACACCGTGATCACCATCGCACAACCTTCACCAACGCACAACCTCCTCCTCCCCTTTCTTTTTCCACCGTCGTCGACACTCCTGGAGTTCAGGCGACCATCGTCGGTGCAACTCGTCGTCACCCTTTATTATGAAAAAAAAAAATAGATCTGAGGATTGTTGATGGTTGGAAGAGACAAGGTGGAGAATGGGCGGCTGGTGATGTCGCCGCCTTTCTACTATTTTCTGGTGTGATTTTTTTCAGATTTGGATTTTTTTTAGTGTGGTGATTGTTATTGTGTGAGTTGGTGGTGATTTTATTGTTGGCGGCTGATGGTGGTGGTTATTGTTGGTGTGGGTAGTGGTGATCAAAGATGATGTTGATGGTTGATATAATGGTGGCCTGGTGGACTGGTTTGGCGAAGTCGCCTGAGTATGGTGGGGGTGGGGTGGGGGAGTGATGGTTGGGATTTAGATATTGAAGTTAGTTTATTGTATAAATTAATGATTTATGTCTTATTAGTGTATTAAATAACCAAAAAAAGGGGTCATTAGTTAGAGGACTAACGGAATGATGACGGAAATTGGGCAAGGGGCATTTTGGGAAAGAAAAAGGTAAATATAGGGGTATCATATGTAGAAACTTAAAATGAGGGGTACCATGTGTAATCTGCCAAAGTTCGAGGGTACCATGGGAAAAAACCGTAAAAAAAAAGACAGACACTGCCGCAAGTTAGGCAACCAGAAAAAAAAAACGGAAATTACCCATAGTACCCCTGAATTTTGTCAGATTTCTCATGGTACCCCTACTTTTAAGAATATGTCCATGGCACCCTTGAGGTTTCATTTTTGTGCCCGTGGTACCCCTTAATGTAACGACCGTTAACTAGGCGTTAAATTTTGATGACGTGGCAATAACTAATAAATTAAAAATTAAAAATAAATATGAAAAAAAAAAAATTTGAACATTTCCCATGGTACCCCTATGTTTTATATATTTTTCCCCATATATCCCTAAGGTGTAAAATTTTTTCCATGGTACCCTTGAGTCATTAATATATGGTTTTAATGTTCATGTCTTCCCTAAGATCAATTTTAATTTACGTTACTCCACATATATAGACCCCATGAAATCATTTAAGTACCTCATGACATTATTTGAGAGTGAGTGAAGGCCAGAAGAAACAGCCAATAATAAATTTGATGTGCAAACACCTTAGTCAAATATTCACAATAGCATTCGTGCATTAGTCTTCGCTTGAAACTATCATAACTCACCTATCTCTTGAAATTAACATGTCCAACCTATACCATTTTAAAGCTTCATATTTTAGCTTTCACCTCCAATAAGAACTCTACATATTAAAGTTTGAGTAGTAGCAGGTCATGTGTGAAACGTTCAGCATTCAGCCATGTAACAGCAACATTGAGGCTACATATCTCTTTGCTTGAGTGAACTATTTTTTCCCACAATGCACCAAATGAAACCTAATTGAGTTATCTTTTATTTTTAATTTGAATCACATATTATAGGCCTCTAGATTGTGAGATATAGTTGTTTCTTTGTTGACAGGTCAAAGGGAAATGCAAAAATTCATTTTGCCTACTCAACTTATAATGCATATATTTGGACTTGTAGAGCAGCTACGAACGTGATTCAGAAACTAGTGTTTGGCTAACATCTCAAGCTTGCTAGTCACGTAAATATCATGAAAAATTAGTTAGTAAAACTTGAGATATGAAGCTTGAAAATCAGGCTTGTTGTATTGAACATTCTAAATGCTCAAAAGTTTATATTAATGACTTAAGGGTACCGTGGGAAAATTTTTACACCTTAGGGATATCTAGGGAAAAATGTATAAAATATAGGGGTATCATGGGAAATGTTCAAATTTTTATTTTTATTTCAAATTTATTATTAATTTTTAATTTATTAATTATTGCCACGTCATCAAAATTTAACTTCTAGTTAACGGTCGTTACATTAAGGGGTACCATGGGCATAAAAATGAAACCTCAGGGGTACCATGGACATATTATTAAAAGAAGGGGTACCATGGGAAATCTGACAAAATTCAGGGGTACCATGGGAAATTTCCGAAAAAAAATATTAAGGAAAAGAATAGCAAATGTTATTGAGGAAATGTATACCTTTGTGTAAGCTTTGGGGAAGAGCTCCTTCAGTTCACTAAGACTATTGTTCCATCTGGGTTGAGTCAAATAGATTGTGGTATCCTTGCCATACCCAACTTTTCTTAAAAATACAGCAACTTCTCTAGCATCAAAACAACTTTTCGATCCATCACTAGTAGGCTCTAGGCAACCCTTCTTCTCTAAAGCATCGACCCTCAAATCCACTGCTATGAAGCGACCATCCGACTTCCGGCTCAAAGTTCGTAGACGTTCAACCATCGAGTTCACAACTCCACGGACTTCAGATTGCAACTCTAATGATCCGAACATTGCCATGCAAGCAACTGAATCAATCTCACTTTTGACATTATTCGTCTTTTTCATATTTATCGACGGGAAAGATGTGGCTAGCCTAATATTGCCCTTTTTCTGAAACTGTGGCTTAATAATTTCAGCAATATGGTCTTTCGTAACACGAGCTGGAACCTTCACAACTGCAAGGTTTTTTGCTGATATTTTTGTAGATGGTTCCTTTACTACCCTAACCACTCCATCCAAGCTTTTGATAAACTTTTGAGCATCATAAACATCTTCGAAATCCCTGCGAGTGAAAACGATGTTAAGAATTGAGTAATTGTAGAGAATGTAACTAATCTCATTCCTACACAAAACATCTATTAAGCGACATAAATCCTTGATAATTATAGATCAGAATGGCGATTCAGCTAAACACTGACGGTGCACTCTCGTCCTCTCAAATCGCAATTTATGTAGTCAAAGTAAATTGTGACAAAGATAGTCAGGCTGATAATATGTTTCTAAATAAGCACTCTGTATCTCATTAAAGTGTTTAGAGTAGTTCCAGACAAGTATCATGTCTACACACCAAATATACGACATACTGATGTAACGAAGCTTTCCGTTCATTTGATATGATGCTTCTAACCCTAGATGTGTAGTGTGAATTTAGCATCACTTAATAATGTAAAGGAAAGAAAGCATTTAAAATGCAGCCAAAAGCCAACTCTGCGATTCCTAAGAAAGACGCTGGCATACAGTCGTGTATACTAATGCCAGTTAGAGTGCAAATTCCATGGAACAGTATGTTGGGAAAATAAAGCATCATAAGGTTTGATTACTGACTTCTTGTCCCCAAGTTTACTTCCCCTGATGTCAGGAAGTACAAGAGTTGCACCAATGCTTCTCGCAACTACCACCGCATCAGCAATCTGTGTCAAAAGAGTTGTAGAGATAAAGCTTAAAACTCAATCACATGTTTGACAAATAGTACTGTGAATAGACAGCAAGTCTCATTGAAGACATGCATCCTGCTTTTGTCTTATCTACCCACTTGGGTATTACTTGACCCGTCTTCAGCTTGTGACGGATATGCCCGTCTTCAATGAGACTTGTTGATCACCACAAATTCTCATTGAAGACGAGCATATCTATCACAAGCTGAAGACGGGTCAAGTAATACCCAAGTGGAGAGATATGCTCGTCTTCAATGCGAATTTGTGGTGAATAGAGCATGATGTTTTCCTTCCAAATCTCTCTTATGTTGGACGGACTTTACCTTTGCTCAAAGGAGGGAAAAGTGGTTCTATCTATTTCCCTCTAACCCAACTATCTAAACAAAGGAAGTCAGTGTACACAACCTGACAACCTCCCTCTCTGTAAGCAACACATAGAGGTCGTGTCCAGATCGACTCAAAATGAAAATTGCATCGAGACACATCACAATAAAAAGAAGCGCGGTAAATTTAACCATGGCCTATAGTTAAGCGTTTGACTAGGTACCTGTGAGACATGGTATTCTGGACCATCAGTCAAGGAAAAGGTAAGATATCCCTCAGATTGATCAGATTTTGCTGTAAGACGGAACATGAAACATGTTAATAACCACATTGCACCAAAAAGGACAAGATGCAAGAAAAAACAAGTTTAGAATTAATACTTGGTTTAGTCCAACAAGGTTTAAGTTTAGGAGCATCATCTCCCCATAGTCCACTAGTATCAACAAGATCATCAATCTGTTCTTCGAACTTGGATCCTTCAAATGGGTCTTTCTGGGTTATTGCCATCTTCACCTTCATGATCCAAAAAAACATTTTTAGAAAAAAAAAATTAAAAGAAAAAACTGCAGAAGATGTTAATAATTTACAGTAATCAATCTTAAATTTCAAGTTTCAAGATGCAAATTTCCAGGTTATGATCATGGGATACCCAATTTGATCTACTATAAGTCAAATAGACAACAACTAAGTGCATCAAGAGCTCCTTCAAATTGCGAGGCAATAAGGGTCGGATGTATGCAGTCTTACCCACTGTCAGCAACACAAACAGACTGTTTCCGAATTACCCAAAACACATAAACACATGAGAACCATTTCAGAAATACAGAATGATCAGATTATTAAAAACCCATGAAAAGAACCCTCAATTTGCGAGTCAAAAGGGGTCGGATGTACGCAACCTTACCCCAGTATTAGCAACACAAAGCGGCAATTTCCGAATGACAAAAAATGCAAAAAATGATCAGAAACACAGAAAAAACAGAACCCAGTGCATCAAGGGCTCCTGCAGATTGTCAGTATTAGCAACACAAAGAGACTGTTTCCGAACAACCCAAAACACAGAATGATCAGAAAAAAACAAACCCATTACAGAAAAATGAAAACCCACCTGAGAATTAGAACTAAAATGCTCTCTTTTAATCATATGAGCAAGCATAACAAACATAGTAACAGTAAGAAAACCAGCAAGTATTTGTCTTGGATCAGCAATTATACTTGATACCCATTTTCCTGCTTTTAATCCCCAATTTGTTCTTGGCTTTTCTTTCTTCTTATCTCTACCATTATGTTCTCTCTCAGATCTCTGCATCATTTCTTACAGAAGAAAATTCTGAATGCAATGCAATACAATACAGATGAAATACTAACAGTTTAATGAAAATAATTGTGATAATTATTAAGAAAGATTGTTTCTTTATATGAAATGATAGCAGATATCAACAGAAATTAAGGTTGTTGTTGTTGATTAGTAAGTTGGAAAATTAAGAAAACGTTGAATTGAATGGTGAGAAAGTGAGAATGAAGTCAGAGTAGACAGCTTTGGCTTTATTTGTTATAGCCGCCGACAGTCTCTTTGTGATTGTGATTTACTGCCTAATTACTACACTTTTGGTATAATTACAGACATAATTAGTTAATTACTGTTTTTGCTACTTTTTGCTTTGAATATTTCTGAATTTCGGATCTCTTTTTTACGATTAGTAGAAGTTGAACTGAACTGAGCTGAATTGAGTTGGATGGAGCTGAAAAAACGAGTTAATTTGTGGAGAGATGAGTTGAACTTAATGGAGCTCCAGTGAAAGTTAATTTGTCAAGAAATGAGTTGAGTTGAATTGATTGGAAGATTTGGAATTGAAGTGAACTGAATAGAACTTAATTGAACTAAAATGAGCTAAAATTAAGCCAGAAAGAACATAGTCTTAAAGTTCTGCCTCGGTTTATAGTTACACTTGCTTTTTTATGTGTTTTAGTCAATAGTTTACACTTTTTTTTATAGTAAATAAACCAACACATGTGTGTGAGAAGTGAGGACTGAGGACCATTACATTTCCTCCACATTTTAAGTTGTTTTTTAATTTTGTTAATAATTGTACTCATGCCTCTCTCACAAAAATTCTACCGTCCTCCCGGAGGACGGTACTCCTCACACACAAATACAATCCACCTAAGTGGAATATTATAATGGCTTGTGTGTAAGGAGTACCATGGTAGAATTACTCCATCTCTCATCCCCCCTACTACTAAGAGAATAAAAATTCTCAAAAGTTTTCCCTCCAAACTCCACCTACTTATATAAGGAAAGAAATAAATTTTTTCCATTAAACTATAATTTTTTTCTTAAAGCATGACTCTTTTTATTAAATTCTAAATTATAATTATATAATGTTTTAATCAAAATAAAATAAAAAGAGTATAAAATTATAAAATACAAAATCGTTAATTTTTTTTCGAAAATGATTTATTGCATACTTAAACTGTATAAAACAATAAAATAATATTATTAGCTACGTGAAAAAACTCATTAAGATAATTTAAGCAAAGTTATAAAAAAAAATCATTAACTTTATGTTAAAAAGAAAAACATGGCATACTACATTTTTTTTTCTCATATTAAAATACAATTAGGTGAAATATAAAAATTTGAAGGTATAAAATTTGGAATGAATCCTCCTAGGAGTATATACTAAGAGAATAAAATTCTTCCCAATTTTCCTCCAAAAGGTATTAAGCTAAATAAGAAAACAAAAATACTTCTTTCTTTAAATTATTATCATTTCATCAAAATATAACCTTTTAATCAAATAATAGTATTTTCTTTTAAAATCTTAATCATAATATTTTAATTAAAGAAGATAAATTTACTATAATTTTATAAACTGTAAATTTCTAAATTTTTGTTATGTATTATTATATATGAGAGAATGACTTGACACATTTTGTATAAAACAAAATATTAAACTGATATTATTAGCTTCGTCACAAAAAAAATAAAAAAATCATTAACATAATTTGAGAAAATTTATTATTTGTAATCATTAGTTTTATATTAAAGAAAAAAATCATTAAACATATTTTATAACTTTACTAAATTCTCTTTGATTAGTTCATAGTTCATTTTTTTCTCATATCGAAATACAATTGGGTATATGAAAAATATGAAAAATTAATAATGTATCAATTTAAAATATTTAAACAATAACTAAAAACAAAACTTCTATATATACCACAAATGTGCGGGATTTACACTATTAAATACCAATAGTATAATTGTTACATTCTCTAATATCCCTATCTAAAAAACCGCGCATTTGCGCGGGATCTATGCTAGTTACCTTAATAAGCGTGTATAAAATAATAAACTATCTAGTGGAGCGGAGGGAGTATCATTTACAGTATTTTTAGACATTTATATAAATTTTAGTTGATTAGTTTTAATGAGTACATTAAAATATCATTTTTTTTTTAGAAATTTTACAAGTATATAAGTAATACCCGGAGTAGAATTAACGACATTAGCATTGGCAAATGTCCAAAAGACAAATGGCAATAAATGACCGGGATGGAGGAGTATTACTCTGTGGGTTTGAATCCTTTGTTATTTATTCTAATTTGGGTGTTTTGATCATTTCCTTCCTTTTTTTAATGAAAGAGAATAATTATTCGTTAATAAAACGTTTTAAGACACCTACAAAAGACATTCATAATTGAAAACAAATATAATAGAAACCGAAGAAAAAGAATTCTCTTGTAAACTAATGATCTCAAGCCATGATCTAACAATTCGACACGTTCGCGTATAACTATCCTTATGGAGCTTTTGAGGGGATCCTTCATTTGATTCATTATATATCTTCTACTAATTTCAAAGATCATTGACAAATTTGGGCATGATTGAGCGAAAGATTGGTTTCAACAATATGATGATGGCGGCATTTCTAGTAATTGTGCTTGGGAGTATGGGGTGGAGTTTATGATGTGTGATGTCATTATTGGCGAGAGTTAAAGAAATTTTAATGTATTGTTCTCCACTATCAGAGTAAATTTTTTATTTATTTATAAATTAAAATTTTTTTAAACAAGTTTTTGAAAACGAGTGAAAATTTGAGTTATATCAGACTTATTTTTGAGAGGGTGAAACAAAATAATTTGGTAAAGTGATCTACAAAAATAAGATAGTATTTAAAATTATCATGAGAGTAATAAGCAGGTGAAGTTCAAACATCGGTAAATAATAATTCAAGCGGTGCAAAAGACTTTAATGAGGTTTGTGAAAAATTATAACTTATGGCTCTTGCTTATTATATCGCAAGAGTTACAATTTGAAAAAGAATGGAGAATATTTAAATTATAAGTGTTTCTTAAACAAGAAATGATGTCAAAGATGACCGGGTGATAGGTGAGATAGATACACTTATACGGTGGAAGGAGTCCATTCATATGTGCCAATACTGTTGATGGTGCCCCAAATAAGAACCCGGTACATCTGCAAGTCCTTAACAAGAAAAGAAGTGGGAGAAAAAAAAAGTAAGCGTTATTATCTTTGCAAAATTGAGAGATGGAAATATTGTTGCGAGAAATTTGAGGGACACATAAAACATTTTTGAAAAGCAATTTATTATAATGAATAGAAAAGGTAAAAGAGCCCATGTGAGTGTTCGGAATACCAATATCATCGCCAATAATTATATTGTCCGGACCATCGTATGGTTTGTGAAGAACATGGTTTTCAATATCGTTAGTGAGATGATGAGTTGCACTAGTGTCAAGTAGTCATGGGTTAGAAGAGGTAACGATTTGGTGGTGGTGTGTTGTGTGGACTTGAGTACGAGTCGGGGGAGTTATGGTGGCGGTGGGAGGTGGGAAGATGAACGAGAGGCAAGCATTCGAAAGCAACAATATTGACACTTACCTTTAAAAGGGTATGGACTGAAGGTTTTGGGGGCGGTTGTTGGACTTGGGACGGTATGATACCGGGTTGGCAGAGGTTGGATTAAGAGCGGGTTAATTGAGGGACCATACATTGTTCTTACCAATATTGATTAGTTCGAAATATTTAAAATTTTGATTAGTAAATCTAAAGGGAAAATGTAGGTTTCATATATTGTTCTTACTTTTTTAATGATCCTAAACATATAGAAAAAAACATAAAATATCTGAGTTGAGTCTCAATCATAGCTCATGCCCCATAACAAGTATAGGTTGAAGATATTTGGTTTAAATCTAAGTGCACTAATAATTTTCATATTTTTTAGACATGTTCTTTTGAACTTAATGTCAAATCAATTTAGTTTCAATTTATGTCTATTGAGTTTCCCACTTAAATGCAAACAGTTAAATTCAGTTCAAAAAATTGAAGTATAAAATAAGTTATACTAGTCACGATTTTACCATCCATAAAAAAAGTAACATCCATTGTATAAGCACAATTTAAGTGTGTAATATTAACAACTAAATAGGTTCGTCCGTATAATCACGACCCGTGATTGCCCTAAGCCGAATTTTAATCATCTTAAAGCAAGCTGTCGTGAATTGCAGAAAAGCCCTTTTGATTGCGCGGAAATAGTAACTGAACCACTTAACTTGGGCCAATTGTGAGATTAAGCTCTATAAGGCCTTGTTCTTTTGGACTGAAACTAATCTGATCTGAACTGAACTGAACTTATAGGATCTGAACTGAACTGAACTTATAGAATCTGAACTGAACTGAACTTATAGGATCTGAACTGAACTTATAGGATCTCGAATCAATCGAATCGAACTTATAGGATCTCGAATCGAACTTAAATTAAGTGAGGTATAGGATCTCGAATCCCAACTTATAAGATCCGAATCAATCGAATCGAACTTATAAGATCTCGAATCGAATCGAACTTATAGGATCTCGAATCGAATCGAACTTATAGGATCTCGAATCGAATCGAATCGAACTTATAGGATCTGAAGTGAACTTAAATTAAGTGACTTTAAGTCCAAAAGAACAGGGCCTAAGTCCCATAAATTACATATGTTGTAATTTGGATCCTTTAACTTGGTAATTGTGAGATTAAGCTCTATAAGTTATATGTAGTAATTTGGTCCCATAAAGTTGACCAAAAGTGAAATCAAACCCAATTTCCAATTTCAACCTAAACTATAATAAAATATTTATATATCTAAGCTCATCATAAACTAAAAAAATTATTACAATTATAAAAATTTGTAACTAATTTATTAACATAATTTTAAGAATATATATTTATTAGTTTATTCCAATTTTAATAAATAAATCTATATAAATGTGAGAATACTTTATACAAAAATCCAATTTTATGTAATTCATGCAAGTAAGTTTTATTAAATGTAAAATACAACATGCAAATTTTGTAAATTTATAATAAACGTTATTATGGGTTAATAAATTGTATAACTGAATATACAACAACTCTCCTATATGACCGTCCTATAGCATAGGACTGACCCAAAATGAGAAAAGACCAAAGATAATATTTAATATAATATTTATTTTAATTTTAGTTTAACAACACGACATTGTATGATAAAAACTAACCTATTTAAATATACAAGTTATTAATATAAAATTCTAGTTTATCAAAATAATTTTTTTGTATAAGTATATTAACTAATTTTTTGCGAGTTTTGGTCATTTGATTGAAAAAGAGACTTATAAGTTAATTATTTGGGGTTTTGGGTTATGGGCTGGTCTTATGTTATAAGACAGTCTTATAGAACAATTTGTGCTGAATATAATATGATTTTTTTATTGCGAATCTTGTGATTTTGGTTGAAAAGTAAAAAATTGGGTTTAATTTCACTTCTAGTCAAATTTATTATAAGACTTAACCAGTATAGATCTCGCATGCATGCGCGGTATATAGAACTTTTACATTTTAATGCAGTATTTGTAGAACTTAAATTGATGCGTTATTAATTCCATATTTCACCCTTTTTATTTTTATTTGAAAAAAAGTGGAAATCTTATTAAGAGAATTGAGTGAAGTCATAAAATGTGTATTTAATGATATTTTTTTTACCGCAAAACTAATGATTTTAAATTATAACTCTTCTTAAATAATTTTGATGAATTTTTTGTTAGTAATTTATAACTTTTAGATTTATACCAATTTTGTTTTATTTTAATTAGACAAATATAATTTAGAGTTTATGAAAAATTATAGTAATAGTGATTAAAAGATTAAAGAATTATATGTTAATAAAAATAATAATAACTTATTAAAATGTAAAGTATAAGAAGTTTTATTCTCTTGGTATATAAGAGACTACAACAGAGTACATTAATCTCACAATTGTTCAAAATCCTCTATTTACTAAAAGAATAGGTGAAACTAGGAATTTTCCCGCTCAAATCACCCTCAACTACAAATTGGGCCTTAATAGCAAATAGGTTTGGTTATTCTCAAATATTGGGCTTAAATTTTTGTTTATTTTATACAAATGTTGCCCTACTTTATAATTCTTATTTCTCAATATTTGTAGAGAAATATATTACACTTAAAATACTTCAGACTATCATGTATTTTACGCATGCTATATTTCATAATATATGCCAGTTTGTATGATTATTATATATTTTACTCATATTATTATTATCACATTTTAACCATAAATATATTTTAATTATTATATTAAAGAATTTTCTCCATCACAATTATCATCGAATTCTTTGAAACATACATCGCCAAAGTGGCGAAATACTAATTAGTGTAATTTTATAAAATACGAAAATCTCCCTAAAATACAACACCAAATACACAATATTTATTAAAATTAGTAAATGTAATGATATTTTGATTTTTTGTATGTAAAATTGTCCTTAAGTTTTCCCTTTTCTATCTTAATAATTAATAGAACACATCAATATTGTAGACTTTAACAGTAAGTTTAAAGTGTAATTATTAATAATGCTAGTTTCTCTAGATATATTAAAATCTAAAATACCGTGCATTTGCACGGAATCTAAACAAGTAAAAGAGTAAATCACTACTTTCACCCTTTTAATGGGACGAAAATATTCATTAAACTCATTTTAACTGGACGAAAATCATCTATTACAACCTTTTTCTAATTAGCTTATTATCATGTTAGAAAATCCGATATAATAATACAAATGCCTAATGGCCTAATCACTCCCTTGATAACCAGTTAACAAACCCGCGGGTTAATATAACGTACACGAGATCTGTGACGGGGAAAAAAAATTAAAAAAATTAGAATCCCTAGAAATCGAATTTTACCATAAATTTCTCATTTTCCGTTCATGTGATTTGAATTCATATCGTTTCGATCATAATTCCGTCATTTCGATCTTTGTTCATCCCACCATTGGTCCTCAGGTTTGTTTCTCTCGTTTCGCCGATCATTTTGATTCATAAATCGTACATTTCTGCTTAAATTTCGGTGGTTGTGTTCGATTTTAGTGTTTATGTTGAGATTTGTTGGAAATTGTTAGATCTAATTGGAATTAGCTTCAATTTATCGTGTTAATAGTTTATTTTGTGCTATTTTGATGTAATGATTTGATTTCGCATTGTGATTTGAGTAATGTGATTGAATTTAGGTTTAAATTTGGTGCATTTTGATGTTTAGATGGTGAAATAATTGAATAGTTAGTGATTTTTGTATTTTGTTGTGTTTGATCAGATAAGAAGTACTCCGTAGTTGAAATAATGGAGAAAACATGTACATTGTTGGTGCATTTTGATAAGGGAACCCCGGCATTAGCGAATGAAATCAAAGAGGCGTTGGAGGGGAACGATGTTCCTGCGAAAGTAGAGGCAATGAAGAAGGCAATTATGCTTTTATTGAATGGTGAGACGATTCCACAGTTGTTTATTACTATTATTCGATATGTTTTGCCTTCTGAAGACCATACGATTCAGAAATTGTTGTTGCTTTACTTGGAAATGATTGACAAGACTGATTCTAGAGGAAAAGTGCTCCCTGAAATGATATTGATTTGTCAAAACCTACTAAATAACTTGCAACACTCGAATGAGTATCTCCGGGGTGTGACACTTAGGTTTTTGTGTCGGTTGAATGAGAGCGAGATTATTGAGCCTTTAATCCCGTCTGTGTTGAGTAATTTGGAGCATAGACACCCTTTTGTTAGAAGAAATGCTATACTTGCTGTCATGTCGATTTATAAGCTTCCTCAGGGGGAACAACTTTTGGGAGATGCTCCTGAGACTATTGAGAAGCTGCTCTCTACAGAACAAGATCCGTCGGCTAAGAGGAATGCTTTCCTCATGCTGTATACATGCGCCCAAGAGAGGGCGATTAGTTACCTTTTCACTAATGTCGATCGGATCTTGGATTGGGGCGAGCAACTTCAGATGGTGGTCTTGGAGTTGATTAAAAAGGTGTGCAGGACAAATAAGCATGAGAAGGGGAAGTATATGAAGGTCATTCTATCTTTGCTCGATGCCCCCTCGACTGCTGTTATTTATGAGTGTGCCGGGACATTAGTTTCACTCTCATCTGCTCCGACAGCTATTAGGGGAGCTGCTGAGACTTATTGCAAGTTGTTGCAGTCCCAAAGTGACAACAATGTCAAGCTTATAGTGCTTGATCGGCTCCAAGAGCTGAAATCTTCGCACAAGGAGATCATGGTTGATATGATTATGGATATCCTTCGTGCTCTTGCTAGTCCCAATCCCGATGTCAAGAGGAAGACCCTTGACATTGCTCTTGAGTTGATTACCCCTAGGAATGTAGATGAAGTGGTTCTCAACTTGAAGAAGGAAGTTGTGAAGACTCAAAGTGCGGATCATGAGAAGAATGGAGAATACAGGCAGATGCTTGTTCAGGCAATTCACACGTGTGCAATGAAATTCCCTGAGGTAGCTAGCAATGTTGTGCATGTGCTAATGGATTTTCTGGGGGACACAAATGTTGCTTCTGCAATGGATGTTGTGGTCTTTGTTCGTGAGATAATCGAGACTAACCCCAAATTGCGAGTCTCTATTATAACCAGGCTTCTGGATACCTTCTATCAAATCCGCTGCTGAGTTTGCTCTTGTGCTTTGTGGATTATTGGTGAGTACTGCCTTTCACTCTCTGAAGTTGAGAGTGGGATTGCAACTATTAAGCAATGCCTTGGAGACCTTCCATTTTACACACTTAGTGAAGAAGGAGAGGCCCAAGAGGCTCCAAAGGCTAATCTGCCAGCCAGTGCAGGAACAGTTTCTTCGAGGAGGCCTGTAGTTCTTGCTGATGGTACCTACGCCACCCAAAGTGCAGCCTTAGAAACTGCCATGTCACCACCTACCCTTGTTCAAGGGTCCTTGGCTTCTCAAGGAAATCTGCGATCACTGCTGCTCTCGGGTGACTTCTTCCTTGGTGCTGTTGTTGCATGCACTTTGACAAAGCTTGTTCTGAGGCTAGAAGAGGTTCAGCCATCCAGGGCTGAAGTGAACACCGCAGCAGCTCAAGCGTTGTTGTATATGGTTTCCATGATTCAGCTTGGTCAATCCCCTGTCCTTCCACACCCTATTGACAACGATGCTTACGATAGAATCGTACTTTGCATCAGACTTCTATTCAACACTGGGAATGCAGCTAGAAAGATTTGGCTTCATTCATGCAGGGAAAGCTTTGTTAACATGCTTGCTGACAAGCAATTCCGTGAAACTGTGGAGAGGAAGGCAAAGGCTCAGATCTCTCACGCACAGCCTGACGATCTTATCGATTTCTATCATTTAAAGAGCAGGAAGGTTAGTGGGCATTCAAATGTTCAGATCTGTGTTATTATTGTCTAATAGTACTGTTATGATGTTGATTTTGTCTTGATGCCTTTATGATTTGAGAATGACTGTTGCTAAGGGCTTACTCCTGTATATGGGAGTAATAGCCCCCCTATCACCGGTTTTTTTCCACCCTCCACTACCACCACCGTTTTCTTTCCTTTTGTTTTGAGCTCTATTCCTTGGTAACAATTATGCCCATCCCCAAGCAAATCTTCTTACCTTTTTCTGAAAACTTTCCGGCTACCTAATATGATGAAGGACTATTATTAGTTAATTTGTGACACTGGCAGCAAATCTTCTTACCTTTTTCTGAAAACTTAACGTTGTTTGCCTTCATAACAACCCTGTGTTTATTTTTTTTTCTTTTTCTTTTTCTTTTTCCTTTTTCAAAAGGGTAGATTTATATATGAGTGGGGATAGTTGTCTTTCATTTCCATATTTTTTTTGTTTTTCTTCAACCGAGGGCTTTTGATGTATTATTTTTGTCGTAGATGATTATAGCTCCGTGTTTATCTTTAGCTTTTTGATGCTTGTCAATTATTATAGAGAATGGTTGTTCATGTGACATTTGCTACTCCATCCCTCTAAATGGGCATGATGATGTGATATTGTATTTTAATTTTTCCTTCTTAGGGTATGAGCCAGCTGGAATTGGAAGACGAGGTTCAAGATGACCTGAAACGTGCTACGGGAGAGTTTACCAAGGACAATGATGATGCTAATAAGCTCAATCGTATTCTTCAGCTGACAGGATTCAGTGATCCTGTTTATGCTGAAGCGTACGTGACAGTTCATCATTATGACATTGTACTTGACGTTACTGTCATCAATAGAACAAAAGAAACCCTGCAGAACTTATGCTTGGAATTGGCAACCATGGGTGACCTGAAACTTGTGGAGCGTCCACAAAACTATACTCTGGCACCTGAGTCAAGCAAACAAATCAAGGCAAATATTAAGGTCTCCTCTACTGAAACAGGAGTTATATTTGGAAATATTGTCTATGAGACTTCAAATGTGCTCGAACGCAATGTTGTTGTCCTCAATGATATTCACATTGACATAATGGACTACATCTCTCCTGCCTCATGTACTGATGTGGCATTTAGAACTATGTGGGCTGAGTTTGAATGGGAAAACAAGGTACGCGATTTTAGTTTGTACCCCTTGGAACATATTCTCAATGTTGTCGTCAATGATATTATTAGTTAGTATCGAGAGGCCTTGAGGCATTAGGGTTATGTTGTTGTTGTAGTATATTGTGCATACCCCATCTTTTCTAACTCTTGATTTTTCTTCTAGGTCGCTGTCAATACCGTAATCCAAAACGAGAAGGAATTTCTAGACCACATCATCAACTCAACCAACATGAAATGTTTGACGCCACCGTAAGTTCTTTACTCTTCCTGTTTTTTTAAGATGACATGTTCCATTTTGCGACACACTTGCAGAGGCCTAAGATTCTGTATAATCAGCCTCTCATTTCATTCTTGGTTAATTCGTAGATCGGCCCTGGAGGGTGAGTGTGGATTCCTTGCAGCAAACCTTTACGCTAAAAGTGTATTCGGAGAGGATGCTTTGGTGAATGTGAGCATCGAGAAGCAGACAGACGGAAAGCTGAGTGGGTACATCAGAATAAGGGGTAAAACACAAGGCATTGCCCTAAGTCTCGGGGACAAGATCACTCTTAAACAGAAAGGAGCTGTTTAAGTAACTTCCTGTCTTCTATCCTTGTGAATCAATCAGAGTTTCCCTATTCCTGCTTCAGAGTTCATTCATTTTTTGATCATAACATCCCTATATGCGCCCTGTGAAAAGTCTCCGACTTCACTCACTATTGAATTTGTATTCCCTCTTCAGGTTAGTTTAAGGCGGATTTTGTTATCTGAAAGTCTTGAGATATCCTTTCCCCATCTTTTCCTCGGTCTAGCTTCTTACCGACGAATATTTGTATAATTTAGACATCTTTGCCTGAGGTTGTATGAATAGCTTTTTGATTGTTTTTTGTTATCCAATTTTTCCAATTCATTGACTGATTTGACTCGCTGTTCGTGGTGTATACATTTATACATATAATGAATGCTGCAGCTTGAATCAAATTTTCTTGAATATTTACGTTAATTATGGGATATTAGTTCAACAATTTTGAATGTATACAACTATCTTATAGGAGACTTACTACCTATTGGTTTGAAAATGGGAGTAAGATTGTACTCCCTCGACCTCCAATTCATTCTAAACTATACAAAAAATGTTACGGAGAACAAGAGTTAGCTCGAGTGGTAAGAGTTCTCTTACCTTAATCATGAAGTTTGGGGTTTGATTCTCACCTACTACATAGTAGTAGTAATAATTAGACCTGGAAAAACGGGTCAATCGGCTCAGGCCATGTCAGGTTAGTTTAGGTCTCTCACTGATTTCAAGTTAATTCGGGTCGGGTCGGTCATTTCGGGTTTCAGGTTTACTGGTCGGGTCGAGTTACTTCGGGTCGGGTCATTTTCGGGGCAATGAATAAAAGAGAAACGCCATTTCAAGTCTTTTCAGCTCAATTAGGGTTATATTTTGTCAGGTCATTTTCGGGTTTGGTGTATTCAGATTGGGTCATTTTTGGGTCGGGTGAGTTACGAGTCAAGAAAACTCGGGTCATGTTCGGGTCGGCTCGGGTGAATTCAGGTTTCAAGTCACATTCGGGTGATGTAGTTCAGGTTAATTTCGGGTCTCGGGTCAAGCCTTTTCGGGTCGGGTTGCTTTTGTCAAGTCTAGTAATAACGAATGTAATAAAAGTAACAGTACCAACAACAAAAGAAGGTATATATGAACAATTAACTAACCAATCGATTTAAGTAAAATATTAATAGCAGTGTAGTGAATTTGTCTCATAATTTATTTAATCGTAATTTTAAGATCACAAAATCTCATTTGTGACGGCACGTATCCGTCACTTTGGAGTGACGGATACCATTTTCCCTCAGAAATGACCCAAATAGAGGAGAGAGGGAAGCACATGGGGTGCCCCCACCTTGTCCTCCTATCCGTTTTGTGAGTGACATTATCCGTCACTTGCTCCGACCCGTCTTCAGCAAGACTAATTGTTTTAAGATATGTTATAGAAAAAATCTATTAATGATAAATTTATAAATTATGCAACTTTAAAGTCGTTTTATTTAATTGAAAATAATTTTTCATAGAGGTAGTCTAGGCGGGATCGGACACCAATACTAGTCTGTCTTAAATAATAAAACGGGTCAAATAAATGGATGAGGTAAAAAGTAGAATGATTATGCAAATAACAAATATTTATCTCATCTAAACTATACTCTGTATAACTTTATTAGCTAGTATTTAACTCGTTTTACCTTTAGGACGGATGTAACCGTCTTGAATAACTAAAGAATAATCACGAATGAGAAAGAGTCGGTGTAGAGCAGTAGAGTTGGGAAGAAGAGAATATGCTTGGGTAGACAAACCAAAGATTCACAGATCACCTTCCGTCATTCGCTGCTGACTGATCTCCTGTTATCACTGTCCCACAATAGACTACTCTTTAAAGCTCATTATCCTCCCATGTTCTTCTTGCAATCTTGCCTATAAGTTTCCCATGACTAGATTGGACAGTTATTTTGCTAATCGTTAATAACTTTCTTTTAGTCTTCTCATTTTATTTGACCTGTCTTAAGGTTAAGAATTAAGACGAATATATCCATCTTCACTGAACAAAGATACATCGAGCAAAGCTGGACACCAATACTAGTTAAGTTGATAACTTAGTTGTGACCGTTATAATTCATAAGTTTATGACCGTCACAGACAAGAATTTGTGCTAGAATAATTACTTATTTAATGCACCACCCTTTGGGTCCTCACTTAAGTCACTACCTGCCGACACAGTAGACTGCATAGTAATCATTGTTTCAAAGGGTCATTTGTTTACTATTTATCTTTACTATAATTACTAATTAATGCCCACTATACAATACTTAACTCCATAATTACTAAAATGAGATGGAGACACAACTACCACCGATCTAATCTTGCCATAAACAAATCTACCAAAAACTTTTTTGTCAATGAATTGAACTACTATGTTGAATCCTCGACACGATCTTACTATTAACAGATATCAATTAGCGTAGTTGGTAAAGTTATTAACTTATAAAAGGTGGTACTCAATGCTCACAAGTAGAGGTGGACTTTGGTGCGGGTCAGCCCAACCCGCCCAACCGGGTCAACATTCCCATCAGCCTGCTGACCCGGACCTGCCCAGCCTGCCCCTATACCCGGGCCAGTCCCGGCCTCCCTTTACCCCAGCCCACACTACTCAAACCTGCCTAACCCGCCTGGCCCATCTCTTTTTCCCCCAATTTTCCCAACCGGGCCGGTTTAAGGCCCTCACTTCCCAGCCCGGCCCATCCCCAGCCCACACACCCTCAGCCCGTGGTGTGGGCTCGGGCTCCTTCCCCACCAACCCGGCCCGCAATGACCCGGCCCACAGTCTACCTCTACTCATAACTCATAAGTCATAACCTGGGTTCAAACCCCGTCAGCAAAATAAAAATTAAAAAAAAAAATACTATTATTGTAAGACGGTATTATACAAGAATTTGCAAAAGTAAAGAATGATCTAGGAAATGTATATAGTTTTATCACCTAAACTACTATTGCAATCAAACCTTCTTACAACAGGAATAGTTGAAAGTAGTATGAGTGACATTGTATAATAATTATATAAACGGTTTTTCTAATCGTGTGCACTTAGAAAAACCGATAAATAAAAGAGTAAATCTATGTGAATAAAAACTATTAAATACAAAAAAATAATACATATACATATAGGAAGAAATGAATGTCAGAGGAATTATAATTGTTCATCAGAATTTTCGACCGATAGCTCAGCTCATCTGTTCACCAATCAAATCGAGGCCGACAAGGAGAAAAGTAATACCTTGGAATAACAGGAAGTAGAAATGCACACCTTGTGCAGATAACAGGCTTCTTAGAGATGCAGTAAGTAATAAGAAAGCCAATGTCAGTTCTTTCCTGTAAATTTTATTCATTTTTTTCTTGGCGGGTTTTGGAGGAATTTCTTGTTGCTCCTTTAACTTGTTCAGCTCAAAAAGACCGCTATCAGAAGCACCACGGGTTAGTTGTTGGGTTTGAGCCATTGCCTTTGTTTCTCGTTCTTCTAAGGCAAATAGGTCGGTCTCTGAGGACCGACCTGCTTTTTTGGTGACAATCCATTCGTAAGAGCTGCCTAATTGGAATAACCCGGAAATCATTGCATTGAATTTAGTCACAGACATTGTGTTCTCGAAAAGAAGGTAGGGGACGATGAAGGGAAATGATCCTGGTGAAGGAAGTACGTTTAAGAACGACATGAAAATGGGTATGTAGCATATAACCCATATTGGTAGCTCGGCTTCAGGAACAAACATGGTTAACGGAAGAATGATGCAGAATAATGTGAAGGAATAGAATGGAAGGATTAGCTTTCTGAGGAGGAAGAACAGTAGGATTAGGTTTGATTTCTTCCAGAATGAAATCTGCAGAAATTATGGCAGAAAACTCATTAACTATAAACCCTATATAATATGCATTTGACGGGACGAACTGAAATTATCTTGCAGTAGACAAAAGTGAAAAATGAGTTTACCTTAGAAGTTATGATTGCTGGTAAACATAAACGAAAGAGCTGCATTGGGCCAGAATGCCAGCGATGTTGCTGTTTTCTGTATGCTTCATATGATTCCGGAACTTCACATATAACCTGCAAGACTTCAGATATCAAAAAAGTATCTAACCTTCTATTGTTCTTTTTTTTTTGTGCATGTAAAGAGGCACAAGGGCAGTGCTAATGGTGACTGGTTTTGAACTCGTATTACCCAGCTCAGTGGCGTAGCCACATATATGGTTGTGGGGTCTTAAGACCCCACAGCTTTTCGACAATTGATGTTTTTAATCAATTAAACTTGTCCGTTTTGAAATTTTTATGTCTTTAAGACCCCATAATAAGAAATGATTAACAATTACATTAAAATAGACCCGACAGGTAAAAGATTCTGGCTCCACCATTGACCAAGCTGGTAATTTTACAAGTTTACCAGCTAAACTAGCCGAAATGTGAACCCAACCATGTATTGTGTCAATAAGAGATTTTGTTCTCTTCAACTCAAATTCTCTAATCTGAATTGAATCGATTATAACTTTAGCTTATTTAAATTAAATTCAATTTAGGATAGCTAAATCAGTAATGCTTGTACTAACAAATTAACTTAACTGAATGAATATTTCGGAGTTGACCAGTACCCAACTGAAGCGAAATTATTGAAATCTCAGTTGAACTGATCTTATTGTTGTTTTTAGATGGGAAGAACAGGACCTCGCAGATTACGGGAATTTATAATGGTGTTTCCAATCCCATGATAAAGAGATCATATATGCATACTAGAGAGTAGAGATTATTGAACCATGATCAGCAAAAAACGGACTTACCCTAACATCGTTGAGGTAGATGAACTTCCAGCCATTGAGATGAGCGCGGACAGCAATGTCCATATCCTCAACAGTAGTCCTCTCAAGCCACCCACCAGAATCCTCCAAAGCTTTGATTCTCCAAACACCAGCAGTTCCATTAAACCCGAAAAAGTTCAGAAACATCCCATTAACCTGCTGTTCTACCTCAAAGTGAAAGCAAAGGTTGACGTTTTGAAGCCTCGTCAGCAAATTCTCGTCTTTGTTCACAAAAGACCACCTGGCTTGAACCAATCCAAGATTTGGATTATCCTGCAAAGCACCAACCAAAACACATGTTAAAAAGTTTTCTCCTTTTAGAGACAGTATTTTTGTCTTCTGCAGTTGACATTTACCCAAAAACTGAAAATGTCGCGAATTGTAATGAATTTGAGAGTAATTACAAGGAATAACCTTGAAATGTGGGACAGTTAGCTTAAGGAAATCAGGATTGGGCTGAAAATCAGCATCAAAGATGGCAACAAATTCATAATCTTTGACATAATCACAATTCATTGCAGACTTGAGATTCCCAGCTTTGTAACCTGTTCTGACAACGCGATGTCGATAAATAATGTTGATACCCTTTTGGTTCCACTTAGAGACTTCACTCTTAATCAACCATTGGATACTCTCATCATCAGAATCATCTAAAACTTGTATCAAAATTCTATCTTTTGGCCAATCAAGTTGACAAACAGCTGATATTGATGTTTCATACACCTATTATTAAGCATTACCAAAAACCAATCTATATCAGGAATCGGTTTCACATGTAAGATCGTCTCATATTCCATTTACGCGATATTCAAATTGCTAAACATAACACACAAAATTCTGTCTTTTGGCCAATCAAGTTGACAAACAGCTGATATTGATGTTTCATACACCTATTATTAAGCATCACAAAAACCAATCTAAATCAGAAATCGGCTTCACATGTAAGATCGTCTCATATTCATTTACGCGATATTCAAAACACTAAACATAACAGATAAAATTCTGTCTTTTGGCCAATCAAGTTGACAAACAGCTGATATTGATGTTTCATACACCTATCATTAAGCATCACAAAAACCAATCTATATCAGGAACCGGCTTCACATGTAAGATCGTCTCATATTCATTTACGCGATATTCAAATTGCTAAACATAACACACAAAATTCTGTCTTTTGGCCAATCAAGTTGACAAACAGCTGATATTGATGTTTCATACACCTATTATTAAGCATCACAAAAACCAATCTAAATCAGAAATCGGCTTCACATGTAAGATCGTCTCATATTCATTTACGCGATATTCAAAACACTAAACATAACAGATAAAATTCTGTCTTTTGGCCAATCAAGTTGACAAACAGCTGATATTGATGTTTCATACACCTATCATTAAGCATCACAAAAACCAATCTATATCAGGAACCGGCTTCACATGTAAGATCGTCTCATATTCATTTACGCGATATTCAAATTGCTAAACATAACACACAAAATTCTGTCTTTTGGCCAATCAAGTTGACAAACAGCTGATATTGATGTTTCATACACCTATTATTAAGCATCACAAGACCAATCTAAATCAGCATTCACATGTAAGATCGTCTCATATTCATTTACGCGATACTCAAATCACTAAACATAACACATAATAAAACTGCAATACAGAATTAAGATCAATTACCTCTCTTTCATTACACATTGGAATCTGAACCAAAACCATAGGATAATTGCATCCAGGGCTTTCAGAATCATTAGACTTAAACGGTTCGCCTTCAAACCGAGGCTTAATCTTCCTCAACTTAATCCAAAAACACCCCAAACAAAGCACCAATCTATCAAGGGACTGGATCAAGAACAAAACAACACAAAAGTTTGAAAGAGACTGAATCCAAGGAGCAATAAAACCGGCTCTAAACCCGACCCAACCGACATAAACCTCATGAAACCAGCTTTCAATCTCAACAGTTTGAAAATAATGCCACCCATTGAGATGAGCAACCAACTCAAAGCATAAGAATGCAAGAGTAGTGATCAAAAACCCTAGAATTATTCGAAATAATAATCTTCCTTTACTAGATTTATCATTCTCCATAGTAACACCTTGCCTAAAAATCAACCTTTGTTTTATAGTTCCAAGTAATGACCAAAGACCATTACCAAGCCAAGCTAGACAACCAGCTGCTCTATGAGCTCTAAGCATTAAAACCCATGTAAATTGTTTTGCATTTTTACCTCTATCTTTATCCATAGGCCTTAATGGTGAATAAGGTGACTCAATTTCAACAAGTGAGTAATTTGGATTCTCCATTTTTACTATAACTGGAGTTCCTACATTTTTTGTTTCTTTTACCCACCATTTGCTCATCTTGAGACCGTCCTAAGTTAAGACGGCACTCAGAACCGATTTAAATAAGGTAAAAATAAAATGAGGGTCTTAATTTTAAGACGGTTTTAAGTTAAGACCTATTGTTTGCTCATATCAACACAAAGAATTACAGTTTCTGTGCAATACTGCAGGAAAACAGAAAGTGTTCTGTAAACCCGATGCAGGAAGAGTCTCACCCAACAACGATAACAGTAAGGAAAAACACAATAACAATTGAAATCTATGGAAACTCTTCAATGTGAGTGATACCCAGATGATTAAAATCAGAGAAAAACACTAGAAATCAATAAAAATTAAAAAAAAATATGAAAAAAATAACCTCAAATTCAGTGATTTCACACTGAAATGCAGTAAAAGATGCAGTAGGAAAAACTGAAAAAGGACAATAATATAAGAGAGAGAAAGATCAATAGAAAGAGAAAGCTAATAAATCTGTCAAAGCTTCAAGAATAATGGACTATAAAGAGAAGGGAAATCTACCAACATGGAAATTACCAGCATATAAATTAAAAAATATATTAAAACAGGAAAGTAACATGAAAAACAAAATGTTTTTTTACTTTAGGAAAAAGATGATGTGATTAGTCAACTAATTTCTTAAATAATCATATTCTAATAAATTCTTAGTTTAACACCTTTTTTGTTTTGTTTTGCTTGATTTTGTTAATTAAATGATTGTTTAAGGTTTTAAGAAGATTGACTAATGACTAGACACTAGATCTAGAATGAGATGCACAAAAAAGAATAATGCTCTTTCAAGTTATAGCGGTTATTGCGTGTGACTGTTGTATGATGCGGATGACAAAAAATGACCAACCGTATGAAAACAACGATCATTTTATGTTATAAAAGGACTCTATGTGAAAACTGGTTACTTTATGTAATAAAAAGATGGTCACTTTTTCCCGCAAAAAAAAATGGTCACTTTTTAATATAAAGATGATCACTTTTTAACATAAGTGGTCTACGCATTCGATGTTTTAATATTCCCCGTCTCGTTCAGTTGTTATTCTTTGATTTTAGCACAAAAACCAAAAAAAAAAGGGAAGTCAATTACTAAATGACAAGTAGACCAAATGTGTAAATGATCAAATATTCAAATTGTTCATCAAGTTCATTCTTAAAATAAAAAGGATATCAATTGGAAATATCTTAAAATAGAATAGGACAACAAATAACCGGAACAAGGAAGTAAATTGTTTCAAGTTCAATAACTGTTAGAATACGTAAATATTATTGTTAATATTTAGTCAAAGTGTATATTTGCATTCCTTGTTTATAGTCACTAGTTTAGGTATGTTTAGATACACATCCTTGTAATTAGGAAAGTTTAGTATCCTAGTTTGTATATATTCCAATGCCTTTACGTTCCAAAGGCAAGCACAATAATAATAACATCTTTCATGGTATCAGAGCCAGTGTGACCGAAGGTCACGGGTTCAAATCCTGACAACCTCAAAACCCCTCAAAAAAACTCGAAGTGGAAACCCAAAGACACTGACGGGAGCGGTGACAACCAACCACTCTTCAAGCCCAACGGGCATTTGAGTGAGGGAGCGTAATAGGAATATTTATAATAGTTGGGCCTCAACCATCACCTTAAAGTTTTGGTTGAGATGGATCACGTATGTCTCCTACGCAAATCTCTTTACGGACTCAAACAGGCACCACGGGCCTGGTACACCCGTTTTGCATCTTATGTACGCACTCTTGGTTTTGTGCACAGTAAGTGCGACCATTCCTTGTTCATTTATCGTGACAAAGCAGGTGGTTTAGCCTACATATTACTTTATGTTGATGATATACTTCTCACAGCTTCATCCGAACAACTTCGCATTTCTATTATGGACTTTCTTGGTAAGGAATTTGCTATGAAAGACCTTGGTCCCTTGAGTTATTTTCTAGGGGTTGCAGTCACTCGGAATGATCACGGGATTCATTTGTCTCAACATAAATATGCGGCTGAAATCGTAGAACGTGCAGGTATGACAAATTGCAAACCATCTCCTACTCCAGTTGACACGAAAGGGAAGCTTAGTTCTACTTCAAGCACACCATTTCGTGATCCGACCCTCTATAGGAGCTTGGCAGGTGCGTTACAATACCTCACCTTCACTCGTCCCGATATCTCTTATGCGGTTCAACAAATATGTTTATTTATGCATAATCCTATGGATGTCCACATGAATGCATTGAAGCGCATTATCCGATATGTTCAAGGAACTTTAAGTCATGGTTTATGGTTAACTCCGTCCAAACCTACGACTCTCACTACTTACACGGACTCAGATTGGGCCGGCTGCCCAGATACTCGCCGCTCAACAAGCGGGTACTGTGTCTTTTTAGGCGATAATTTGGTCTCTTGGGCTTCAAAACGGCAACCAACAATTTCCCGTTCTAGTGCTGAAGCTGAATATCGCGGCGTAGCTAATGTGGTCTCCGAATCGTGTTGGCTACGTAACCTTTTACTTGAACTTCATCATCCCCTACGCAAGGCGACTATTGTTTATTGCGACAATGTGAGTGCTATTTATCTTGCTAGCAATCCCGTCCAACATCAACGTACTAAGCATATCGAAATTGATATCCATTTTGTTCGGGAAAAAGTCTCTCGAGGCGACGTCCGAGTGCATCATGTACCTACACGGTCACAAATGGCTGACATTTTCACGAAAGGACTGCCCTCGGTATTGTTTGAAGATTTTCGCAATAGTCTTAGCATCCGCCTTCCTCCCGCTAAGACTAAGGGGGAGTGTTAGAATACGTAAATATTATTGTTAATATTTAGTCAAAGTGTATATTTGCATTCCTTGTTTATAGTCACTAGTTTAGGTATGTTTAGATACACATCCTTGTAATTAGGAAAGTTTAGTATCCTAGTTTGTATATATTCCAATGCCTTTACGTTCCAAAGGCAAGCACAATAATAATAACATCTTTCAATAACAACTCATGTACATGTAGTTTTGACAATGGCTGTTGCTAATTTTTTTTGTTTTTCTGACAATTGCTGTTTTAAGGCAGGTATTGGAGGAATAAATAAGGAGTGCAAAGAGGCAAAAGAGCCATGTGAGAAACAAGGAGTAAAAACAAAGTTTTTAAAAATGAAGCTACATAGCAACCATGATGTATACACTCCTGTTCTATTGAACTTAAAAATCAGTTTTTTTTTAAGTTCGGTTGATTTTATAAGTTCAGTTTAGAAAATGTATATCTTTAAGCTGAGCTGAATGGAGCTTAAATAAGAGTTAATTTGTAAAGAGATGAATTGAACGAAATTGATCAACTGAACTGAACTGAACAAATTTTAATATGTTACGGCGTATAATTTTAGTCATTTTATGACTTTATTGAGTTTTAATTTCTGGAAATTAAAAGAGTCCACAACTTAGGCCCAAGAGGGTTCCACTCTAAAACCAATTGGTGATAGAGGGAGTAGCCCCTTGCCTTATAAGGTGATAATTCTTCTCCTCTTTTATCAATGTGGGACAATACTCACATGTGGAACTTTGGGTTTCTTCACAATGACATATGTTGAAATTTCACTCTGAGAGTTTTTTGCGGTTCCTGAGATCGAACTTTGAACCTTAAGAGTTATTAGACTCTGAGACCATCTAAGAAGATAAACTCAACCAATAATTATGTTTTTTATGCTTACTCGTGTTGTTTTTGGCGATCAATTACGTATTTATTGAAAAATAGACAACACAAGTTATTGATTTGCACTATAGCCGGCAACAAATAGATAATTTGTTATCATCAATCATATTCTATGAGATCAAGGACCATGGGTCCATGCCCCATCGTTGATTTGATAGTGAGAGTATGAAATAACCGATGAATTTCCATGTTATTGTCTTCATGATATCAAAACATCGGCCTATTTAACTTATACAACCATTAACATATCGCGATAATACTCTTGATTTTATATTTTAAACTGAGTAATATTTTCGAAGTCATCTTATACTTGGTAACTTGTTTAACGCCTATATAAATATTGTCTTTTGTTGGAATATAAAATCAATCTAAGAACTTTAAGTATCAGTTTAATCTTTTGGTTGAGATGTTTCTTGACATTTTCTTAACTCAATTTTTCTTAAAGACATACAAGTCAACATCATACATTTATCAGAACTTCTTGTTTACCTCGACAATATCCATCTTAATTAAACTTAAAACGGATCAAGTATGATAGATGAGATAAAAAGATGATGTATATGACTAACAAAATATTTGTTATATATCACATATACAAGTAAATTATATTTGCTCGTTTTTACCTTAAACGAATATTACTGTCCTAGAAGAGACTTACTCCGTATTATTTAATATTTATCACCAATAGCCATAAATATATGTTATATATATTGCGAGTTTAAATGTACATGGCAGTATGGCACAGAGAATAAGAGTTAGCTCGAGTGGTAAGATTGTAAGAACTCTCTTACTCCAATTATGAAATTAGGGGTTTGATTTTTATCCGCGACATAATCGCTCATTTGAACCAAAAAAAGAAAGTACATAGCACAAAACATTATTACATGGAAAAAAATGAAAGTATGTGCGCAAATTCTTATTTCAGACGGGCTATTTTTTGTCTGAAAGAAGACGGATTAAATGTAACTATTTTACAATAAAATGTTACTATTTTATGATAAAATATTACCTTCATTTTCAGGGTAAAAAATAACAATTTTATTTACAACATTTTACCATTAAATAGTTACCTTTAATTAAAAAATGGTGACATTTTCTGCTCCGAAAATAATACCGTAACTTGTTGATATAATATTATAATGTAACTATGTAAGTAATTAAATGCAGAAGTTTCCCACCGACACCACAGGCTCACGTTCTTCATACATACTCCAACTTTGCTAGTCCTTTTTTATTGTGTGTATGGTGGGCCGTGGGCCAGCTTGTCAACCCTAAATGGGTTTAAAACACACGTGGACTCCATGGGTTGTGTTTTATTTTGTTTATTTACTTCCATTTTACCACATTTTCTCAGTTTTCTCTTAAAAAGACTATTTATTTATTTATTATAAATGCTCATGAGAGTATTTTTTTAAGGGCAATGATAAATACAACCTTAAACTGTATTTAAGAAGTTAAAAGAGAAAATAAATACTTAATATATGCATTAATTGCATTGCCGAATGTGTAATTTAATTATTAATTCTAAAATTAATAAAAAATAAATACTTAAATACAACTCTAAGAGGTGTATTTATCATTATCTTTTTTTTTTTTTTAAATTAATTTCTTATCAAAAAGTGGTAACTAAAAGTCTCTTATGTATGTTGGCTCGGTTAGGCAATACATCTTAAGTACCTTTTTTGACCGAAATAGTTTTTAAACAAAAATTTCAGGTAACTTATACTCCCTCATATTCCGAATAACTGTCCCATTTGGACAATGACACGAAAATTAAGGAATGAAGTTAAAATAATGAAAAGTATTGTATATGGGTAAGAATATAGGAGTTAAATAATGAAAAGTATTGAATATGATGGTTTAGGGGTGGTTGGGGTGGTAAATAAAGAAAAGAGCCAAGGGTAGGAAGGTCAAAAAACATGTCCAAATATGGCAAATGGGACAGTTATGTAAATCGACGAAAATGGCAAATGGGACAGTTATTCGGAATAGGAGGGAGTACTCCATAGTTAAGATTTCAAGTACTTGATCCTAATTTATATTCTTGTTTTACCCCTTCAATCTATAATACTATTAAATAATTATTATATCTTTTTATATCATTTCATCAAAATAAACTATTTTTTCCGGTTAGCTTGTCAAACATATTTTTATATAATCAGTTATCTTATCTCCTCCTAATTTCCAGCTCCTATTTTTCAATTTTCAGGTTTCAGCTAATTTTACCAAACAGATTCTGAGTCAATTATTTTTCACATTTAACTTTGAAAATTACTGAACAATTAGTCTCACTATAGACGAATATATCCGTCTAAAGTGAAAGATGAGTCAAATATGTTTAAAGTGGTGACATTTTTGAGTCCCACCATACAACTTTTTGCTTATCTTATGGTTAAAGTGGATGAATATTTGACCCGTCTATAACTATAGACGAATATGGAGAATTTGTGATTACTGAAAGGATTGTTGTGCTACTTTGTGTTTAGCAGTTTAGGTCTTTCAAAAAAGGATACTTTATGTTCCTCTTCTACAAAGCAGAACAACGTGCATGTCTTTCTTAGTTAGTACATACACAAAATTATTGATTTATTTGGTAAATTAAAAGTTTCAATTTTGGTTATCATTTAAATCCGCAAAGATATTATAGGTTGGATTTCATTCAACCTAGTATCCTTACCTTTAAAAAAAAAAAAACAAAAAAAAATGCATGTCATTCAGTGAAATGAGGTTAGAGGGAAAATACGGGTCATGATTAAAAAATGTAACGAAACTAGACCTACTAAAATTTAATCCGATTTGTAATTCTGACTCATTAACCTGTTTTATTTAGGATCAAGATCCGTAAATCTTGATTAACCCTAATTCAACATAACCCGTTAATTTAGAGTTGAAACCCCGCTAACCTGTTGGTCCCAAGATAAACTAAGAATTTTATTAAAGATATTATTAAGTTTAATATTTTAATTTACAAAAACAATTAAAAAATCAATTTTATATAACTTTTATATTATTTAATAATAAAATAATTAATTTTTGTAAATGCTTAATATTAGAGGTGGCAATTATTGACACGACTCGAAAACACGACACGAACCCGACACGAAATTAGCGGGTTAGGGTCAAGACGTTGTGACCCATTTATGTAATTGGGTTGACACGGACACGACACGAAAATTAAATGGGTCGGGTTAGGGTTGAACGCTTTTGACACGAACCCGACACGAATAACCCGCTTATTTAAAAGTGTCAATAATCCACCCAAACAACTTAAAAATATGTATTTTCATTCCTCAATTGTGGGATTATAGGCTTATTAAGTTTGGTTTATTTTATTAGTTTATTGGGTTAAACGGGTTAAGTAGGTTAAAAATGACCCGCTAAAAGATAAATGGGTTAAACATGACCTGCGAAAAGATAAATGGGTTAAACATGACCTGTGGAAAGATAAATGGGTTAAACAAGTCGGGTTGGGTTATAGAAAAATTAAATGGGTTGGGTTAGGGTTGAGACAAATGACTCGTTTATGTAATTGTGTCGGGTTAGGGTTGGGGTAGTGGTGACCCGTTTAAAGTTAACACGAACACGACACGACCTGATCTGTTTGTCAGGTCTACTTAATATATGTACAGTACATAATACGTATAATTATAATACTTATACCTCATACTTTTATGAGTTGAAACAAACACCTCCTCAATAAAGTTTAGGGGTACAACCGTACAAGTAAGATTTCTGAAAAAAGCTAGGGTACGGTTGAGAAAATCCCTATTATATACTCCCTTCAATTTCCTAATATCTTCCCGTTTATTTTGGGCACAAAAAATAAGAGAGGGAAAGAAAGAGAAATAAAGTATTGATAAATATTGTAAATTGTAAAGATTATAGGAGAAAAAAAATAATAAAGAATAAATATTGAATAAAATAATGGATAAAATAGTGGGAGTTGTTGATTTTTATGAGAGAGAAAATAATAAAATAATGAATAAAAGTTAACAAAAAAAAGAGTAATTTAAAAATTACTCCCTTATATGTTTCAGTTTCCTAAAATTACTCCCTTATATGTTTTTTTTTTTAAATTACTCCCTTAAGTTTACCTCAGGCCAAAAATTGCTACCATTTTCCGATTCGGTGAGTATTTCCGTCGCTTTTTGAATTTTCGCTCAATTCCTCTAAAATCATGACGAAAATGCCCTTATAATTCCTTCACCTTATATTATATGCCTTCATTCATAACACTTGCTCTATTTCTCAATCGATTCAAAACTCAATTTCCCTATCTTCATCAAACAAGTACTCAAGTTCTCAATCTTATTGTGCAATAAATCTTGGAGTTTCCATTTTCAAGGTTAGTATATCTTCATCTTTAGAACATAAACAATGAAACAATTACAATGAATTTCCATTTCATTAATGAACAATAAACAGGTAAAAAGTAAAAATCAATTAACAATTAACATACCTCATTACTTCCCGGATTCATTGTTGTCGCCTGCTTCAAGTGCTCTCCTACTAATCTTCAATTTAAGGTTAAGAATATTTGAGAGGTTTAATTGAACATTGTATGTTCAATTAGTTGGGAGATGAATTGGGGATGCGTTTTCTGGGTTTTGAATTGAATTCGATTTAGGGTTTTGAAGAGGGAATTTGGGGGTTTCAATTGATAAAGGCTCAGGTGAATGAAAACGTTGTGGATGAATTGGGGATAAGTTAACTGAAGGGCAATTTTGTCCATTCACTCACTTTTTCACCTTAAAACTGAAAATGGTAGCAATTTTTGGCCTGAGGTAAACTTAAGGGAGTAATTTAAAAAAAAAAACATATAAGGGAGTAATTTTAGGAAACTGAAACATATAAGGGAGTAATTTTTAAATTACTCCAAAAAAAATAAAGGAAAGAGGGAATATAATTAAAAATCAAAATTGTTTGAAAAAGGAAAGAAGGAAGTTAATAGGAAATTAGAGGGAGTATATATATTGATCTAAAATTCTTTTGAAACCCTAATTTCTTAAACCCCTCTCTTCGAGTTTATCTATCTTCATCTTCTAACAATGGCGGACGTTGGAGTTGAATTCGAAGAACTAAACTTGGAAGATATCGGCGTTGAGTGTTTCACGATATCTTGCGGTCCCCGAGATAAATTCCTCCACATATTAGCTCTCTTAAAGTTTGATCTGGTTCTGAAAAAAGTGCTGCTATTTACAAATACAATTGACATGGGATTTACACTGAAGCTGTTTTTGAAAAAGTTTGGAATCCGTTCAGCTTTTCTGTTTACTGAGTTACCTCAAAATTCACGCCTACATATCATTCAGGATTTCAATTCTGGATTATTTGATTGCTTGATTGCAATTACCGATGACGCAATTAGAGACATTGATTTCAAGAATGTGTGTACAGTTATAAACCTTGACATGCCTTTAACTGTTACAGGATACATAAATGGTATTGGACGCGAAAGACGAGTATCTAATGCGAGAACATTAATTTTTCTTGTCTCATCAGATGAGATGGAAGCTTTTGGAGAACTGAAATCTACATTTGCTCCTTTTCCTTCACTGACGAGGAGGATGGTTGAGTCGTTAAGATATCAAGCAGAGGATATAGAAAGAACCGTGAGAGGAGGTGATGTACGCAGGGCGCGGGCAGAGGCTATACATGGAACCAAATTCGAGGATATACTCGGAACTGATACTGAAGACGAGACTTTGCATATACAATTTATATCCAAGTAGGGGTGTAATAGTTCGAACTCGATGGGATTATTTAAAGCCATGGTTAACCGATACAGATGCTACCGTTTAGTGTGTGTCCGCTGTCCGTTTAGAATCCTAATTACTAGATTTCATGCCCGTGCAGCGCAGGAGTTACTAAATAATGTTTTGTTTTTAAGCGAGTTCAAAATTACGCGTAATAGAGTTTGTAAGAATTTTATTACAGTATTACTTATTAATTAGTCGTTATACATTATTATATTGAGTACTCTGTTTACACAAACCCTACTACAAAAACAACCACCATCGTATTTTTGCCGCCAGGCGGAGATGACTCTCATCTCTTCCATCTCCGATAGGCTTAATAATTAGCTTAATTACTATTTATTTTTCTCCATTTTCTTTTTTTCTATCCTACACTCTCTCTTACCATGATCTTGAAAATTCATAAACCAAATTTTACTTAACTATCTCAAAGCTTCAACTTTGGTTCCATAAACTATGGCATAATTTTCTCTCAAATTATGCCATAGTTTTTGGCTTTTCCTCAAATTCGTCTCTCTCAACAAATATTCGTCTTGTCTTCTATAAAAGTCATGATCTAACGATCAAATTTGGATCCCTATAACACCGTACAAATTTTACGATGCAAATTTATTTCCCATTATCTTTAAGTCTCACTCTATGCCGCGTATTTGGCAAATTTATGAATTATTTTGTGTTTCTCTCCGACTCTTTCAAGTCCAAAATTTCTCTATTTTCCTCCCTTGTCACTATGGCAGAATTAAGACTCCTACGTACCACTCGTCTACGTCTTGCGACTTCTCGCGGATCAGCATTGCAGTCCCGTCTTATTCTTCTCAAGACTGTCCTTCCCCGGAACATTGCGGTCACGTCTTCTTCTTCTCAATAAGATTGTCCTTCCTCTCCGGTCGTCCATTTTGCGGGGGCGTATAAGGAATATCATATTATCGTAATAATAGAAATCACAATATGGTAATATTGTGATAGTCTTAGAATAAGAAATTGACTTTAGATATTATATTAGTTATATTTTTTTATATTATGTCAAATATATCTTGGAGATATATTCTAATTAGATATATTCATTTCTCCTATCACCAAACCCCACCTAACTTTTACTCTTATTTTATTTATCCTCTCTCTTATCACCATACCCCCACATAACTCACAATTCGTTATTTAATTCCCAATTATTCATTCTTCTCTCCAATTCACAAACCCCACCATCTTTATTTATTCATTCTTTAACTCCCTCCTTAATTCTTATGCCCCAAAACAAAGGGAAGAAAACACCGAATTGGAGGGAGTATATAAGCAACATTTTGTCATCAATAATATTCAAATCAATCGTTCATTCAATCATATATTCTCTACAATACTTACCCTGACTCAAAAATTTTAAATCAATCAGAATTATTGCCAAATTTGAATGAGACCCTTAATCCAATCTAACTTAACCTAAGCTTTTTTGACCTGCAGTTTAAAACCAACCAACCCAAAAATAATCTTAATAATTAAAAATAACTCGAGTCGACAAAAATGCTACTTTGAAGTTACACTTTTTAGTTTTATCTAATTAAAACAAAGAGATGATTATCAAACTAATTTATAAATAGGTAATTCATCACTCACCCTAAAATAACCTGACTCGTCAAAATAATACACCCGACCCGAAATAGACACGGAATCTTAAGTGACCCATCCTAACTCGAACTAATTAACCTTAATATGAGATGGTTCCCTACAAAGATGGTAAGATTAATATGCATGGCCATGGCTAGTTAGTTTCCGTGAGTCATGGTGGGATCTTGTCAACATGAGGATGTATCGTAATCTAAGACGAAACATGTGCTTACACTTATGGCCACAATTTTGTTTCAAGTACTCCTACCTACCTTGTCTTTCGTATAATACAATGCACCAGTGTATCTTACTATTGTTCGTACTATTCTCATTATGCCTCGAGCTGTTACTAGTTTACTACAGCACTATAGCGACCTTTGTAAAACTACTTGACTATACTCTCTATACTTGTTTTATATACTCCGTACGGAACTTTATTTAACATGGGTGGGGGTAGGAGTAGTAGAGGTGGCAATCGGGTCGGTTACGGGTTGAGTCAAAGCGGGTCGGGTCATATCGGGTTCGGGTTGTGACGGGTTAGCGACGGTCGGGTCGGTTACGGTTCATGTCGGGTCATCTTCGGGTCGGGTCAGTATCGGGTCAGATTATAAGCATATATTTTCTCATATGTATTTAGTTTTAGATGGGCAAATTTATGTTTAAATAACGTGTAGGTGTATTAATTGTAATTTTAAGTGAAAATAATTAAGATTAATGTCAATTTGGTCTTATTTATACCATTATTAAGCTAATTCATTATCGGGTCATCTATCGGGTTGAGTTAATATCGGGTCACGGGTCGGGTCGGGTCGGTTCAGGTCGGGTTCGGGTTGGAAAAAATAAGGATGTTATCGGTTATTGAGTCGGGTTGGATCGGGTCGGGTCGGTTTCGGGTCACCCAATTTTCGGGTTGTATCGGGTCGGGTTTCGGGCGGGTCGGGTCGGGTTCCTCGGGTCGGGTCAGCTTTTGCCAGCTCTAGGTAGGACTTTGGAGTTTGTTTAACTACTTCTGGATCATACGAATGCGTGGTACGGTGGATCACGTCACCACACAAACAAGCACCATAAACCTTAATATATCTCAACATGATTTTGGATCGGCTAACATGAATCATCATCACAACCTTAGATTCGAAAAGAAAACGGAAACAGTTGAATTGAAATCATAACCGTTAGAACTATAATGTTGAATCGAAACATTAGCTCGAATAAGGGGAGTATTCAGTATTGTAGTACATAAATCGGACACGCTTGTCGTCTTGTAAGACATTTTTAAGCACGACTACTACTCATATAAGAAAAGCGCTCAGCAGTAAGGAATTCGTTTATAGTAATAACTAGTTTTGAAACTCGTGCACTGCATGGGTGGTAACGAAACGTATCATTAAATGTAAGAACTTACTTATTTTCTTATTTATTAGGAGTAAATAACTAAATTTTAGAAAATTATACTTTCTCACATGTTTGATAAGTTTATATTAGGATTATATATCTTTTATATTGTCTTATTATTTAGGCCCAATATCTAATATCCACTACATGTATCTTATATAAGCCAGTTAAGGCCAAATGATCAACACACACGATTACAACGCTTAACATGGTATCAGGTTCAGGATATCAACCAAAACCCTAAAAAAAACCCTTTCACAACGAAGATCCTTTCAGCAGCCACCATGGCCGGTGAGTCGGTGACGATGATGTTGTTCCCCCTCCCAAAATCGATTCTCAATCCCCATATTATCTCGGTTCCAACGCTGGTCCCGAGGTTAAGATCTCCAATGTCGTTTTACGACGCCACAATTACGATGACTGGAAAAATTCTATGCGAATGTCTTTGAAATCGCGCCGAAAATTCGGTTTCATTGATGGCACTATCAAAAAACCTACTGATCTTGTTCTGCTTGAAAATTGGGAAGTTGTGCACTGTACTATTGTGCAGTGGATTCACAACACCATTGATGAGTCTCTTCTTGAAACGATCTCTTATGTCGAAGACGCCTTTGTTTTATGGAATGATCTTGCTGCGCAATTCTCGGTTGTCGACGGTACAGTGATTCACAATCTGAAAACTCAACTTAAAAATTGTGTTCAAACCAAAGGTATGGACGTTACTACTTATTATGGTAAACTTAAATCGCTTTGGGATTCGCTTGTTGTTCATGAACCTCCTTTTGCTTGCAAATGTGGAGATTGTAAATGTAATATTGGACCCGATGCTATTAAACGCCTTGATAATGAACGTCTCCATCAGTTTTTTATGGGACTTGATTCAACTTTATATGGTAAAATTCGATCCCAGCAGTTTCAATTGGAACCCCTACCCTCTTTAAATCGTGCTTATCATGCTGTGCTTCAAGAGGAGCGCCTTCGTTCTTCCGTTTCACCCGCGGTGGATGCGGCTGATGTCGTGGCCTTTGCAATGCCTCGGCAGTCCTCTGATTGGCGTGGGAAGCAGGACCAAGGGCGTGGAGGGGATAGAGTTCCGTATTGTCAGTATTGTGATACTCGTGGCCATGAAGTTTCGAGTTGTTATATTAAATCCCAGCGGTTCCCGGAGTGGTGGGGTGATCGCCCACGCACTCTTGAAGAATTGCGTCGTGCTCGGGCTGCTAGGCGCAATCGTGGCTCTACCAGTGGCCCTTCGTCCTCTTCGTCCTCTGCTGGACCGACGAGTGGGGCTTCGGGCAGTGGTAAGGAGCAGGTCGTGAAGGCTAATATGGTTACTTCCGGAGTTTCTACCAATTCTGTTCTTGTTTCCGACCGTTTAAGTGGTATGACTTCTTGGATCATAGATACTGGGGCTTCCAATCACGTTACTGGTGATATTTCTTGCTTGTTGGATTGTCAGTCGATCTCACCTCGACCCGTTGGTCTCCCAAATGGGCAACGAGTTGAGTCCACGGTTATGGGTTCGGTCTATATTAATGCTACTCTTACTCTTAGCCGTGTTCTCTATGTCCCTAGTCTCACCTGTAATTTATTATCCGTACCACAATTAGCCTCTGATCATGATTTTATTTTTGAATTTGCTAAGACTTCATGTTTGATACAGGACCGTTCTTTGAAGACGACGATTGGGAGTGGTGAGCTACGGGATGGATTGTATTGGATAAGTGCGTGTGCTCCTTCAACGGGTATTCATCAAGTAAGTGCTCTAGGACCTCGTGACCTTTGGCACCGTCGTCTTGGGCACCCATCTGATCAAGTTGTCAAGACTATTTCTTTGCTAGCAAGTTTAATTTCAATAAGGACTGGTTTTGTGATGTTTGTCATTTGTCAAAACAACATCGTCATAGTTTTCACAATAATGAGCAACGTGCTTTGAATATTTTTGATCTCGTACATTGTGATTTATGGGGACCGTATCGTATCCCGTCCTCTTGTGGTGCGAAATATTTTTTGACAATTGTCGATGATTTTTCCCGGGCAACTTGGGTTTATTTACTGCTTGATAAAACAGAGGTGACGGACATGTTCATGAATTTTATTCATATGGTTTCTACTCAATTTTCTAAAACCCTTAAAGTCGTCCAAAGTGACAATGGTACAGAATTTAATTGTCTTGCGGGTTATTTCTTTGCTCACGGTATTAAGTTTCAAAATTATGTTGCTTAATTTTATTTTTAGTACTTTGCTTTTTTCCTCAGTTTTTAAATTATGAGAGGTAAAATCTAAAAAGTGGATGTAAAATTATTGTAGATTTCATAACCTGGTTATTTATGCAATATACATTTAATTTTACTCATTATTATACACTTTCTTGTCATATTACCCATCTTCTTTATTCTTCTCTCAATTTCTACCTTCTCTCTCATTTTTTCTCAGACCCACCATTGCCTGGACGTCATCACTGACCGACTACCTCGAAACCCATCCGCAGACCCTCCACCATAGTGGTGACCACACCCAAGAAAAACGCGTACCCATCCCCGCCCCACCACCCGTGGCGGGTACAAGTTTCCAAAACCATCCTCGCCCCAACGGGTGGAAATATAAAACCTTACCCGCTCCGCTTACCCATTAAACCGCTACACCATAATTTTATTCGATAAATTTTTTCATAAAAGTTCGTTTAATCATATTAATTTCCATTTTTTTGAATTTATCTTTATAATTTTTTTTTCCGCCAAATAAGTTAGTAAAAAGTTTAATAAAATACTTCGTAGTTATTATTAAACATTATATCTTAATCATAACTAAATAAGATTTATAAAATTATCATAATCCTACTAGTTTTTTTTGTAATGATTGGCGGGTAGGCGGGTATTAGGTGAGTAAAATGCAAAATCCATTCCCGCCCCATAACCCATGGCGGGTACAAGCCAAAGCTCTACCCATCCCTGCCCCAACTGGGGCGGGTGCGGGGCGGTACCCACTTGTACCCGACCCGCTAACATCCCTATCTACAAGTAAGTTTTCTGAAAAAAGCTAGGGTAGGGTTCAGAAAATCCCTATGATATATATTGATCGAAAATCCTATTGAAACCCTAATTTCTTAAACCCCTCTCTTCGACTTTATCTATCTTCATCTTCTAACAATGGCGGACGTTGAAGTTGAATTCGAAGAACTAAACTTGGAAGATATCGGCGTTGAGTGTTTCACGATATCTTGCGGTCCCCGAGAAAAATTCCTCCACATATTAGCTCTCTTAGACTTGGATCTTGTTCTGAAAAAGGTGGTGCTATTTATAAATACAATTGACATGGGATTTACACTGAAGCTCTTTTTGGAAAGGTTTGGAATCAGTTCAGCTTTTCTGTTTCCTGAGTTACCTCAAAATTCACGCCTTCATATCATTGAGGAGTTCAATTCTGGATTATTTGATTGTTTGATTGCAATTACCGATGATGTAATTACGGGGATTGATTTCAAGAATGTGTGTACAGTTATAAACCTTGACATGCCTTCAACTGCTGCAGGTTACATAAATGGTATCAGACGCGAAAGACGAGTATCTAATACGAGAACATTAATTTTTCTTGTCTCGCCAGATGAGATGGAAGCTTTTGGAGAACTGAAACTTACCAGAAGCGGAGGAGTAGGGTTTATTGCTCCTTTTCCGTCACTGACGAGGAGGATGGTTGAGTTGTTAAGATATCAAGCAGAGGATATAGAAAGTACCGTGACAGGAGTTGATGTACGCAGGGCGCGGGCAGAGGCTATACACGGAACCAAATTCGAGGATATACTCGGAACTGAAACTGAAACTGAAACTGAAGACGAGATTTTGACTATACGATTTATATCCAAGTAGGGCTGTACAAGTTCGAACTCGGATTATTTAAAGCCATGGTGAACCGATACAGACACTACCGTTTAGTGTGTGTCCGTTTAGAATCCTAGTTACTAGATTTCATGTTCGTGCATGCACTACACGGTTTACTAAATAATGTTTTGTTTTTAAGTGAGTTCAAAATTATGCCTAATAGAGTTTGTAAGAATTTAATATTTTACTTATTAATTAGTTTTTTTTTTTTGATAATCTAATAAAACTAGGGTGTTGATTTTCGCAGTACACATTTTACTCAGTACATTTTGACAATTTTACCCCTCTCATTTCCTCCCCTAATTTTACCTCTCATCTCCTTTCTCCTCTCTCCTCCTCCCATTGAACAAGTGTCCTACACTAAATGATTCAGTACTACATCTAGGAAAACAAAATTAAACCAAAACATATTGCTGTATTCTATTGAGAAAAAAATGAAATCAAATGTATAATGTAGTACTGCATCCAAAGAAAATGAAATCAAATTCACAAAATTGTACTGCATAGTACATTTTCAATAAAAAAGGGAAGATGTACACAGTACGTCCCCCACCCACCACCATCCTACCCAGCCTACTACCCCCAAGTCGCTGTCCGTAGATCCTTCGACGTTAATGCACTGGTATCAATCCAATCCAAACACTGGCTTCATCCCCCTCGACCATCAGTGCCATCCACGAAGCCCTCGCAAACCTCACGCCGTCGACCGACTACTTGCTCATCAACCATAACTATAATTTACAAATCAAATATATGCTTCAATTAAATTGGGATCTATAATAGAATTTTTTTGATAGATTTTTGGGTTTGTAGAGTTGGAATTAGAGAGAATTTGATTAACACTCATTTTTATCAAAAGGGCATATTAATGAAAAATATTGTGCAAAAAGTACTGTATTGAGTAAAATGTGTACTGCGAAAATAAATTACGTAAAACTAGATTAATCATTTAACATAGGACCAACCTTTCTCATATTTTTTTTGGCCGTCTTCCCATATATTCTAAATGGCTTTGCATACATCATGACAATTGCTCTTCCCTACGTTTTAGGCACAAATTTGCAATTTCTCGCAATTTTCTTATTTACTTGTTCTCACAACAATTTTGCAATTGGGATTCTCTTCATTTATGCCTCTCTTCATTTCCTTCCATTTCTTATTAACGTTCAAGATTTCGTTTTAAAACGATCCAACGGTTGATTGTTTGATGAGTTGGAAGATGAATAATGATTTAATATTGCTGTATTAAAGGAAATGGAAGAAAATGAAGAGAGAAGTAAAAGGAGGGGATCCATACTCGCAATTTTGCTAGCTGTTTGGCTTTGCAGCCTGGCTCATGTCTCAAGAGACTACATTCTCCTACTCTCTTGCCCCGTAATTCACTACTGGGGTTTTATCCCTATTTTGTATCTTTTCTATTATCTCGTAACTCATTTATAAATTAGGCTTTGTTTTTTTGGACTGAAATTGTCTGAACTTAACTTAACTTAATGGAGCTGAACTGAACTGAACGGAACTACAATAAAAATAAAAAGATAATAATAATAATAATAATAATAATAATAATAATAATAATAATATAATAATATAATAATAATAATAATAATAATAAATAAATATATTAAATATAAATAAAATATTAATAATAATAAGGATAAGGATAATAGTAATATAATAAATATTAAAAAGAAATATTAATATAATAATAATAGTAAAATTAATTAATATAATAACAATGATAACAATAAGAATATAAAATAAAAATAGTAATATTAATATTAATGTTGAATAAACTAATTTGAACTGAACTGATCTGATCTGATCTGATCTGAACTAAACTGAATGGAGTTGAACTGAACTAAACTAAACTAAACTTGTTAGAACTGAAATTAAGTTAAAAAGAATAGGGCTTTACTTCGTCTCCCTATCTCAAGTTTATTAATTCACTTCACATATAAATTTTTTCCCAAAAAGGTGTCAAATATATCTTGGAGATTTTCTATTAGTTTTAATTTTCTATATTATGTCAAAATATATCTTGGAGATATATTCTAATTAGATTATATTTCTAATTATCGTATCTTGTAATTACTATATAAGCACCCCTTTGTCATCAATAATAATATTCAAGTCATCATTCATTCAATCATATATTCTACAATACTAACCCCGACTCAAATTTTTTAAATTAATCAGAATTATTGCCTAATAGGAATATTTATAATAGTTGCGCCTTAACCATCACCTTAAGGTTTTGGTTGAAATGGTTTATCTATCATTGCCAAATTTGAATGAGACTACGAATTCGAAGGAGACCCTTAATCCAATCTAACTTGATCTAAGATTTGTTGACTTGTAGTTTGAAACCACCTAACCCAAAAATAATCTTACTAATTAAAAATAACTCGAGTTGACAAAAATGCTACTTTGAAGTTACACTTAGCGTTATCTATATTAAAATAAAGAGACGATTATCAAACTCATTTATAAATAGGTAATTCATCACTTACCCTAAAATAACCTGACTCGCCAAAAAAATATACCCAACCCAAAATAGACACGAAATCTTAAATGACCCATCTTAACTCGAACTAAACTTTACGTGAGATCGTTCCCTACAAAGATGGTAAGATTAATATGCATGGCCATGGCTAGTTAGTTTCGTGAGTCATGGTGGGCTCTTGTCAACATGAGGATGTATCGTAATCTAAGACGAAACATGTGCTTAGACTTATGGCCACAATTTTGTTTCAAGTACTCCTACCAACCTCGTCTTTCGTATAATACAGTTATACAGCAGTGTATCTTACTGTTGGACCATATATTGTTCGTACTATTCTCATTATGCCTTGAGCTGTTACTAACTTACTACAACAGTACAACACTATAGATAGCGACCGTTGTAAAACAACTTTACGTCTTTACCATAATATATTCACCATGATTTAGGATCGGTTAATGATGGAGTTAAATGTGTCGTGTCTAATTATGTCTATTAGGTTGTTTATTTAAGTTTTGAGATCAAGTTATGCACTAATATTGGACATGCACCGGCCTATTCTGTTTCCTTGTAGCTTTGGTCATAATGAGCTTTACCTTGTGTTGTTCATCTCATACGACAAATTCAAGCATCCATATCAATGAGTCGAGATGAAGATTTCGTTTTGCATCAACCAGGATATGAAGCTCGCACTAACCAAGCAATGACAAGTGAAGACGGGAAAGCAAAGGACCAAGCTAATGATCAGATTTTGGTGACGAAGTCCAGTCAAAAGCGCAGCCTGCGCCAATTTGCGCAGCCTGCGCCACTTCCAGGATCCTGCGCACTCTTAATTAAACACGGGCTTAACTTAACATTCCGTGTTTGGGCTTTCATGAGACGATTTTAATAAAAAAAAATTAATTTAAACAAATTAAACATTAAAAACAGTATGTATAAAACAAAACATTACGCAAAAAAAAAAATTACAACGAAATTTAGATATAATTTAAAATAATAAATTTTAAACAAAATTTAAATATAAGAAAAAAGAAAAGGTATTATATGAAAAAATATTAATTGAAAAAAAAATTAAAAAAAAAAATCAACGCAAATAATGTATTTTCGTAAATATATAAACATACATATAAGGAATAATCATACCGTATAAAGAAATTAATACAGTACGTATATTAAACCATAGCGTATACAGGACTGTGTACGTATATTAGAGGTATACATAAATATACGAAATATTAAGGGGTCGTTTGGTTCAACAAGTTGGAATGGAATGAAGTTTGATAGTATAGTAGTATGAGGTTTTAAATCCATACTCGCCTAATCTTGTTTGGTTCACCATAAATTATGGAAGGGAGAAATGGAGTTTGAATCCAAGGTAGGAGGGTGGGTATGAGATTCCAAGGGGTTGGGGTGGTGTTAGAATCCATTGGGTATCTAACTCCATTCCAAATCACCCCAACCAAACACTAAAATGGATTGAATCCATTCCAATCCATTCCAAAAGCTCCAACCAAACACCCCCTAAAGGTATACATAAATACTAAAAATAATAAAAGGGATTAGTAATAAATAAGAGTTAAATAAAAATTAGGAGAGAAGTTTTTTTTAATTAATAAAATATATGGCAAAACCGAGAACATTAATTAGGGGGGTAATTAATGAAGGAATCAAGAGATTAATTAGATTAAATCAGATTCTTTGAGTTGGACAAGTAGCGCGTTATTATTGGTGGTGTATGAGAGTCACCTTTCTTAGTGAGCGGTCTTTAAACTTCCGTATCCTTCTATAAACAAGAAAACAAATGTCCATAAGCCCATATAATTATGCCCTAAATAAGGGCATTAGTGGAGGAAAATGTGGAGAGCAGAAAGCCCTAATGAGTCATGACAACTGATTTGAATAGAGCATGGAGACTTGAAACAAATGGGCTGACATTTCTATAGATTCTGGAAGTAAACACATGGCCCGTCCTAAAAATGTAGTCCATATATATTTGTGTTAAGTTCTTACACCTTATTTGACGGACCTGGCAAAGCTAACTCGACACAATAGCTCGACCTACAATCTGAATTGAATCGACCTAATTGTTTATCATCACATACTAACCGTTATGCCCAAATAACTTGGCAACAACCAATTAGAAAATGTTCAATTATCCAAATTTGTCAAATTTGAAACGATCCCATCCAAACTGAACCGGGTCTAACTGCTTGTTTACCAAGCCACACCTTATGATCTGACTAATAAATTACAAATAACCATCATGTATTTGCGTATTTTTACAAATAACCACCATATATTTGCTTATTTACAAATAACTTCAGACTTTAACGTATATTCCTCAATCACATCGTATATTTGAACCGATACTCGTTTTTCATATTTTCCAACTCATTAATGAAAAATTTACGCGGAATACCGATATTACCTCCACTTACTTACATTCACTAACTTTACCCAAACATAACATATCTCATATTCACCGTATATTTTATTTTGGTGTTATTGATGAAGTATTTTCTAGTATCTTGTTAAATACATCTATTCTAGCAAGATTCTTATACCAAGTCATATATATATTGGGAAAAAATATAATGAAAAATCAGAATATTAAATGACTTATACAGAATAGATTCACAATATATTACTCAATTCGTACCGGTGAATAGTTATTTATTTCTGTTTTGGTGTTTCAGTGAATCCCCTATTTACTAAATGAATAGGCAAGCTCACAACTTTTCCCTCCAAAAAGCATCTTTCTAAATAAGGTAACTAATAACACTTATGTATACATTAACTAAGTAAGGTAACTAATAATCATAATAATTTATTTTTTTCATTAACATATTATCTTTTCATTAAAATTAATTTTTTCATCAAATTATATTTTTTTGACTAAACTCTAAACTCTAATCTTTAAATTAAAATATTTTAATTAAAAAATTATATCAAACTACTCCCTCCTATCCACCCTTTTTTTCCCCTTTGAAGTGGGCACGGAGATTAAGGGTGGGGAGTATAATATTGGTAAAAATATGAGTGGGGTTTGGTAATTGGAGAGAGGTATGAATAATAATGATTAAATATTAATAAAGGAAATGGGTGGGGTTTGGTTATTGGAGAGAGGTAGGGATAATTAGAATTAAATATTAATAAAGTATATAGTGGGGTTTGATGAGTGGAAAGAGGTAAGAGTATAATATTAATAAAAACTTTCTCAAAAAGGAAAGGGGAAGAAAACCTGAATAATCCGTTTTAGGAAATAAGGAAGAAAAGAGTGGATAGGAGGGAGTATGATTTATTAAATATTTTACTGATTCTATTATTTAAAAATGATTTGACTCATATACTATATGTACTCCATATAAAAGAAAATTATAAACCGCTTTAATTACTTTCGAGACAAAAAAAATGAGAAAATTTATAAATTGGAATCATTAACTTTGCGTTATAAAAAAAGAGATTATTTACAAAAATAAATTTCAACATGTAACTCAAAAATTTATAAGCCGTGTATAGTATTTAATGAACGGGGTCTAACCTAATTAAGTAATATAAAAATAAAAGTTCTCTAAATACCGCGCATTTATTGCGCGGGATCTAAACTAGTAATTATCTATTTACTTATTTGGTCATCTTTTGTGGGCATCTTTCATATACAGGTGGAGTTATAGGTTTTGTGCGGTGCAAATTCACCCATTTCTCTTTACTTAATCTTTGTGCAAAAAACAATAGATAACTATAGATCGAGACGGGGAGTAGATGAAAGTATATGTATATATAGCCTTAATTTATATATATAACCCTTAATTTTAAGTGTGTAATGGTCTAATAACATAGGTTAATCCCAAAATAAAGTGAGAATTAAACATTGAATAGTTTATTAAACACCATAATTTTTATAATAAACGATTTTCTTATAAATTCATTTTCAAATGCATTTATAAAGTGAAAATTAAACATTGAATGTACGGATATTTATTTTTTCAATTAGTTTTTTGTTACACATTTCACATGACTTGTGTGTAAAATGGATTCCCAATTTTTCGCTAATATAACACATATATTCCATAAATGTTAAAAAATACGTAGCTATTACAAAAAAAATCAACTTTTACAGTATACGACCACTAGAGTGGTACTTTTGTAATACGGTTTACACAAGTATTTATCTTTATTTTTTAACTCTAAAAAAAATTAAGTTTATTGAGTGAGCTACACAAATTCACTCACTCATTACAGATTTATAGAAGTTAAATATAATTAGCATCATAATCTAACTAAAATTAACTAAAAATCTTAAATCATACTAAAATCTCATTAATTTCCTTAATAATTTTCATTAAATGTTGTCTCCTTCATCAATACACCCTTCCATGGCGGATTAACATCCAAACAACAAACCCTAAAATCACTCCACATCCTAAAAATCAACAAAAAACCGCGATTACACAATGTGGAGATCACCGCATCTTTGTCAAGCATTAGCAATGGCGGTTCGCCGACCTCCGACACCGACGACGGCGAGATTTCTGACTTCGCCGGCGAACTCCGACAAAAATTTGCCGGAAACAGCAGTGAAGGCGGTGGCGGAGGAGATGTCGTTAGAAGAAGTGAAGAAGGTGATGAGATTAGTGGATGTTGAGGCGTTGAAGAGGAAACTTGCTGGTGAAGGTAAGGAAGTGATCGGCTATGGCGAACTGTTGAAAGCTTGTGAAGGTGTAGGCGTTGCTAGATCCGTTGGCGAAGCGGCGAAACTTGCGAAAGTTTTGGATGAAGCTGGTGTTGTTATGTTGTTTCGTGATAAAGTTTATCTTCATCCTCATAAGGTATAATTTCATTTGTAGGAATTGTTTTTTTTTTTTTTTGCCTTTTTCGTTAGAGGTAAGGTCCGTACATTTGATGAATTGATCAGAAGTATGTTACAGTAGAGTAATTTGATTGATTTGTAGTTTTGTGTGTTTTATTTCGGTTTTTGTTGAGATTCGTTAGAGGTAAGGTCGCGTACATTTGATGATTTGATTGATCAGAAGTATGTTAGGATAATTTGATATGTAATTTTGCTTTCGGTTTATTGTCGAAATTAAGTAGAGGTAAGATTGCGTACATTTGATGATTTCGCTAGAATTATGTTAGTATAATGTTGTTTATTGCTTTATAGCCTTTGAATATTCAGTCGCGTATTTTGAGAAATGTGGAGAATGTAGCAGAATGGAGGATTGGAGGAATTGTTTGGTAGGTTGTGGTTATGGTTCAGTTGAAGGTTGGATATTACATGTGTAAGTTGTTACTCCAATTTAGGGAATGGGAATATGTAAAGAATCATAAGTGTAATTGATTGGTTAGGATGTGAAGGTAGGGAATTTGGTTGTAGACATTACAGTACATTTGTATTATCTTTGGAGGACTTGAATTGGAATTGCATAGATTCGAGATCTATGCATATATGACTATATGAGTGGTAGATTTAGTTTAATCGTTGTAGTATTTGGTTGTCGCTTTCAGCTACAGTGAAACGATAGTTGTGATTTTTGTTTTTGTTAATGTAAGGAGACTGAAGGGTAATTTTACAGAGTTCGTCTTTTCCAGAATATTTGATTTCGAGTTGGTTGGAAGATTCCAGATTTATGCATATCAGAGTGGTAGATTTAGTTTAGTCATTGTAGTATTTGAGGGTCACTTTCAGCTACACAGTGAAATGAAAAGTGGACATAAATATGTGCTAGTCAAGGGTTAAGAACTCTTGTCAGAGACGATTAGTTTGCTTGATGATGTCATTAATGGAGTAACTGGACTGCTGCTTTAAAATTTATAATTGTAATGACGATTGAGGATTTGCGTTAGTAAAAAGTTAAACCATCAACCTCCTTAATCGACTGTTCTTTGGTGGTAGTTACCTGGGTTGCAGTAAAGACTTTTTTTTTTGGAGAAAAGTTGCAGCAAAGACTTAAACTTGATGATTTTTAGTTTTAGTCAAAACAAGATTCTGATGATTTATCTCAGTTTGTTAGAAGTATATGGAAAGGATTAAAAGTTTATTTGGTTAATGGATGTAAAAAAAAAAAATCCGCGTTCTCTCTAATTGTTAGTTAGCTCTTATAAAAACCAAAGCATGATCTTAATAAGGATCTCATGCTTGCATTGTCGATTTCCTTATGCAATTTGGTAAATCCTGGGATGTGTGAAGTCTAATACGAGTACTTCGTATCAAACACTCAATTTTGTGCTGGTAATAAACCATTGGAAATGTTGTATCTGTGCCTGGCGGAATGTGTAGTGATCGGGAAAGAAACTGTAGTAATGCCATCAAGTCTACTGTCAAATGATGAAATGTGGTTAATCATCACATTTTCAAGGTATGGAGAAAGATAACTTACATATAGATGTGGCAAACTCTAGAAATGAATTAATTGTCTGCCAAAGAAGGTAGAAATTCATATAGTCATCAGCCTCACTGAAGCTGAAGTGGACTATGATGTATAGTGTGATATAGAATCAAAAATCTACATGTAAATTACTGTAAGTCTAGAACTTTGGTGGTGTATTCCTTTATATATTGTGGTCTATTCCCTATGCGTTTTGTTTAATATTTGGGGTTTTCTAAATATAAGTGTTAACAATAAGTCTCTCGATTCATGAGAATGCAATCATCACTGCCGAAAGTTACCCCAATGCTTCAAGGGATCCTACAATAGCAAGGTAGGTGTGGCTGGATATATGCAACCTTACCTGTGAATGTAAGAGAGTGGATGTTTCCAGATGACCTATTAAGAAAACTGTGTCGACTTTGCTCTGCTTGACTGATGCTTCACAAATCACGATAAAGATGTGCAGCCAGTTTATAGCGTCATTTTGATGTATTTTGTTAATCAGGAAGCAGTAATAATAAATTTTGGGCTACATAGGAAATGAAAACTTAGTTATCATAACGCTCCATATTACCTAAAGTGCCCGTGGCAGACACTCAATTCATGAACATGGGTATGACACTTGGACACTTCATTTTAGGACAAGATAACTGAGATTTTTTTTCCTAAATAGTAGAGTCAACACTCGGATAGGCTCATAGGCACCCATGTTGGATACTTCCAAGTCTTAAGTTCTTAACCGTGTATGAACGACATAGTATCTTCCTATAAAGTTAGACTTGGTGGTTTCTCACTCGCTTTATACCCAGGTGGTTGAACTGGTTGCAAATTCGGTTCCACTGGCCTTGACACCTGAAGATGATCCTAGAAGAGAAGAGCTGATGCGGCTGCAAGAGAAAAAGGAAGAGATAGACAGGCAGGCACATAAGCAGGTTCGTTTTATACTGTGGTCTGGTCTGGGGGTTGCTGTAATGCAGGTTGGACTTTTCTTCCGCCTTACATTCTGGGAATTCTCTTGGGATGTAATGGAGCCTATCGCGTTTTTTACAACAGCCTCAGGTTTAGTCATTGGTTATGCCTACTTTATGATGACCTCAAAAGATCCGAGTTATCAAGACTTGATGAAGACAATCTTCCTGTCAAGACAGCGGAAGTTGTTCAAGAAGTATAGTTTTGACATCAGTAGATTTAAGGAGTTGAGAGATAAATGCAAGTGCCCTCTTGACAAGAAGCATCTCAATGAGAACTCGGTACTGAAGGATACATAATGTATGTCTCTCTCTCTCAAATCTATTTAATAAGTCCGAATCCAATACCTTTTTATGTTGACTACAAACCGCTTGCCTGCTATATTACTCTTGACTGTTCTAATTACATAACGTACCTGTGTCCCACACTTGACCCTCGGAATTGGAGTTAGACACTTCAGTTTAGGCCACGGACATTTTTCCCATAAAATAGCCAAGTCAACATGCCTGTGTCAGATAGTTTTAGCCTTAACCAGGTCTAAGTAACATAGATTGCATGATCCCTAATTTATGTTGATAGATGATGACGGCGTCTTTCATGGACAGGTTGGCGTCCATTCCTCGGAATCAGAAGACGATGGAGTTATTAAATTTGGGTTGACTAGTTATAAGGCCCCAAATTCTCTTCCTGATTCTTATTTTGCTTCTTTGGTCACTTGACTCGTTACTACGGAGTATTATTTAGTGCTAGCTAACTATACGGCCTTATCTGGAAGACCTTAGCCAGTCTCTTCTTTTTTTCCCTTCACGGAGAGACCTTAGTCCTAATTATATGAAAAGCTTAGCTTCTTACTGCTGCTAGTCAGTGAAAATCTAGTTTCTTTCCTGCAGTGGCAACCTCTTGTTAACAGACAAATTTATTCAGAATGCAATTGAAGTTATTTTACTTGGCTTAGCTTACGGAATTATGGCTTATTTCAACATGATCTATACTTTATATGATGTGCTCTTTATGTCACTCGGTTTACTCATTTATCAATGATAGCAAAAGCCGAATTTTTAGTGAGCGTTATTCAGTTTTACTAAATACTCCCTCCTATTCTTGGTTAGGTTCCACACTTGTATTTATACGAGAAATACAAAGGCATATTAAGAATAGTAATACTTATTCTTTGTGCTATTCTAATACGGTTTTGTATTTCGCTTATAAAAGCCAGCATGGAATCTTTTAGGGTCCGTTTGGATACAATTTTAGGAGGGAAGGGGAGGGGAGGGGTAGTGAGGGGAGGTGAAGGGAGGGGAGAGAAGGGGAGGGTAAATGAGATGTGGGTGTTTGGATAACAAAAAAATATGAAGGGAAATGGAAGGGGAGGAAGGAGGGAGATGAAGAATGGATGGAGGATTGAAGGATGTTGGTGGTATAATTAGAGTCCAAATAATGTTTTCTTTCCAAATCTTGCCACCATTGGAAAGATTATAGTTTGTTCTATAGGAGGGAAAATAAGTCCTCTCATTTCTCTCCCATTCCATTTCCTTTCTCCCATATTTTTTTTTCCAAACAAAGGAAATTAAATCCCTCCCTTTCCCTCCCCTCCCCTTCTCTCTAATTCCTTCAATCCAAACGAACCCTTAGAGAATAGGACTCCGTATAGAACAACTGAACGGGTTCGTGAATGTTGTGCTGGATTTCTTCTTTCTATTGAGCAGAAGTTTGTTTACTGAAGCTCAGAAATTCATTCCATTTATAGTATCCCTCTTTTAATTTAGTGATAAACTTTATTATTACTATCAAATTCATCTATGATTATCTATAAAACAATTTATTCATATATATCTTTTTTTAAGAAAATTATAAATATCCTATCAACATCATTATACTAATGCTTTAAAGGATCCCACAAATAGCGGATAGTGGGATTCAGGTGCATACCACCTTATCCCTAGGTTAACACCACAAAGAGATTGAAATTGCAATGACGGTAAACTGTTCTATACTGTATGGAAAATGACGTTGAAAATTGCAATGACGGTAATGAAACGCAACTAAGTTTAATGAGTCATTTTCGTTTATTATTGATTCATAGATTTTAAACTGTTCTATACTGTGAGAAAGGAACCGCCAAAGTTGACTACCAACGTCAAAACAGGATGATAAGAATAGGATCCAGAGAGTACTATATTTTCATGTTTGAGGTGTCTGAGAGATGATTTGCTGTAGGTAGAAAGGCTGTTTGCCTGTTTCAACAGTTATTTAGTTTCAACATCCTCCAGAAAATGTCAAGTACAAATTTTACGTGATTGGGTAAACTATTAGTCTCACTTCAGTACTGCTAGATGATGTTGTAGATTGAAGAGCACGTCTCGAGAGAGGCCACGACCCACAAGAGTCCTGTCACAGCGACTGAATACAAGGAATGAAAATCTGATCAGGTTATTAACCTGTTACTTCTAATTAATCTTGAAATGTGCTGTCTTATATTGTCAGGAACATTTTGCCGAGCTGAAAAGCTGATGTTGATTATCCAAAAGGTAAAGATATTTTTTGATAACTTTGACATAACAGAGTTGTCATAAATGAGATGAAGTCAAAAAAAAAAAAAAAAAAAAAAAGTTTTCTGGTTTACTGCTTGCATTAACCCACAGTTAACAAAGACATCAGTGATCCAAAAAATGCATAACATAGCTGGAAATCAAGCCGAACTGTCAGTAAAAGGTGTATGATATTTTTTTTTTTTTGGCAGCTGTGAAAAAAGGTGTATGATAAAAATGCTGCTTTCTTATAAATTCAGACTCCTAGCTAAAGGATTCAGCAACAAGGAATACCTGAACAAGGAACTAATTACCCGAAACAACAAGGATCTCAAGTCAAAGTGTAAGTTGAAGAAGATGGAAATCGACGGTGCATTTTCTCGAAAGTAAATTAATGAATATTATTTTGATGCAGAGTCATGCATAATGCAATTTCGGAAGCAGGGGCATTGGCGTCTTCACTGAACATGAGAAATCCCGTTACAGTAACTACTAGAGGTGTTTACAGTAATAAAACTGCATTGTAAATTTTTTTCCTCAGAAATAACTCGGATAATTCAAAGATGAAAAAAATGGAACGGAAGTACGACTTTTGTTACATGAATGTTAGAGCTTATTAAACATCTCCTTCTCCATCATCGAGTCAGTAACCAAGGTTACATTTGAAAGAGAAAGAACAAGATCAATTCACGGCGAAGGACATTGGTTAAGCTGGGGGCAAGAGTGGTGGGTTTGCAATGGCAGCTCGAGAGTCGAGACATGTTATTTATTTATTTATTTATTTATTTATTTATTTATTTATTTATGGCATGTCATTAGTAAGTTGTCCTGATATGGCGGTCTCACCCACCCAATAGTAAGAAGTTCGCAAGTAAACTACCTTAAGAAGATGAGCATGCATCTCGATTTCATAAAGCCTCTCTCCTCGTTCACGCTGCCTTCCCTGAACAAATAGGAGGCGTGGGCAGTTGGCCACAGGTCGTCAAACTCGTCGCATATAAGATTCTGCTGCTTGGGACTGTCAAAATATAATGTTTACATCGTGTTCGTTTATACAGTTGGATTATGTAATTTTTGTAAAATTATACTCGTACGAAGTAAAAATAATATTAATAACTAGTATTGGTGCCCGGCTTCGCCCGGGCTACCTTTACTTACCATTAATTTTTTTTCCATTAAATAAAATTACTTAAAGTTGCATAACCCATAAATTTATCATTAATATCTTTTTCTATGACATATCCTAAAATTACGATGAAATAAATTTTGAGACAAATTCACCACTTCCGCTATTAATATTTTATTCTTATTAATGAAACAATAGTAATAACATTTCACTACTTGCCCGTAATCATTGTTATTTTCACTACTCCCGCCGTAATTATTGTTACTGTCACTACTGCCGCATTAATATTGATAATTTCACTACTCCCGCCTAATTATTGTTACTTTCACTATTGCCGCATTAATATTGATTATTTCATTACTCCCGTTGTTATTTCTACCACTTTCACTAATCTCGCTGATAACATTGTTACTTTTACTATTCAAATGAGTGATTACTGTCATATAATTATATCTTTTCACCAAAAAAAAAAATCATATAACTAACTATATCCAATGTTACTACAATTCTTTTCTTTACTGACGAAATTACTTTTACTACTTAGGCATGCAATTTTAAGATGATTATATATTTATATAAATATATTACATATATGCATTAAATCAAATCGAAAGAATTATGCAATATTATATATTATGGAATCTAAGTTGAATTATTTATAACCTACTTATTATATTTTTGTATGTTAAATAATTAACATCTCTATACATCTAATAAAATAAACTATAAAGTTTAATAAAATTGCATAGATTTTAAATTTGATATATAATTTTATGATGATAATAATTAATACCATACGTGTGCATGTTTATACTAATTAATTATTTTATTTTAAGGAAATTGACCATCTTCTAATCTTCTATAAATATTTAGGAAAATTACCAAGCATCTTAATTAATTATTTTATTTTAAGGAAATTGAACATCTTAATTAATTATTTTATTTTAAGGAAATTGACCATGTTTGAGTCTCTTACAAATGTTTAGGAAAATTACCAAGCTAAAATATAAGTTAATTTTAACCCAAACTATATAATATTTGCATTGAGATCCCTTAATCGGGTCCATCACACGGTGGCACGGTGCTAGTGATTTAAAACTATATAGTATAATTAATTTGTATAACTTTTTTTAATTACATTTGCAAGTCATTTGATAATTTGCACTCTCTCCGACTGAACGTATTCATACCGGTGAACAACTGTGTGAACGTATTCATACCGATGAACAACCGTGTTATTCTTTCGATTCCTCTGAGACTGGGTCTCTCTGGAGTTGGTGAAACTCGGAAAGTTGGTAATAAATGATAATAATTCGAATTATTAACATAGGGCATTATTTATTGCGTTAATAACAACAAAAACAACAAGTCGAGCTGAAATTAGTTTGACCTGTACTCGATATGACCTAGATGAGGTTGATATGGATTTTGGAATATGTTAATGAATTGGAATCCTACATTTGCACTATTGATCAGTATCTTAAAATAGAGTTCCACAGACGACTACTGCGTAAACAAGAACGAACTCGTGTTTCCAGAACGGGCTAAAGAACAGGCGATTTGATTGTTTACTCCCCGACATTCACACCAAACCCAAATTTGTAATCTTTCCTACCGTGATCAACCTGCAAGAATACAAATTTCAATAAGAGAGTGAAGATTAGCTATTGCCTGAAAGAAAGAGTGATGAGCGCGAAAAAAGAAGACGCTATGTAAAAATGTCGACTGCAGAGAAAGTCTCACCTCTGCAGAAAGTAAGAAGCCAAGTCCAGGGTTAATCCTCTCTTCAACAAAAGCTGAGACACACCCATTCGAATCTACCTTTCCTCTCACGCGTGCCTGCAAAGGGAATGAACCGACATGATTAGGACTTGGGCGAGATAATGTATACGTAGACCTGGCAAAACTCAGGTAATCCAAACCCGAGAACACCCAATTCAAAAATGACCTGTCCGAAATAACCCACCCGAAAGATATCATATAGTATGAAATGACCTCACAAATGACTGATTTGAAAAAGAAAAGAAAAACAGACCCTTGAAGGTGTCACCATCTCGGTAAGGACAGTAACCACCGGACCAGAGAAGACCAGATAATAGTGCGCGCGACATAACCAAACCCTCAATGACCCCATCCGCTAAGTCTAGGTGTGAGAAGAGGGATGGCTATGTGTACAGATTACAGACTACAAGAACATTAAAAATTACAAACATCGACCAAAGCCTGAAAATTGACTTAGAATAGGCAAATGAATGCAGTGTGTTTTAGAAGAAGTGGATCAATCCGTTAGGTAGAATAGAACTCAAGCCAAGAAAAATGTTAACGCCTGCCGATTCACAATTACCTTCTATTTTCAACAACAGCACAATATATTTAAAAAAAAAATTAATTTACAAAAAGGGTGTTAAAAGTACATATGAGACAATTATGGAGTATAAAGTAAACTAAAAATTTTACACCCGCAAACAAATTTGAAGGTACTCGTGAATCAAAGAAGTATCTCTTAACAACGCCATTACATGCAAAAGTACCCAGTGCAGACTGCAGAGCAATATTTACTCAGCAAACTATAAAATGTGCTATATTCAATGAGATTAGGCAAGGCGACTGGACAGTAGCGTCACATAACAATTGTAGCACGCATATTTGCTACATACAATAAAAAGGGCAATTATGGTAGAAAATACCTGGCGAAGCATTGCGTCATAACCAACACTGGCGGTGACATCTCTAGACATATAGTTGTACATGAGTTCTGTAGCTAGAGAAACCTACACCAAACACAAGCCATCAAGCTTCAAGGCAAAGTTTTTGAACCGCAGTAGAGGTTATCCAAGTGATAAATAACCAACTCACCTTCTCGGATGCCCTGTGAACATAGCTAAGGGCAACCATACCTGTGTTAGCCACTTGTCCAGTCGCAACCTACACGTGTGGCAGAAAACATGACAAAAGGCAAACTGAAGTGCTCGTACTCTTTATCGACGTGACACATATTCTTAGCTATCTACACAGATTCTTAGGTAGGAGTAGGATGGTGATATTTGAAGTATATTATTACGCAACAACTTTTACTATTTTTAGCATACAAATTGCTACAGCATGCATCCGCCCTTGGAATCACCGATTGTGCAGGGTTCCATTGTCTTTACAGTTCTCACAAGATCCCAAAAGACATAGACCTTAGATTATATATTTATCTTGTTACCTTACCTAGGATATTCTCTTCTATATCATCCAGAGATCGATACAATAGTAGATGTGCAGAAAACAAATACAAGTGATGAAAAGAGGGTATGGGAGTAGACAGAACTTATACTGAGAACAGATATGATGAAAACAGTCACATGTGTAAGGCTGTAAGCTACTTGTAAAATCTGGACTATAGAAAGAGGACAAGTGTGTACTTTCCGAGTTCCCGCAACCAAACCCTGGTTAAGAGTGTTGCTCCAGAAACTCGGAAAAATGATAAGGCATATGTAAAATGTTGTATTGCTTGACTTAAAGAAACCAAGTCGACAACCCATTCTAAATCTCAGTATGGTAACTGGACGACATTTTCACTCACTAGTTTAGAAAGGACTATAACAGACAAAATGATTAAAACCAGATCGAAATAGTATACGACTCCCCCGTTCCAATCATTTCTATACATTTGTGATTTGTGGAATACAAGTGAGTTGTGCTTTAATCAAATGTATACAATTGATTGGAATGGAGGGAGTATATGGGAGAGAAAGGAAAAATACCATCTTGTTATTGCTATATCGAGCAGCGTAGCCCACACCGGACTTTCTATGTTGACCAGTATAGAAAATCTCACCACCCAAAGAAAGATTTGGAGTCACACTCTGTTAAGCAAGTTCAACGGAACATGAGAAAAGTAAACATAAGGGTAAAAAATATAATCAAGTTCATCTTCACAATAAAAGTGAAAAAAATTCCTAAAAGGAAATAAAAGAATTAGAAATCGAACCATTAAAAAAATGTTGGTTTCTTTACAGAACAAGACATTAACTTCAATTTTTATTATTCAGTATAGAAACAATAAAAACAATTTGACTAAATTACCTGTATGTAGTTGGCCCCGAAAAGCGCACCACTCCCAAATTGAACTTGCGCCCTGTAATCACTACCCTGAAGAAGAGACAACCAGAAGATTATAATTCCATAGCATACATGTTAAAGCAACAACCTTCGTATTCTCATACATTAGATTCTCTAATATGACCCAAGCATAGTCTCTTAAAGACATGCCAATAATGTTTTAGTCCATTATACTAATAAAAACGAGACGAAATTTTGCAAGCAGCTATTAGGCCTTCCTGATCTAATTTCATGCCGATAGAGAGAAAAAGAGAAGTTAACAGCGAGACATAAGGTCTTACCTTATAGTCAACAGTACCCATCACTTGAGACATGTGAGGTTCGCTTGTAAGCTAGAAATACACGAGAATTTATGTTAAAACCAAATTATCTGAGAGAAATGCAACACCATTGGATTTAAAAAAAAAAACAACTTACCTGACCGTTAGCCTTCAAGGTAATATTATCAAGCAAGTCATACTTAAATCTTCCGGTTAATCTACCCTCTTGTGTTATCCTTCCAATAAGCATCAGCTGTAAAACGCACGGGGATTCAACAAAATATTATTGCAATACATGAGATAGGCTAGTTTAACAGGGTCATAATGTCAACCGTCAACATCAGTGCCTATCAGGCCATTCTTACCTTTGGGTCTATATAATTAGCACCAAACTCGTAATTGGCGGTAGAGATTTTGATAATATCTGAAGACCGAGACTGAACTTCCATAGGCCCCATGGTCGCACTGATAATTATTCAAGAAGCTATTAAAATCATATAAAGTAACAGCAGTAAGAATTAAAAATCAACATCACTATAGATTAGTAGACATTACCTATGGCTAAGGAAGAAATTTGGGGTAAGTACTTTATTGAAATCAAATCGCGCCCCTTCAAAAACTTCCGGCTTCGACACTGTCACCAACAATGGCAAATTCAAACTTTTGCATATAAGCAGCATGGTTTAATTTTTTGTTCCTAGAACTAATCAAACTTTTGCACACAAGAGAGCATGAGACCGTCTTATAGAATGCAAGAGCCAAACATATATCTTTGAATTAAAAACATGTAGCCAAACTACTTTCAGAAGTACCCTGATTGTTATAAATTGACCTCAAAGCCTCTAACAGTTGCTGATTCATGGGCACACCGCACACGCGACAATTCGTATGAACATCTATTCTTCCACTGCTAAACTACATTCAGTTCAGAATTTCAAGTTGCATCAAATGAAAACTCGAAGCACACAATGCCAAACCAATTAACAACGATACACAGGCACGGCCATTGAAACAGCACAAAGCTAAATTCAAACAACCCAGAAGCCAAAATCAAGCAAAATCACTCCATCAGCATTCAAACACCTAATTAACATCAACCATCAACAACCCCAGAAGCTAAATTTACGAAACCGATAATCCAACACATCAAAAGCTAAATTCTCAATTAACCAGATGAACAAAACAATTATAATTTATACCCTCCGTCTCAATCATTGTTTACCTTCGATTAAAATACCCCTCATAAAGAACAAAAAAGGTAAACAAATAATCGCCACGAAAGGGAGTAACTAATAAAATCAAATAACCCAACAACAGCTACAATTCTATTAACCTAAAGTTACAAACTTTAACAACCCAAAATCATAATTAACTCAAATAAAATAACATGAACCAGGGGCGGACCCAGAATTTTCCATATGGTGTAGCAAAATTTTACTTGTATTTTTTATCTCAATATATCACGTTTGTATGTCAGTATCTCACTATACACCCTTGGTCAATTTTTTCCGATGAAAATTTACGTATACAGGCTAGAACACCATCTTACAAACCCTTGGTCAATTTTTTCCGATGAAAATTTACGTATACAAGCTAGAACACCATCTTACAAATCAATGTCTATACCTATTCGATATTTGTTAACAAGGTTAGCGAACTCCTCATCTATCAACACTATAGAATTAAATTACATCCTCCGAAATGAATTGATAAGTGGAACACATATATACTCTATCATTCAATAATTCTTGTGTGAGACGATCTCATAATATGAACGGTCCCATTATACCAAAAGACAACTACGGAGTATTTGTTAATAATAAATGGACATTTTTTTTAGAAAAATGAACCGTCTTCCGGTGTAACACTGTCTTATTCTAGAATTTGGGTAACCTTTTAGGTTTAACTACAATAGTCCATAAATACCAAATGTTTTGTATCAAATAACACATACGGATTATTTTTTTTAATCCATTGTTTCTTAATAAAGTTTGAAGCTGTCAATTATCATTGCCTTATTGGAATTTGCAAATATTAATGACTAAAGATATTAATGACTCAAATTTGGAAACAAAAAGTTTAGATTAATTAATATGTAAATTTTTTGCCTTTCCAAAATTCACTCATTCCCTTTTATAGAGAGAGACTCATCTTACGTTAAGGTAAATTTATTGATATATGGTGTAGCAATTCTTTCCTTTCTTCAGCAATTTTTATCCTATGGTGTAGCACTTGCTACACCTAAGCTTAAGGTGGGTCCGCCCTGTAAGTTCTTTATACTTAATATGCATGTTTAATATACTGAAATAAACATACAATAAACTGAAAGCGGAAGCGATAAATAAGGATCGAGAATTAGAACCTCCAGCCATTGCTTATGGATTCTGAATGACTTTAAAAACCCGATTATATAACCCGTCTCCGATGTAAACCCGTCGCCGAAAAACACCGTATGTTTTTCTGACTGATTACCGGTTCCAAACCCTCCTTTCTCACTAATTTAGATGGTGTATAGAATGCTTAAGAGAGAGTAGATTTTGGTGACCTTATGAATCAGAATTGGTGCTCCATTTATACTAATCTTGCCATCAAAGATCAGTTAGAATATAGGGTGAGTGGGTGGTTGGCTGAAGAAGTGGGAGACAAAGTAGGGCGCTTTGAGTCCATCTTTTGACTCCATTAAGCTAAAGTAAATGGGCCACAACTTGAGTATTTTTGAGTGCTTAGTGACTCAAAATTCCAACATTCTCCCACTTGGTCCATTTACGCAAGAGAAACTTCATATACGAATCATAGCGACGAATTCTCTAGAGCGAGAATTAATCTTCCATGTATTACGATACACTTAGTCTCTCACCACTCACACTTAACTTAATGAATAAACCATATGTTTACTCTAGGTCAAAACATAATGATATTTCTCAATAAAATAAATAACCAAAGTATGTACGTACATAATCTGAAATGAGAAAATATCCAACTAAATGAAAAGTTTCAATACAATAAATGAATGTATCACATTATGGGACCAAGTCCCATATTTACTACATGACCATTGAAACCTTTAGGTGGCATGCCTTTAGTCAATGGATCAGCAATCATTAATTCAGTGCTAATGTGTTCTATGATCACTTTCTTTTCCTGAACACGTTCTTTAGTCAATGGATCAGCAATCATTAATTCAGTGCTAATGTGTTCTATGATCACTTTCTTTTCCTGAACACGTTCTTTTATGGCCAAATACTTAATGTCGATGTGTTTACTTCGACTTCCACTTTTATTATTCTTAGCCATAAATACCGCAGCTGAATTATCACAATACATTCGAATTGGCCGATTAATAGAGTCAACGACTCTTAGCCCAGATATGAAACCTTTCAGCCATACACCATGTGAGGTAGCCTCAAAACAAGAAACGAACTCGGCCTCCATAGTAGAAGTGGCTGTCAATGTCTGCTTAGTACTCCTCCAGGATACAGCTCCGTTAGCTAGCATAAACACATATCCTGATGTGGATTTTCGTGAATCAATGCAACAAAGAAAGTCCGAGCCTGAGTACCCCACCACTTCAAGACTATCATCCGTCTATACATAAGCATGTAATCTTTGGTACCACAAGGTACCTCAACACTTTCTTTGCGGCCTTCCAGGTGATCGATGCCTGGTTACTCGATATCTCGCCTAATACTCCAACAAAGATATGCAATGTCGTGTGCATACAGACTTGAGCATACATAATGCTACCAACAACTGAAGCATATGGAACATTTTTCATTTGTTCCCTTTCTAAATCATTCCCGGGACACCGGTCTAAATCAATCGGTCACCTTTCACAATAGGTGCTACACTTGGTGAACAATCTTTCATTCTGAACCTTTCAAGCACTTTGTTGATATAGGCCTCCTGAGACAAGCCTAAAATGCCTCGGGATCTATCTCTATGGATCTTAATGCCAATGACATAAGATGCCTCGCCCATATCTTTCATATCAAAGTTATTTGAAAGAAATTGTTTCACCTCATATAGTAACCCCTTATCATTGGTTGCTAGCAAAATGTCATCCACGTATAACACAAGGAAACAAATCTTACTCCCACTTACCTTAAGGTATATGCATTGGTCCATGATATTTTCTTCAAAACCGAACGAAGAAATAACTTCATGGAACTTCTTATACCATTGACGGGAGGCTTGTTTCAAACCGTATATGGATTTATTTAGCTTGCAAACCAAATGCTCACCATCTTTAGAGGAGAATCCTTCAGGTTGTTTCATGTAAACCTCTTCCTCTAAATTGCCATTGAGAAATGCCGTTTTCACATCCATTTGATGTAGCTCGAAATCAAAATGAGCTACTAATGCCATGACAACTCGAAGAGAATCTTTCTTTGATACAGGAGAAAATGTCTCCTTGTAGTCGATCCCTTCTCTTTGAGTGAACCCTTTAGCAACGAGTCTTGCCTTATGTCTCTCGATGTTGCCAAGTGAGTCTATTTTAGTCTTAAAGACCCACTTACATCCGATGGTTTTTACACCATCAGGCAACTCGACGAGATCCCAAACTCGATTAGCCGCCATAGAATTCATCTCATCTTTCATAGCATCCATCCATAAGTTAGAATCTGTAGAACTTATGGCTTGTGAAAATGACATAGGATCATTATCAGCTCCAACATTGCAATCCAATTCTTGTAGATATACTTCATAGTCTTCAGGAATAGCCGATCTCCTTTCTCGAATAGATCTTCTTAATGGAATTTGTTCAACCTCACGGTGAACTTCTTCCTCATTATGATCCACCCTATTTTGATCGACATTTTGTGGAATTTCTGTATTTGGTTGTTGAACTTGCGGTCGATCTTCAGGACCGTGAACAATAACCAACCTATCACTTAAAACAGAGGGTGAAGCTTCATGTTGATCCTTTTCAGGTTCAACTTCTATAGTACTCCCACTGATTAAGTCATTCTCTAGAAATTTCGCATTTCTAGATTCCACAATTCTGGTACTATGAGAAGGACAATAGAACCTATAGCCTTTGGACTTTTCGGCATATCCAATGAAATGCCCACTAATAGTCCTTGGGTCTAGTTTCTTTTCTTGTGGGTTGTAAATTCTCACCTCGACGACATCCCCAAACGCGTATATGTTGCAAACTCGGTTTCCAACCTTTGAATAACTCAAAAGGCGTCTTTGAGACGGCCTTGGAAGGAACTCGATTTAATATATACGCAGCCGTCTTTAGTGCATCAACCCATAAAAATGAAGGAAGTTTAATATTACTTCTCATACTACGCACCATTTCAATTAATGTCCGATTCCTTCTTTCTGCTACACCATTCTGATCCGGAGAACCGGGCATAGTGTATTGGGCAACAATCCCATGCTCTTGAAGGAATTTAGCAAAAGGACCAGGTGCTTGTCCATCCTCAGTATATCTACCATAGTACTCACCACCTCTATCTGATCTCACGATTTTAATGTGCTTACCACATTGCTTCTCTACTTCAGCCTTAAACAATTTAAAGGCATCAAAAGCCTCGTCTTTAGAACGAAGTAAGTAGATGTACATATATCGTGAATAATCATCAATAAAGGTAATAAAGTATTTCGGATCATTAGCGTTCATGTCCGGACAACAAATATCCGTGTGTATGATTTCTAATAGGTCAGAACTCCTCTTAGCACCCTTCTTAGATTTGTTAGTTTGCTTTCCCTTAATGCAACTAACACAAGTATCAAAATCGGTAAAGTCTAAAGTACTAAGTACCCCTTCCTTTACCAATCTCTTAACCCTCTGAATGGAGATGTGTCCCAATCTCCGGTGCCATAACATAGAGGACTCCTCATTCATAATACTTCTTTTTAAACCAGTATTAACATGCATGGTGTTTTGAGTGGTATCATTTTGTAAATAAAGACGATATAAATTATCAGACAAAATACCATAACCAATAACTTTAGAATTTCTGCAAATACTGAAACCAGAATTCGTAAAATTAAAGGTAAATCCAAACGGTACAAGCCTTGAAACTGAAATTAAATTCCGAGCAAAATTCGGAACATAAAATGTCTTTTCCAAAACCAAAACAAAACCACTACTCAAAATTAAACTGCATGTCCCTACGGCCTCCACGTTCGAGCCTATCTGATTTCCTGAATAGATAGAGCTTTCACTTGCCACTGGTTTCCGCAGGTTTGTCATACCATTCAAGGTATTCGAAACATGGATTGTAGTACCAGAGTCAATCCACCAAGTATTATGATTAATATTAACCATATTAGATTCATAACAAACAAACGCATGAAAATTACCTTTCTTTTTAAGCCAAGCCTTGAACTTTATGCAGTCTTTCTTCATATGCCCCTTCCTTTTACAGAAGAAACATGAAGACTTCTTCTTAATGTTCGGCTCAACAGACATCTTACCCTTTCCCTTATCCTTATGGTGACCCTTCCTAGTACTAGATGATTCTTTATTAGTACTAGTAGTTAGGTTCACCTTTTCGCCCTCCTCCAACAACAACCTCCTCTCCTCTTGAACACACATGGTCATTAATTCATTAAGAGACCATTTATCCTTATGTGTGTTGTAAGAGATCTTAAAGGGAGCATATTGTGCTGGGAGAGAATACAAAATGAAATGTACCAGGAAAGAGTCAGACATAGTAACTTCCAATACCTTAAGTTGGGCTGCAATATCCCTCATGCGCATGATGAAATCACGCACTCCTTTAGTGGCATTAATCTTCAAAGAAGCAAATTTCATAATTAAGGTGTTTGCCAAAGCCTTATCGGAAGTTTTAAATTGTTCATCTATTGCTTTAAGAAGGTTTCGAACTTTAGTATGCTGCTCGACTGAACCTCGGATACTAGCACACAATTTTGTCTTTATGAACATCGTGCAAATATAGTTTGATTTCTCCCACTTTTCACGATGATCTACTTCATCTGGTGTGCTAGTATCCTTTATCTTAGCCGGTTCATCATGTTGTATAGCATAATCGAAACGCGTGAATCCTAAATGCAATAGAACTCTTTCCTTCCACACCTTAAAATTATCACCAGTTAATTCAGGAACGTCTATTTTGATATCAAAGGAACTTCCAGGTAAAATTGCTGCAAATTTTAAATATACATGCTTAGTAACAAAAATTTGAGACTTAACTTTATCACAACTTACCAATGTAAATTATGCTCATATGAATCTAGTGACATAAACTTGCCTGTGGGCTAAAGTCTACTCAAATTAGATGCATAAATAAACTTTATGATGAAACTATCAAATTATATTCATTTCTCAACTCCTGTGGGTATATTAAGAAACATAATTCAATATAACATCCTAATTAATTATACAAATATAATAAGATTCCTGTGGGTAAGTCTCATCACATTACGTACAATTAATTACAATAAAATGTCTAGTTTCCACATGTGATTTCGTATAAAATTTAATCAGTTAGAGATGCTGTGGCTACTCCCTAACTAATAAATTTAAAATCACTTGACATTTACTTTATTTTATATACTAACCTAATGTATATAAAGTCTTCTGTCAAACAAGTGACGTACTAATCAAAGTCCAAATGCTCATACAGGCCTATAATAGTAACGGTAAGCTTGTCCTCAAAAAAATAAATAAATATGTACTTAATCATACTGTAAAAGCACACTGACACAAAGGGACGGTATCACACAAAATAAATCCATATGATACATTTTAAAATATATATATATATATATATTTTTTTTTTTTTTTTTCGTACTATATGGAAAAGGTGGGTCATTACCTCACATATTTAATTGAGCAAAGGACTCCAAAAGTGGACAAAGTGTGAGGCATGCCGCATGCGTAACAAAGCAACCAACTCCACAATTCTATTTACTCCAATAAACAAATAGAATAAAGGTGACAATAGCAATGAAAAGTGTGAGGTATCCCTGCTTTGGTAATATATACTGTACACACAAACAAAAATTGGGCAAAACTTCATCCCCTACCTCCCGTCTTCCTCCATTAATCCCAGAAAAACTCAACAAAAAAATTTCAGATTTTAATGGCAAAAACGAGATTAGCAGATTCATTATATCACGGACGGAAAACTGAAGTCGGAAATCAACAAGCAAGACAGAGGCGATAAACGGCTCTGATACCAAATGTAAGTTCTTTATACTTAATATGCATGTTTAATATACTGAAATAAACATACAATAAACTGAAAGCGGAAGCGATAAATAAGGATCGAGAATTAGAACCTCCAGCCATTGCTTATGGATTCCTGAACAGCTTTAAAAACCCGATTATATAACCCGTCTCCGATGTAAACCCGTCGCCCAAAAACACCGTATGTTTTTCTGACTGATTACCGGTTCCAAACCCTCCTTTCTCACTAATTTAGATGGTGTATAGAATGCTTAAGAGAGAGTAGATTTTGGTGACCTTATGAATCAGAATTGGTGCTCCATTTATACTAATCTTGCCATCAAAGATCAGTTAGAATATAGGGTGAGTGGGTGGTTGGCTGAAGAAGTGGGGAGACAAAGTAGGGCAGTTTGAGTCCATCTTTTGACTCCATTAAGCTAAAGTAAATGGGCCACAACTTGAGTATTTTTGAGTGCTTAGTGACTCAAAATTCCAACACGCCCCTGACATGAACATAATCCCCTAAAAAAACTTGTCTTTTTTACTAAATTGTCAAAAAAAAAAAGAAAAAAAAAAATTATGCAATTAAATTACAATAAAATTGATTAAAAAGATACAGTACTAACTTAAAGCTTCACGATGGAGTTCTTCAAAAGGAATAGGAAGAGGGAGATTTCTGTAATCAACATGTTGATCAACTTTGGAAGTATCGGAAGGTATTGTTGTTGGTGGTATTGCTGCCATTGCTGTCACAAAAAGATTTCAACTTTGAATAATTACTAATTGAAGTTTTGTTGTATGAATAAAACCCAGAAATTATATGTGAATTAAAAAAGTTAAAGATGAAATTTTGGGGGAAGAAGAAGGGTTAGATAGATTGTAGAAATAGGGGTTTAGGAGGGTTTTTGGATGTTCCTTTTTGTTTTTTATTTACTTTTTTTTTTAAGGTTTATGGTAACTTGGCAAGTACTCCTAATCTATTTGTCGTTTTGATTGTATGGTTTGATTTGATAAAATTGACCCGACTTGAAATTCGATTGAAAATCAAATTGTGGATTCAAATTTGATTCAACCTTGACTAACCCGGACCGAATATTTTTCCTCTATACGAATCGTTATTATCTTCGAATAACTTGATAACAATCAGCTCGAAAACGACCCAAATCTGAGAAGACCAATCCTAACTCGACTCTACTGGCCAATTTGCCAGGTGTAGTTGTGACTCTTGTGAGTTGTGACCTTATATGACCTTAGTTATGACGTCGATTTAATTTAGGTTTTCGATTTTAACAACATCAATCTAAGTGCACATATCAATTAGCTTAACTGGTAACTTCGTAAAAGTTAATAGTACCTATGATATGGGTTCAATCTAGATGTGACAATCATTGATATGACCCGAAAGCACGACATGAACCCAACGCGAAATTAGCAAATTAGGGTTAAGATGTTGTTACCGTTTAAGTAACTAGGTTGACAAGAACATGACACGAAACTTAAATGGGTTGAGTTATGGTTGGGATCTTTTGACACAAATCCGACACGAACAACCCATTTATTTAAAAGTGTCGGACACTAGTAATATTTTTGGGTCGAGTCAATAATTCAACCAAACAACTTAGAAATAAGCACATTCAACATTTTTGGGATAATTGGGCTATAAGCTTAGTTTATTTTACTTCTTATTCTTATTGGGTTAAACGGGTTAAGTAAGTTAAAAATGATCTGCCTAAAGATAAACGAGTTAAACAGTTCGAGTTAGGTCATAGAAAAAATAATTGGGTTGGGTTAGGGTTGAGATAGTGACCTGTTTATGTAATTGGGTCGAGTTAAGGTTGGGCCGTTGGAGTAGTGATAGCCCGTTTAAAGTTGATACGAACATGACACAACTTGATCTGTTTGCTACATATAGAACTACAAACTACGTCAACATCTCATTCATCCGTATGACTCCTTTTACACCCAAAAATAAAAAACATATCAACCCATGTATTTCTAATGGCTCTCTCATTGCTCAGTTTTAGGACAGATGTCACCAAGCTTATCAATTGAACTATTTAGACATGCAATTTTATATAACTTTCTTTAATTACTTTTACTACTTAGGCATGCAATTTTAAGAGAATTATATAACTTTCTTTAATTATATTGAAATCCCTTGATTTCTAAATTTAATATATAGTATTGATTGATTACATAATTCTTTCAATTTGATTTAATGCATATATGTAATATATTTATATAAATATATAATCTTCTTAAAATTGCATGCCTAAGTGGTAAAAGTAATTGCGTCAGTAAAGAAAAGAATTGTAATTACATTGGATATAGTTATATGATAGTAAACACTCATTTGAATAGTAAAAGTAACAATATTATCAGCGAGATTAGTGAAAGTGGTATAAACAACAACAGAAGTAGTGAAATAATCAATATTAATGCGGTAATAGTGAAAGTAACAATAATTACGGCGGGAGTAGTGAAATTATCAATATTAATGCGGCAGCAGTGACAGTAACAATAATTACTGCGTGAGTAGTGAAAGTAACAATAATTACGGACAAGTAGTGAAATGCTACCACCATTGTTTCATTAATAAGAGTAAAATATTAATAGCGAGAGTAGTGAATTTGTCTCAAAACTTATTTCATCGTAATTTTAGGATATGTCATAGAAAAATATATTAATGATAAACTTATGGGTTATGCAACTTTAAGTAATTTTATTTAATGAAAAAAAATTAATGGTAAATAGAGGTAGTTCGGGCAAAATATTTATGGTTTATGCAACTTTAAGTAATTTTATTCAATGAAAAAAATTAATGGTAAGTAGAGATAGCCCGGGCGAAGCCGGGCACCAATACTAGTATACTAGTTTTTGAACCCGTGCACTGCACGGGTGAAAACGGAAAGTATTATTATAAGTAACAACTTACATATTTTTTGAATTTAGTAAATTATTTGTCTACTGCCCATACATTTTTGATACTATGATTTTTTAATTCGAAATACTATGATTTTTTTTCTCGACTTTTGATAAGTTATTGGCAAGTAGTCAAAGGAGGCGGCTGAGGTAACGTAGACTTGTCAAAATTGAGTTGATCCGAATAACCTTACTGACACCCAAATTCAGACCAAATCTTGATCTCAACTCCGAATTGTGTAAAACAATAGTGTAAGACCTAAGTAACTCCTTATATGAAACTCCATTTGTCCCACTCATTTGTTTGCTTATTCCATTTTGGGTTGTCTCGATCAATCGTGTGCCTTTATATTTTAGGAATGCCTTTGATAAGCAATTTGATACTTCACACTCAATTTGATTAACTTGTTATTTAATAATTGACCCTCTCCTCTTTTCTTGGCATTTTTGTCTAAACCAAAGGCAAACGAATGATCGGGACGAAAGGACTCAAGAGAGTATGAAACTTCATACTTTATTTACCCAATTGTTTTTACACAAACCGAATCACAAATGTGACACATGTTATTTTCCTACCCCGTTGACGTATCAATATTTACGTTGTCATAAGCATTTAAGTAAAGATGTATAAAATGGTTTTCCTACCCCATTGGCATATCAATGTTTACGCTCTTAATTCTAATACCCCGTCTTAAAAATCTATAACACATATGCATTCATATTACGATCCATATAACGGTTCCCATACTCCTAACCGCCCACGTATGTAGTGTTTGGCCACATTTTGTGGCTTTGCTATGTAAAAGTGAGACTTGGATAAAAGTTATTAGCGTGACGTGTGTAATTGGGTTACAATGTGTGTGTGACATATTGGTCATTTGCATGATTGTGTATATGGTCTTCCGTATGAGCGGAAGTGTTGGTGATAGATGGGAATGGATGTTGAAAACACATGTGTGATCATGTGGTGTATTTGACGAGGTATATGCATGGCATGGTGTCCGGAAAATGGGAATGCTGAGCATAGTTGAGTCACATGACGAGTGACGTTACATTATTTGGTTGTTTCATAGAGTCCGCATGTTTATGATTGATTTGCTTACACGTGCATGTATGAGATTAGACGTGATATAAATGCGTGTAGTAATAATCGAGTTACACTCCAAGATCAATGCGTATACTTAGAACCAATTGAGTTGGGAGTTGTTATGGGATCAGGGTTTCGAACCGTGGGCTGGACCTTATACCTTGACGTTTGGGAGGTGATACGTGCATTTTATATAATCTTTTAAACCTCTTTATGCACGTATTTCTATGCGATCCTTATAATTTTATGCTACGAAATGCCCCGAATATCCTACTTTTGTCTATTTGGTTTTAATTGCGGGAATGGAGCTGAAAGTAGCGGAATTGAGCCTTTTACTGTCCTATTAGCTTGCATTTAGAAGATGAGTGGACTTGGAGCGGAAATGCTGCTGCCTTGGGATGCGTGAAGTCATCCTGGAGGCTAAATCAACGAGTCATGGCTCTACCGTAACCACATAATCGCAAAAACCCCCAAATTCCCAAATTAGGGTTTAACCAAACTTAACAAAACGATAAGAAAATCATATTTAGAACTTACCCACGATGCAAGGATCACAACGGTATAAAAAACAATGAAAACCGACACCTCTAGCGGATTTGCTAATAATGTGAAGGGATGATTCAACGTAACTTGTAAACTTCTCTTGATTGTGATTTAGGTTTGTAAAAAGTGTTTTATGAAAAGATGACGAAAGTATATATATATTAATCCGCATTATTAACAAACCCGTCGCAAAACACCCGTAACCCGACTTACTCGATCGAGTGCCAAACTTACTCGATCGAGTACCCTACCGGCAGACTACTATTTTGCATAAAATCAAACTTACTCGACAGAATAATCCCCACTCGATAGAGTACCCCAAGACACATAAAACCGTAGTATTGCACGGCTGCCGGGGTCATGACCGGTAGCGAGTTCAAAAAAAAAAGAGGAATTGATGTTGGTGCCTGCCGGTGTGGGTAGTCGACTGCCGGGGTACCGGCATAGAGAAACATGGGTCATTGTTGTTGCTTGTTCAGGCTTGATTTCGAGTTCAATGATGGCGCCAATAGTGGCAGTGGCTGGATTGGCGGTGACTGATGAAGGTTGAGGTTAACTGGGTTGATGATGCGGCTGGGTTAGTCGATTGAAGATGGAGCAGCTTGATAATGGAGGTACGGAAATGGGGATGATGATGAATGGTGATGTCGGTTGAGGATGAAGGTTGTCGATGGTGCTCCAGTTGTTGTTGTTGATGTCGAAGTTCAGGGCGACGATGAATGATGATGGTGATGAAGGATGGTGATGTGTGAATTGAAGCTGTAATACTATGGTTTTATGAGTCTCTGGGTACTCTATCGAGTGGGTCTTACTCTGTCGAGTAAGGGTGTTTTGATTTTAGAAACAGTATTCTGCCTGTAGGGTACTAGATCGAGTAGCACTACAAGAAAACAAGACTCGGGCAACTACATAAGGCGACTGAAAAAAGTCGCTAAAACCGAATTGGCGATGGCCGCCCGAGCCTAGTCGCAAGCTCTAGTCGCAAGCTCTAGTCGCCTATTTCGATTCGGGCGACTGAATTCAGTCACCAAATAGGCTCTATGGCGACTGAAAGTAGTCGCCATATTTGGCGACTGGAAACAGTCTCTAAATACTTTTTTCAGTAGCCATTTTGGCGACGATTCCCTTTTCGGTCGCCAATTTCGCATAAAAAAAAATAAAAAAAAGCCACAAATCTGAAACAATCAAAGCTCGGATAACATGAAAAAACCAACTTTACATTACACTACAATACAATTTACAACATTTAATACACTTCGTCCATCAAATCTACCAATTTTAAAATACATTAAATACATTACACTATAATTTACATTACAAAAACCAAATTACCATCCATCGATCATAACATCGACACCGTTAAATGCACTCTACTCACCATCGTTTACAACGTGGAACTTTCCGTCGACCGCCAGCTATCACCCGTCGGACACCGCGCCACCCTTTCCTCAGTTTCCATCTTCGCCGTCCTGCTTTCAACAAGATAATGTTGGGAACTTGGAATCCCTTGAAATTATTGTTGGTTTGAGTGTATGATAGAAGCATGATTCGAATCTGAAATCATTGGAATTTAATCAATTAATTGAAGACCCACTAATTATTTAGGGAAATCTAGGTGGGTTTTTTTATCAGAAAAAAAAAACACAAGAAATTTGGGTTATTTTGGTGGGAAATGGTGAAATACCTTAACTTTGATGATTAAGATGAGAAAAATCCAGAAATTTGTTGAAGAAAAATTGAGATTTTTTTTTGACAAAGGTGGAAGAAAAAGAGAGATTGAATACATAAAAGAGGTGATTTGATAAGGGAAAGGATTTGTTGAAGTGATTTGATGAGGGAAAGTGAGTAGTTTATTTGTTGCGTAGGAAAAGAGAGAGGTGAGATCCAAGGTTTGTTTTAAGTAACAAGGTGAGGGCTGGGGGAGGTAACAACTAATCTATATATAAATATAATATAAGAACCACTAAATATCTAATTGTACACGTGTCAATCAATGATGGCTTATTTTCTCGCCTAACTCCTACTAAATAGTAAAAACTTAAAAACTCCAAATCTAATTACGAACCTTCACTCTTATAATAGAGCCGCCTCTTTCCCAACTGAGTTATTGCCAAACCTTCTCTCTTTGTGTTCTCTCTATATATGTGCCTTCTAATCTTCTATACATCCAAATATCCAATACTCCAAGCCATGCGAAAACCCAACTATTTCCAATATTTATCTCTGTATATTTATATCAAGAACTTGGTACAAAATTCATTTTATTGATTTATATTTGCTTTTTTTTTTTTTTAAATTCTTGGATTCATTTGTGCAATTGTTCAAATGTTGATCGCCTTTTTATTCTAATTTTTGTGAATCATATATTATATTAAAACTGCAACCGGTGCCTTATATATTTGCCACGTGTCATCCCTATGAAACTGCCATACGTTAAAAAAATTCTTTAGTCCTAATAGTAATTATAATTAGATTCTTTCTTTTTTTTTAAACCAGTGATCTTTTTTTTTTAGGTAATAAATCAGCAATCTTCCACTACAAGTTAATGAATCATTATAAAGATAAGCATAAAAACGGAAACAATCCCCATGAAATCAGTTATCAGCATAAAAACGAAGATCCTCAATAATTATATTATATTTGCCTGATTTTTCGTCAATTTTCCTTCACTCATCCATATTTGATTGATCGCAATTTCGCTGAACGTTATTAAAATTTATAACTTTTTTATTTTTATTTTTGTAGAGATACAAATATACAATGGTAACATAATGGAGGATAAGTCCCCTTCGCCTTCATCGTTTTCCCGAATCCCGTGTGCTTAGCAAATGCCCAGTCCGATTAGGGAGAATCGCCACAACTGGTATCTGTTTCTGATTATGAAAATTTTTCTATTAATTTGTTTTATTAAATATCTGCAACTGTTGTTATATATTATTTGCAAAATAATTGTGTTATTTTGAATTATTATGAGATGAGTAAACTTTCATTATTTAAATTTGGAGAATGTTAGGCCATCATTATTCGGGTGCTAATTCTTTTGCCTATCATTGTGCATACTCAATAGACACAAGTGTGTTATTGGCTTGCAGTGGTGACTTTACTTTTATAATTGGGTTAGTTTTCAACCAAAAATTCCAAGTAATTTCGTGACCACAATTTTCTTTCATCATTTTTTTTTTTTTGTTATTTTTAGGGTCAACACAAGTGTTTTGCTACAAGCATGGCTGATGGACTTCATAGAAAATTTTCTTACAAAGTTAAAAGTTCATTAGTCTGAAGTGTAGTTCAAAAATCTTCCATCTCTTTGTATATGCTATGAAGGGGAACCACCTATGACAATTTAAAATCGACGCATTCCGAATTGTCGTTTGTCGTACTTAAGATTTAAGATATTTCAGAACGCGTTTTCTATTTTCATCTTTATTTTAATCGGTGTTGGATTCGTTTGAAGTTAATATGGTCGTAAACCGGAATTGGTATTCAAACCAAGGTCAAGTGGCTCGAACTTTGCCTCCGTTATCATCCGGCCAGTGCACTTGAACTTATTACTCTCGGTTTATTATTTCATCTTTTCTAAGTTATGATTCTAAATATATGATTACCAAAAATTTATTACTCTTGGTTGCTCGATAAAATCTTTGTACATCCACATGTAATACACTACTTCTACTTCATCACTCATTGATCAGTATGGACCTTAAGCAATAATAAACCGTGCTATTAATCTGGGTAAAAGTTTTTACTCTTGATTTCTTAATTTAAGTAAATGTTGATTATGGATGAATGATGAATTTTATTGTTTGATAGTGTCATATATATGGCATATGGCTATATAATTTGCATTGATTGTCATGTATGCGAAAAAGTGAAGTAGAGATTAGAGACAATTTGTGCACTCCTTTGGTTTTTCCTTTTAATGTAAGAAATTTACTTTGAATTTGTAAGAGTCACTAACTACTTCGAATAAATTATATTCATTGGTAAATCAATCGTTTAAATGTGAATACATTGATTACATGTTGTGCAGTGCTTTCCAAATAACATTGATGCAGAACCAACAGAGTGGGAAGAGTTACGGGGAGAGATGTATCGAGGAGAAGGTGGAGGAAACTGCATGAGAGGTACGTCAAAGTTAATGTACTTGATGTGAGGGTGAAGACTGGATGAGTTATAGAATTGGGGGTCTGCTACCGTGACTCGAGAGGGAGGGTGCAACGGGGAATACCCATGAGAAAGAGGGGGAGACAGAAATGCATATAACGGAAGCAGAAGTGGTGATCGAGGGCCTAATGGAAGCTATTCGACATAGGCATCGAGATATCATCATTGAAAGCAATGCAAGGCGATGATAAGAGGCTCTTCAAGAAGACAAATCTGGTCGTTCGGCGTTTTTCTTAGCTTTGGACGAGATTCTTTGGTTATGTCATAACTTTGATACCGTTGTTTGGTCCTTTGACAGCCGTCAATAAAAAAAACAATTTAGATACTTCGTATTATTTTCTAATTATATATAAGTTAGAGTGATTTTAAAAAAATTATCTAATAACTAATGCATAACATTATGGCTTTGAAAAGGTAATGAGTAAATAAGGTGTTAGCAAAAAAAAAATAATCTATCCATTTAAATTTTATTGTTCAATTTTCCATTTTAAATTACCTCAAATTAACTATGTTGTATGACAAAACGATTTTTTAAGATGCAAGTTTTTAACATGACTCAATAAATAAAAGAAAAGAAATAAAAAAACATTAGTATTTGGTAATGTTCCGGGTGTAATTCCAGAGCAAGTATCGTTACCACCCGTGGCTTGTAGAATAATGTCTTTGGTTGAACCCTTCTCGCTCCTATCGCCTCTCTCGGCCTTTCCTGCAACAATGAACGAACTGAGGGCTTGGCTTTGTGCCAAGCGTACCCACTCCGACGCCCAAGTCAGTGAACTTAGAGGTATAAGTTGTATACTAATTGGCTAGGAATGTATTGTAGAGAGATAAGGGAGATATTACCAGATGAATAGTGTATTTTAGGTTAAGTTGTGGGATCCCTTCCTCAATGAAGGTTGAGGAGTATTTATAGGCTTTCACCTTTTGTCACGTAGTGGCCAAGTGGCCAAGTGGCTTATCAGGTGGAAAGACCGTTCTACCCTCGGCCGATGGACCTACGGCAGGCCGGCCGAGGGTCTTGGATGTGAGTACGCGGATATGTGCCCCGGCTGGCGGGTTGCCATGCCGATACCCTGGCTAGCAGGCCGATGGGCTGCATCGGCTAGGCAGTCTAAGTCGTTGACTTGCTGTGGATATCCTTGACCTTGCTCAGTGTGTTGACTTGGTCAGCGGTGCAGAATATGCCCCATCAGGTAACTTGAAAGGCGAATGAATGGGCAAGGGAGGGATCACGATGGGTGGGTGATGATAGGGTGAGGAATCACATAAGATTACAAGAAGGGTTATGGATCATGGATTAGGGTCGGGATGGTAATTATGCAGAGGGGGGAAGGTAGTTGGGGAGACGTAGGATATGGATTGTAGGGTGGTGGTTAGTTGTGAGAGGCTGCTAAGATATGGGTTGAGATGGAAGTCGTGGTCCGAGGTGTCGGGTACGCTCACCATTGGGGTGGTGGGTTTGCTGGTGGGTCTCGAGGTAGTCGGTCAATGATGGAAACACTGCTGCTTCCAAACGTCCATGCGACGGTGGGTGGGAGAAGGAATGAGAGAGAAGGTAGAGAATTTAGAGGAGAACAACTAACACAAGAGGGGTAATATGATTAAGTTATGAATCTACGATAATTTTATATCCACATATTTCAGATTTCACTTCACATAAGAAAGTCGAGAAAAAAAAAGTTAAAGTAATTTGAATAAATTTAAGCAACATAAACTTATCAAAGGTGTAAGGGTTAGACAAAATGAAATTTTCTAAAATTTAGTCATTTACTAATTCCAAAAAATACGTAAGTTTTTATTTTTAATAATACTTTTCGTTACCACCCGTGCAGTGCACGGGTTCCAAAACTAGTTATGGATTTATTTACTTACGCAATGGTTTTTGTTTTTGATGAGCCTTCAATGGTTCATCGTACATTTTATTGGTAAGTTTTGTTCTGGATAAAGAAAGCCTGCAAATTTATAGTCGAAGCTATGTTAGTGTCCTGGATTGTAATTTGGCTTATATTTGACGTGTTTAGCTGAGTATATAATTGACGATGAATTCAATTTGTTTTTGCATGTGGAATTCTTACTAATTTTTTTTTTTTTTATGATATTCTAAATATGGTGTCATACTGTCATGGCCTCATGGATTCCTTTGAGCATTTGGTGATTTGGCAATATATATGTTAATACATTGATGAGGCCATGACTGTTAGCATAGCAATTGTACAAAGCATCTGTTAGTTTAAGTCAATGTCTTTGTTAAAGAGTCTACAAAAGAGAGAGAATTTGTGATTTTAATCTGGAAAGAGTAGTAAGTTATAATCTACACATATTTTTTTTCTTATACTTTATTGTTTAATCTAAACGGGCCATTTTTGTTTTGGGTTGGTGTATTATTGACTTTTCTGAGGTCAAGTTAGAAAATTGGTGATGTTAAAAATAATTTTTGTGGTGGTTTATCAATTTTACATATTACTCCGTAATACGTATTTGTTACTCCCTCTATATTTCAACGAATAATTCATAATTGGCTTATTTTGTGAAACGGAAATAAATTAAATGTAAATATTGACTAGGACAAAGGGAGTATGAATTTAGTAAAGGTATCTACATTGTCGGAATCTAACTTTGCAGATTATAACTTTGAGCGTGTACATATTGTAAAAGCTTAATTTTCATTATGCGTGTTTCATAGAGGGTGTAGTAAAGTATTCCCTCCGTCCCGATCATTTGTTTACCCGTATTTTTGAAACAAAATCAATAAAAGAGAGGGAGGGGTAATTATGAAGTAGATGACAAGTGGACCATATTAATATTAAGTATAAAAGATCAAATTTCCTATTAAAGACATTCCCAAAAAAAAAAACAATTAACTAAGACACTACAAATAAAATAGGTAAATAAATGATAATGACTTGGACAAAGGGAGTATTATTTTAAATAAACATTTACCATCCCAGTTTTAAAAATATAATTTTCATATATTTTCAAAATGTAGTACTCCATTTTTGTACAATTTATAGACTTGCCCCTAACATTGAAAAGATAAACGCCTATTTTAAAACGAGGGTAGTATGAAATATTGTGTTCAATTAAAGGATTATATTGTTGTTTGGACCTACTTGTTTGGTTGACATAAGGGAATTAAAGTTCCCGGGAACTTCAAATTCACATGAATTTCCAATTCATGTGAATTCCCAAAAAGCGTTTGGTTTGCATGTGGGAAGTTAATTCATGTGGGAAGTTCCAATGACCAAGGGGAGGCTTGGTGAGTGACTTCCCACATAATGGAGGAAGTAGATTCATGTGAGAAGTTCTACTTCCCATGATTTTGGCAACCAAACAACATCATGGTTTTACACTTCCTAGAAAGTTTAAATCTCATGATTTTAATGGGCAACCAAACAACAATGTGTGATATTAGTTGATTTTCATTACTCCGTATATAGTAACTATTTTAACTACGGTTGTCAAACATTGACTAAATTGAATTGAGTTATTTACCATTTACGCGACCTTTTATGAGTAGTCAGTCATATTGTCTTTTCTTTTTCTTAGTACATGTTCTTGAAGTCTTAACCAACATGACATTTTGATTTTTTTTTTTTTAACAAAGCACGCACTTAGTCGCATTACAATAGGGGGAGGAGAATCAAACCTGAGACCTATTATCCAGGGACCAGGATACCTCCGTATTAACCACTAGACTAAGACATCTTCAGTACCAATATGACATTTTGATGTGAATGTAAAAATGAAGGTAAAGCACATAGCAGGCTTGATTATTCATGAAAGTTGGCCCTGTTTTTTTCGGTTAAAATAAGTTGAACTAAATTAAATTAAATGGAGCTCGGTTGAAGTGAATGTAGCTAAAATAAGAGTTAAGTTTGTAAAGAGATTAGCTAAACTGGATTGAACAAGATTGAATAAAAATAATCTGAACTGAAATGAGTTGAAATTAAGTCAAAAAGAATATGACCTTGGCCCTGTTTGGTAATTAGCAGATTGATATTAGCAGAAGCAGATTGGTCAAGCAGATTATAAATGACAGATTGGATTAACAGGTTTGACTAATATATTTCAATTAGCAGATTGAGGCCCTGTTTGGTAATCAGCAGATTGATATTAGCAGAAGCAGATTGGTCAAACAGATTATAAATGACAGATTGGATTAACAAGTTTGACTAGTATATTTCAATTAGCAGATTTAGTAGAAGTGTTTGGTAATTAGCAGATTTTGGTTAATAGATTGTTGTATCTATGTATAGATTGTTGACGGATTCATATTTCATAATCTACTAATGTGAATATCTTTGGTAGAGCAAAGATATTGGAAAACAGTAGATTGAGCTCCAATCTACTCTTTCAATATGCCATTTACCAAACACTCAAAATAGTAGATTGGTGAGTCAAACATGCTAAAAGCCTTGAATATGCTGAAAATTTCTCAATCCGCCGTTTACCAAACACCCCCTGAGTAGAAGTGTTTGGTAATTAGCAGATTTTGGTTAATAGATTGTTGTATCTATGTGTAGATTGTTGACGGATTCATATTTCACAATCTACTAATGTGAATATGCTAGGTAGAGCAGCATATTGGAAAACAGTAGATTGAGCTCCAATCTACTCTTTCAATATGCCATTTACCAAACACTCAAAATAGTAGATTGGTGAGTCAAACATGCTAAAAGCCTTGAATATGCTGAAAATTTCTCAATCCGCCGTTTACCAAACACCCCCCTTATAAAAAAAGTGGATAAAACTCTTTTTTAACCTCTATAGTCAACTCTTACTTTGTCAAAACAATTCTAAAACTTAGATAATTGAATAATTAGCGCTTGTATGGAATTATTAACATAATATTAGACACGGTGTGAAATCATATGAGACACGACTATAAATCTATAATCATGGTAGATAGTTGAAATATTATATCACAGATAAGATATGGGCTTAAATATGATGATTTGATCTTTTTTTACTTAATTTCAACTTATTTTCAGTTTAATTTTTATTAAGTTGAGCTTCATTCGGTTCATTTTTCACAAATTAACTCTTATTTCAATTCAATTCAGCTACATTAAGTTTAGTTCACTTCAACTTCCACTAAATTCAGTTTAGTTCAAACGGTTCAGTCCAGAACAATACAACATGTAAGAGTAGGGGTGAGCAAATTTAGGTCCGGAACAGGAAAAATGGACCGGACCGGACCATTTGGTCTGCACCAAACCCGAACCAAATTATTTTGGTCGGGTCCTCGGTCCTCATCTTTTCAAGGTTTGGTCTTTGGTCCGGTCCAAGACCGGTTAATTTAGGCCTGGACTAAATGGACCAAATTTCATGTGTTTTAAATACGCAACATTAAAATATTATGAATCAAATTGATATTTTATCTTCAAAAGACTTTATAAATTAGTATTGTCAATAATTTTCATAAAAAGAGTCGTCTAATTATTTAAATGCATTTTATTTAGCGGAATTAAAATGTAATTATCGTATACGAAATAGTGAAAAAAACTAATTTTAGGTCCAAGACCGGACCGGACCAAATATTTCGGGTTTGGTCCGGTCCAAGACCAAAAGTTTTAGGTCCAGTCTTCGGTCCACAAAATTTTAATTTTTGGTCCGGTTTGGTCTGATTCAGGCTGGTCTTAGACCGATTCTCAGCCCTAGGCAAGAGTGGATAAACTTTAAAAAACAAAATCAAATTTCCAACCAATATTATAGTTGATCTTTTGCATTTGTTCATTCAAATTAAATTTATATTATAGCTACATAATTTATAAGGTAAATTTATACACCAATCTATATATTATCTGTATATGCCCGTGCAATTTTGCACGGGTTTTAAACTAGTGTTGTACTATGTAACACAAAATGGCGACTGATTTGGCTACTAATTTTATTCAGTTACCAATTTGACGACTATTTATAGTCGCTAATGCTGTCAAAATAGTCGCTCGTTTTAATTAATGTACGGAATACGACAGTCGCCAATTTGGCGACTATTCTACACAGTCGCCTTTTCGAGTCGCCCGAAACAGAAATTCTTGTAGTGTAGCCTTGGTACTCGATCGAGTAAGTGGCACTCGATCGAGTACGTTAGTTACTCGATCGAGTAGGTCGGTTAACGGGTAATATTTTGACGGGTTTTGTTAATGACGCGGATTAGTATATATTTTATATTGTTTTCTTCCCTAAACACTTTTACAAACCTAATATAATCGTAAAGGAGATTGAAACTACGTTGTTCGCTTCATCCGCGTTATTGACAAATCCCGGAGCTTGAGAGGTCGGATTTCATTATTCTTTGCATATTAGTGATCCTTGCGTCAAGGGTAAGATCTACATACCAATTTTATAGCATTTGATTAACTTTGTTTAAACCCTAATTTATGGGATTGGGGGTTTTTGTGACTGGTTGTGTTGTTAGTAATAGTATGATTATGTGTTAGGAGGAGGATTCGTAGAGGAAAGGTTTTGAGACAGCTGTTGAGATCGACTGCTTGTGTTTGCATTCCAGGTAGGGTTTTCCTTACTCAGCATTAGTCACATAATATGGTTGGCTGTTTGATTGTGATTATTGATAAAGTATCATGTTCGTATTCTGACGGTTGTTGGATTTGGTTGTTGTTGATTGTTGTTGATTATATCTGTATGTGTTCTTCGGGGTGCGTCCCTGGCTGAGTGGAGTCACTTGCGGGAGTGGCTTCACGCCCATTATTCGCCTTCTGTGGAACCCGCCACAGAAGGGATGTGCACATTAATGGATTTGGGTTTATCGCTCGATAGAGATGAGCGGGGCTTAGGTGGGAACGGCTACGGTCCCCCACTGACGGCGAGGAGTAACCTGTTGCGATGGGTACTTTGGCAGGGCTACACACTTTAGTGTGTATGTAGTCAGTATTGAGGAGTTGGTGATGGAGTTCGGGTTGATGTGACAATTGAGCTGTTTTGATTCTTGTCTGGTTGTGATTGTTTTATTGTGTGATTAGTACTGGCCCCGTCTTTATTTTGTAAAACTGTGGTGATCCATTCGGGGATGGTGAGCAGTTGTTGAGCAGGTTTGATACGGTGCTTATGGGCTAGCTGGGATGAGTTATCACTGGCAGTTAGAAGAGTCTTCCGCTATTGTCAGACATTGTTGTTTAGTTATTAGACATTTGGTTTTTGGAGAACGTGTATCGTATTTCATCAGTTTGGTTTTGGTTTGTAACCACCTTAAACTTATTACTATTTAAATTATGTTTCGTTATTGTCATTTGATTATCATTGCCTCGGGAAACCGAGATGGTGACATTTCTATACCTGAGTGGTCCTGGTAAGGCACTTGGAGTATGGGGGTGTCACAGAAGCAAGGGAAGGTGTTACGGTGTGAAGATGATGGTGAATGATAATTATGGTGGCGAATTGTATGGTGAGGTCGTGGTGATTGATTGGTGGTGGAGATTTATGTCGGGTTTTCGGGTTTGATGGTGAAGATGGAGGTTGTTAATGGTGATGCGAGGTTGATGATGGGTTTTCGACGAACAAAAGAAATGGTTGTCTGATGTTGGTCACGGTGGTTATGGAGGTTAGAATTGGGGTGACAGTGATGGCTGATTGCGAAAGGAGCAAGTGTGGTGAGCTCAAGAGTCGGGATTCTGTTCCGAGTTCAACTCGGGTTCCCTACAATTGAGGAAACAGGGATGGTATACTGGCATTGTTGGCGATTCATGAAGGAGATGCAAGTCAAATGGTTGACTTCCCTTCTTGTTTTATAACGCCTTATTTTCTTTGACTTTCCTTGACCCGTCTTCATTTCTTTACCATTTGACTCCACCTTGAATCGCTTCACTTGCTCGGTACCTACAAATATTTAATAAATAAAAGCAGTAACTAATTCTCAAAATATGACATTATTCATATTATTTATAATTAAAATTAATAATCACTAATTAATAAATAAAACGAATTATAAATATATTTATTCGCGTTAAATAGATTCAAACTACTAAATACTAATTTAACTAATAAAGCTAACAAATGAGCTATTTAACAATTAAGGTACACAAAATCGAGTCGGAATAAGGTATAAATGTGGGGTAAAAGTTACCAAAATACTACTCATCAAATCTCCCCACACTTAAATCTTACTCGTCCTCGAGTAAGCTCATTAAATAAACTTAAGACCCGTAATATAAAAGACTAGCTAAACAAATAATATCCTATGAGAGGCAATTAACGGGCCTTCTCCGTCCCTTCAACTCACATTGAAATACAATGAGGTATGTATTCCGGTGCAAGGCAAGTGGGGGCTTGCGGAAAAATTTGACACATCCAACATTTAAGCACGAATCAACATATAAGATGCATCACAAAAAGTCAAACCGATTTCCTCATCTAAGCGGCCGTTTTGCTTTGAACAATTAAATGTTTTGGTCGGGAGATACCGTCTCAACCCTAAACATCTCCACACTTTCTCTCTACCTTCCAAATTCTCTCAAAACAACAACCTTATCCTTTGGAAATCTTACTTTATCTTGAAGATTTGGTATTCAAGTTTCAGCCTTTTCATTTATTTTAATTTGTAAGTTCTTATTTACTATTTTCCTCCTTTAATTATTATTAATAACCCTAAATATTAGGGGTTTTGTCTTATGGATATTTAATTAGAGTATTGGGTAATTAGATGTTTTAATTAAGGGTTTATGAGTATTATATTGTTGTAGGACATTTTTTGATAAGTATTACTCAATTAATTACAGGAAGTGGCTTCTTAGAGAATGATTAATTAGTGTGTTTTCTTATGGTAATTGAAAGATTATTGCTAAAAGTTAGAGTTTTCCTACTTCGTTTCAATAAGTATGAGTGTTTACATGTGTCATTATTGTGGTGTTGTTGCATTTTAACATGTTTATTATGGGTAATTGTTGTTAGTCTCATATTAGCGTTGAGATTTCATGGTGGCATGATAATGTGTTAGGACATATTTGTTGATGATGACATGCCCAATTTAACGTGTTTCTAAGTGTACCATTTCAGGAATAATGCACCCTCCTCAAGCAAGAATTAATCAATGTCAAAGTCAAGAATGGTTGATAATTTACTACCCAAGATTTAGAGTCAATTGTGTCATCTAATGTACAAGTTAGGGAGTAGAGTATTTAAACGCAACAACAGTCAAGACTACTGTTACTCTTGCAAGTAACAATAGCCTAGACTGTTACCTTGGTCCGTAACACTTGAAACTCGGTTTCACTTTTCGAAAATCCTTTTTATCCTTTTTAAATGGCTTGGATTTAATTAACAACTTTCATATTTCTTCTCTAAAGATTTGGGTTTCTAGAAAAAGGAAAAGGTCTAGCTAATTATCAATTCAAATTGTTTCCTCTTTGTGCCAATTTGACTCCTTGGTCTTTTGTAAAAGAAGGAATGCTTTTTTGCCATTTTTGTGAAAGCTTGTCATCTTGTGACTTGTTTTCCACTCTTTGTTTTCTGAAAAATCAAAGGCTTCTTTTGGATAATTACAAACTTTATTTTCTTCTTTTGCCTCTCAATAAAAGTACCTTCTTTTGTGCAAGTTTGGGGAAGTGTTGGTCTTCATCACATGTGAAGACCTTTGACTCACAAACCCTAGCTTGCCTCCTCTTGTGTGCCTCCTCTATAAAAGGAACCCTTCCCCTCACTTTGAAAGCAAGACTTTTCAGAGAAATCAAAGTATTTTTGCAAAATTAGTTTTTAAAAAACTCGAAATTTTCTTTGCAAAAAAACTTCTAAGTCTTCAATCAGTGATGATCAAAATCATCATTACTTCACAGTGTTCTACCCTCTCATCTAGAAATCGTTTGTACCAATAAGTTGTCCTTCTCAATTCTTTTTAAGAATCAGTCTAAGGAAACTTGGTTTGAAAACATTCTAGTTAGAGTGTAGAGTTTGCAAAATTGTTTTCAAGTTTTCAAATCCTTTTGATATTTTGCAAAGCTTTCAAAGTCTTCAAGTGTTAAAATCACAGTGACTGTTGCTTTAAGTATTAAACTCTCTCACTTATGAACCGTTTGATCTTGTAAGTTGTCCATATCAATTCTTGTTAAAGAATCAGTCAGTGGAAACTTGATCCTTGTAAACGTTCTAAGTTAGAGTGTTGAGTTCTAGGACGGAGTAGTCCTTTAACTCTTGTGGCAACCGGAGTAGGTTGCGAGTTGTTGAGTTCTAGGACGGAGTAGTCCTCTAACTCGTGTGGCAACCGGAGTAGGTTGTTGGTAATTCATAGACGTAGTAGTCTTAGAACTTGTGTCGCAACCGGAGTAGGTTGTTGGTCCTTTTGTTGTTAGTGTTTCAAAGTAGTCGGAGTAGATTACATCACTTATCAATAAAAGAATATTGGACGTAGGCCTTTAGAGTGTCGGCCGAACCAATTCAAAATCGTTGTGTTGTTTATCTCTTCGCTTTTTATTCCGCTGCAACTTATTTAATTATTTTGTTAAGTTTTGTTATTTGCTTTACTCTTGAGTAACAGTTCTATATACTGTCACATTCGTTCTGTAGCTTGTACTTCATATGCTAAGACGAATAGCAACAGTCAGAACCATTGTTATCTTCAGACTTCAGCAAGTACTCACATTTCAATACTCATTTTCTCCGAGCTTCCGTGATACACACTTAATCATTTCATTTAATTGATGTATTCATTTGCTCCTAACATTGTTCATCAACTTATCTTTAAACAATAGAGATTTAAGTTGAAATCTTAAGTTAAACTCATTCATCATTTTAAATATAACATTTGCAAAGCCATCAGTAACAGTCTGTCTCACTGTTGCTCTAGTCAGTTCAACCATACGCCTTTTAACTTTCATTTAAAAGGGGTGTTTGTTAGATACTTGAGATATCATTTCATTTGACTAACTTAAATCAATTAAGTTTAGTTAAATTTTTTAAATAGTACCTAATTCACCCCCTCCCCCTCTTAGGTACTTGAACCCATAAACTCAACATAATGGATTGTTAATATTGGATTCATGATATCATTAGAGTGCATTATAACATGTTAAATGTGGATTTCATCTTGAGGTAGTGTTATGGTTGTTAGTGTACATGAGTACATGGCTTAGTTGACATCCATTTTATATGATAAAAAAGCATGCATGTTTGATAATCATTGTACATGTGAAAATATAATGTTGGCATATTATATTACATATTGTGATATATGTGATCATTGTGGATGTTGGAGGATATGATGGAGTCCTGATTGTGATACTTGGTTGTTAAGGAGACGTAAGGCGGTTGAGAGGTCGTCTTACGCTTGGGTCGCCTCTTAGAGCTTTCCACTCCAAGAGGGACGTGCATACGTTAATGACTTGAGTATGGAGGGGCTGGTGTGGTGCCATGACGCCTGACATAGTTCCGGTTAGCTCTTGGGCTCGGTACCTTAGGTGTGTCCCGAGTACCTGTTTTACAGACTGTGGTACAACTGTTTGATGGGCGGTGCTGCGATGCCATCACCGGACGGTTAGTACCGTGGGTGTGTCCCTGGTACCGGTGTGGTGGTTGCGGTGTTATGTTAGATGTAGAGTCGAGCCTTGTGCATTCCTTTAACATGTTGCATCTTTACATCTTTGTTGTCGTGTCTTAAGTATTTGTATTATTGAAACGGACGTGTGTTGGTTGTGTGTAATTGTCGCCTATTTCCGGGGTAGCATGTATTGATTCATATGATATTTTCGATCATATGGGAATCAATGTGAGTACAAGTTGCATTTTAGCGCGCGGGATCACGGGCCGAGACACGAAGTTGGAGTCGAGTCGCTTAGTTGCTTGGTAGTTAGTATAAATGTAGAAGTGGTCAAGGATAGTAATCACCTGTATTATTCATTTACTCATTTGTAATTAATTAAACATGTTAATTATATAAAGAGTTACTTAATTGTAATTCCAATTCTCTGCCTCGGAAAACCGAGATGGTGACGTCTCCCCATTACCTTGGTCGAGTAAAAATAGGGTGTTACAAGGTCGTCTCGAGGTTAGGTGGCTCACAAATCAAGACTTTCAAATAGTACTGTACTGGGGCCGAGCTGGCCAGGGGGAGAGCCAGTCTCTTATGGTCAATTCCTGACCAGGTTCGTGAGTGAAGAGATATTACCCGGGTCGTGAGAGATATTACCCGGGCCAGGTCTGTGTTCTGTTTTAGGCGGGCCGAGCTATCGGCCTTAGCAATTTTTATTTTTTTATTTTAGAAAATGACCGGCCAAGGGCTGGCCGGGCTGGAAAATTTTTAACACTCACTCATCCTAAAGTCGTGTTAATGCGACCTATATTCCGACTCGTATTAACCCAATCAGTATAGCAACACGAGTCATTAAGGGTCAATTTTGAGTATTTTGAGACGGTCTTTTTAGAGTAAGAAACTTTTGGGTATAACAAAACTCGCGTTGTTTATAGGTTGGAACAAGTCAACTTGGGTTTTGAGTTATTTTAGAACTACCTTTACTAAAATATATACTGCCTCCGGCCCATTTATTTGTTTACTTTTTATTATTTTTATGAAGGTATTTGAATCAAAGTTATGATTGTGATGGAGACACTCGTTATTTGGCTTAATATCACGAGTCAGTCAATCGCTTTGCTCCCAGGTTGTTCTTTTTAAGAGGTCACAAGCTCGTGACGGAATAGTGGCATTGCAAATGGAATTTGATAAACAACTTTTTTAAGGAGATAGATCAAATTCATTAACTAAAAAGCCATACATCTAAAAAATGTTAAAATTGACGAAATACGATATATCTATAAATAATATAAAAATGCAATCCAAAACTACCACACTACACAAATACTCTTTTGAGACAATTCTAGCAAGCCACCTCATCACTATTGTTTAGAAAAGAAAAACAAAAAATTAATTAATTTGCAAACATTAAATGCGTACTAAGTTTTTAAACAGTATAATAATAATTACTAATTTTTTAATTTGTTAATAATTAAACAACAATTAACCAATGAAAATACATACTAAATTAAAATTACGACGTTTATTGTTAGAATATGTTGAACGACAAATAAAAATCACATGACTCTAATTTTCCATCGTTCATAAATGCAACTCTTTCTTTTTGTTATAAACTTCCTCAATTTCATTATATATTATATACATCTATATATACAATATAATTTAAAGGCTATAACTTGAGTAATTTTATTGGCGTCACATGTCAAGATTAGTTATTTAAAAAGTGTGTATCTAACAACACCAAAAAAAAAAAGTGTGTATCTAAAAAATAAAAATATATTATTATGTCTCACAAGTTATTTAAAAAAATATTAAAGAGAAAGATTAATAGGTGAAATTGATAGCTTCTAATAAAATTTTGACTTTGATAGGCTCAATTGCAAAATACTACCTATTAATTTCAATATTTTTCGAAATACTACATATTATATTTATTTTTTCAAATTACTACCTACAAAGCTACAACTTTTCCTAAGTTGCTGACTAATAGCTAGATTTAGGACTTAATTAACCATAATCTATATATAATATAAAGGAAGCCTAAACATTAGATTTTAACATTCACCTTTTAAGACTATTAGAACATGTCACATCATCATTATTATTTAAAAAAAATTGAAAAAATCATAACATTAAACACTAATTAAAGCACAATAAATATTAATATTTGCTTTTTATTTGTTAAGAAAATTAAACAAAAATTAAACTTAAAACTAAAGCTAGTATATCTAATATTAAACACAAATTATAATTCTCACCATAATCTTTCAAAATAATACAAGTCATGCAATCTACCTTGAATTATTGTTCACAAACAAAAATATAAAAATTTCTATTTTGAAAAATTTCTTTTAGGTTGAATTAGTTACATAGCTAAACAAAATTGAAGACAATAATAATAATAATAACAATTATCGTGACAAAACACTAATAAACGTAACAATATTCGTGGCAAAATATTAATAATCCATGGCAAACGTTTAATAAATTTCTATTTTGAAAAATTTCTTTTAGGTTGAATTAATTACATAGCTTTGACCCGACCCGGGTACAACTACTGCCCAGAAATACCACATATACCAGCTGTAACAGTAGTATTATTGTGTCAAAGTAACAAAAGTAAGAAGAAATAACACAAAAAAGTTCTTATCAAATTCACTGAATTTTTCGATCAAATCCAAAAATTACCCAATTTTTGTCTTGCTTAGAAACTCAAAAAAATAAACTCAACATACCCATTTTCTCCATTATGGAACAATGCCGTAAAGGTAAAAGTCCTGAGCCGACGGTTGAAGCTGAAGTTGAATGTGTTGATTCTCGGTATAATATTCGGTATAATTTTAATTTATCTTGGTCTGTTAATTTAATACTCTGTATCAAGCATAACTAGTTTTGTTACCCGTGAAAATCACGGGTTATCTCTAGGAAAATTAAAAATTTAGATAGTTGATTTTTTTGTGAATATCAAATGAAATCGGAATTTATTTCATCATTGATACATATTCATATTCTTTAATTTTGATCATCATCTAATAAAAATTCTTTAATTTTAGAATTTGATTATGTACGAATTAGAAAATTTTAAAACCAAATTGAAATATTGAAGTTGTTAGTTATATAAAAAGTGAATTTACCTGTGGGAGTGTGGGGTATGCATGGCATCAAGAGTTAGCCGCTAACCATACGACTTCACCACAAGGTTTTCCTTTCGTACCGCCTACAAAACAAAAGTACAACAAAAAACAATACACAAATTAGTAATTCGTCATTCCAAATTCAAGTTAAAGAAAATATGCAAATTTTTACCACCCCAAATGATTGTTTTGGAGGAAAACAAATGAGACGGTCTTAAATAGGAGAGGCTAAATAATGCTAATTTGGAAGTTAAATAATGTACACTAAAATTAGTGTTTAAATGACATAAATATTAATTAGGAAAAAAACAAAAGCATTCAAAGGGTTGTATATAATGGGTTGCTTTATATAATCTTTATGGTGGTAGGAATTATTGCAAAATTAGTATGAGGGTTAAATGGAGTAACGGTTAGGCTAGGGTAGGGAATTATAAGAGACTTATGAGAAAATTCGACGATGCCTTTAAGAAAATCATTGGACTTATGCGAAAATTATCGTGGGTTGAACTTAAATAATGGTTGAATATAAAATGCCATAATTTTACGTTTAAGAATATTATTAAGCTACTCATTTGTTTTTCTTTTCAAGTTTGTGTAATTTTAAATAAATAAATAAATGTATAACTTTTATGAGCTATATTACTATGAAAAATATTAATCGATTCATCACTAACCTTTTTTTTTATTGTAAAATGGGAATTTTAGTTGTAAATTAAGAAATTTTGATGTGAATTTTGGTAAGTTACATCTCTTTTTTTTAGAATTATTTAATTCAACCATGAAATATAGTTTGTAATTTGAAAGTTCATGAGTAATAGTTATTAAATGGAGGATTAGTGAATGGAAATTATTGTAGGTTTAATAGCCATTATAAACTATTGATTCCCGTATTTTAATTTGCCTTTTCATTTATTTTTGAGTTATGAATATTATTAAATAAGATAATTCATTAGTGAGGAGCTCAAGTGTAATACTCCGGTTTTATGAGTCATAGGGTACTCTATCGAGTGGGGTTTACTTTGTCGAGTAAGTTTGGTTTTACGTAAAACAATAGTCTACCTTATGGGTACTCGATCGAGTAAGTGTGATACTCGATCGAGTAAGGGTCACTCGATCGAGTAAGTGACTTACTCGATCGAGTAAGTCGGTTAACGGGTGATTTGCGACAGGTTTGTTAATAATGCGGATTGATATATATTGTTTCGTCAGTTTTTCCTTAAAACACTTTTCATAACCTAAATCACACAAAGAGAAGATTAAAGTTACGTTACTTCATCCTCATCGCATTATTAGCAAATCCCGGAGCTAGGAGTGTCGGTTTTCGTCGTTCTTTACATATTCGTGATCCTTGCGTCGGGGGTAAGTCTTACATATCATTTTTATACCGTTTGGTTAATGTTGGTTAAACCCTAATTGGGTGATTTGGGGGGTTTTTGGTGGTTATGTGATTATGGTAGTAATTATATGTATGTATGTATAGGAGGAGGGTTCGTTGAGGAGAGATTCTGAGTTAGCTGCTTGATCGTCTGATTTCGTATTGCTTTCCAAGTTACATGATGTGTGGTGATGGTTGTTGTGGTTATTGTTTAATTATATTGTTGGTTGATCTTGACGGTTGTTGGTTTCATATTGTTGTTTGGCTTGTATCTGTCTGTGATCTTCGGGGCGCGTCCCTGACTGAGTGGAGTCACTTGCCGGAGTGGCTTCACGCCCTTGGTTCGCCCTCTGTGGAACCCGCGACAGGAGGGGATGTGCACATTAAGGAAACTTGGGTTTATCGCTCAGTGGTTGATGAGCGGGGATTTGGTGGGTACGGCTGCGGTCCCCCACTACAGTGTGGAGTACTTGCTGCGATGGGTACTCTGGCAGGACTACACACTTTAGTGTGTAGTCAGTTGTGTGTAGATTGGTTATGGAGACTGGGGAATTGTTGTGTTGATTGAGCTGTTTTGGCATTTGTTTCATTGTGGCTTTGTATTGTGTAATTAGTACTGACCCTGTTGTTTGTTTTAAAAACTGTGGTGATCCATTCGGGGATGGTGAGCAGTTATTGAGCAGGTATGATGTGACGCATATGGGATAGCTGGGATGAGTCATCACGTGGCAGTTAGAAGAGTCTTCCGCTGTGTCAGGCGATGTTTTCTAGTTTTGATAGATTTGCCAGTAGACCTTTTGAGTACTTTGTATTTCAGTTAAACAATTTTGGAGTTGTCATGTAATCACTTTAAACCGTATTTTGCTTTTAAGTATGTTTCATTATTGTCTTATGATTATCATTGCCTCGGGTAACCGAGATGGTGACGTTTCCATACCTTAAGTGGTTCTGGTAAGGCACTTGGAGTATGGAGGTGTCACATCAAGGGATAAAACAAATAGGAAAAAATGTTAATGAAAATTATTATTATTATTATTATTATTATTATTATTATTATTATTATTATTATTATTATTATTATTATTATTATTATTATTATTATTATTATTATTGATCTTAAATAGTGGTTGAAATAAAATGTTATACCTTTACTTTTAAGAATATTATTAAACTTCACAATTATTTTATTTTTAATTAAAAGGGTTTGTATAATGATCTTAAATAAATAGATGTAGGTGTAAATTTTAAGTGGTACAATGTCAGGAAAGTTAAGTTTAACTTTTTACCCAAAAAAAAAAATATACAACATTTTCAACCAATATTTCATCATATGAAAATAAATAAAAAAAACTATGAAAAACTTTAATCAATTCATTAACATGTTTTATTACAAAACATTCAATTAAAATGTTAATTTTATAAATTAATGTTATGTTGTCAATTGTCATTAATCAAGTAAGCAATATAAATTAAAATTAATTAATATTAATCAATCTAAAAATGACATGTGGAATAAAAATTAAATGGTGGCAATGTGAATGTCTATGTGGCTTTTTCATATCCTACGTGGCTTTATCTAATTGGCATTTTTAGGATGCCTTTTAATAGTATTTTATAGATTTGTTTCTTGGTTTCTAAATGTCGTTGATAATTCGGTATTATTATTTTGTTCTCGTTTAGATGTTGGAGATTTCGGTGTTTAAGATTTTGCGCGTCTTGTTGAATTATTTAATTTTTGTTGATGTTAAAATTTGAATATTTTGGATTGGTTGTTGTTAATTTAAGTGAAATTACCATGTACTAATTTTTACACTAAAATTAAAATTACGCAAACGATTTCTGTTAAACTCAAGCTCGTAAATAATCGACATTCCGAATTAAAATTTAATAAAATCCCTAAACTACCCTTTACTTAATTATTGTTTTGATTCATCATATCATAACCCACCTAAACCCCCAAATTAATTTAAATCATAAACCCTAGATCATTTGTTCTTCTTCATTCCCAAAATCCCCAAATCAATTTAATCGTAAACCCTAGATCATTTGTTCTCCCTCGTTCCCAAAATCTCAAATCAATTTAATCGTAAACCCTAGATCATTTGTTCTCCCTCATTCCCAAAATCCCCAAATCAATTTAATCCTAAACCCTAGATCATTTGTTCTCCCTCATTCCCAAAATTACAACGTTATGCTATTATTGATGGATTTCTTCCAAGTGTATACATTCTGAAATCAACCTAGTGTTTTGTAATTGAAGAGAACGATTAATTTGGGAAATTTTTGTTACCATGTTAGTGAGGAGGTGCAGATATTGCAACCAGATTATGGAGATGTTCGTTATCTACAACTCGAAATTTAAAAGAGACAAGGTATTAGGCAAAAAATTCCCAGATCTAGTCAATCAAATAGAGCCAAAAGAAGGGTGATATTTAGCGTCAAATGGGTCATACCCAATATCCACAATATACGGAACGACACCCATGTTGACAAACATCTACCAAAAGCTGAAATACTGAGCCCTAAACTGCATTACATGCAATTGGAGAAAGGCAACAGTAAGTCCCCAGACCCAAATGTCCATGGTGGGGCATCAGAATTCGAAGCTACTAAGGTTTTTAATTTTATCTCTGACCTAAAATGATACAGTTTATTTGAAAGAGGTCCTATTTTAGAATTTATGTTGTTTTGTTTCAAACTGAATATCTGGATTCCCTGCTGGATAATATCTATCCTAATCTGGATAACCCATTGACTCATCCTGCGTGTGTAAAGTACGGCAAGAAGTCGTTCAATAAGCATCTCAGTAAGCAGAATATTGTTAGTCAACAATACGCATTTGAACTAATGGCGCATTGTCATTATTATTATTATTATTATTATTATTATTATTATTATTATTATTATTATTATTATTATTATTATTATTATTATTATTATTATTTTTATTTTTTATTTTTTTTTGCAGAAAAGTTTTGGATCTTTTTTATTTCATGATAAAATATGAGTACAAGATCCATGCCACTCTTTCCTACAAAGGAGACCAAAGAAGTCCCCTAAGAAAGATAAAAAAGAACAGAAAAACCTAAATAAAGCCTAAGAGAAAGTAGAACCGTACAAATGTAAAGTTACAACTTTCCTAATGACAATAGTTAAAGTTTCCACAGTAGACTTAGACCCCTTAAAAATCCTGTCATTCCGTTCCTTCCATAAGTAGTAGATAGTAGCCAGCAGACTAGTATAAACCATAACATTTCTGCGAGTAGGGAGGATAGCCTGCATAATAGAGTCCAGAGAAAAAGAGTCCAAAGGCATCAGAACCCATGAAGCAACAGCAGTCAGAACTTGCTTGGAAAATTCACAGTTGAAAAACAAGTGAGGGATATCCTCACAACTCCTTTCACAGAGAGCACATCTATTGACAAAGCACATTCCCCGTGAAATCAATTTGTCCACAGTAGGCAGCCCATCATGCATAACCATCATTCCAGTGAATGAATGCTTGGGGTTGCATCCTTTCCCATGAATCAGAGGAGCCCAAGGAACATTTTGCCTCCTTGTCCTAATATAGCCATACATGGTATCAGTGCAATACCTCATCTGAACAGTACAGGCATCAAGCAAAAGGAGAGCCTGAGATGGAGAGCCTGCAAGTTCCAGAAGAAGATCTTTCATTTTAAGGACATTATTCCAGTACCAGGAATTAGAAACAATCTGTGAGCATCCCAAACACAAGCTCCTTTCAGAACATAAGTAGAAATCCATTTAGCCCAGATACAATGGGGCCTGTGAAAAAGTTTCCAAACCCATTTCATCATTTGAGCACAATTCCACTAAGAACCTCTTTAATGCCTATCCCCCCCCTAATTTTTTGGGGAGCATAGCAATCGCCACTTGAGGAAGACATGTCTTCTAGTCCCTTCAAAAACCCCCAAAGAAAGTCCTTGCAAAGCTTGATAATTCTTTTAGCAATGCCTTTTGGGAGCAACACACTAGCCCCCAAAAAGTATGAAGACCAAAGATGACTGAGTTCACAAGAAGAGCCTTCCCTGCATAGCTCAGACAATGATTAGCCCAATTCATAATCCTGGCTTTGATTTTATCCAACAAAGGTTGATACATGTCTTGAGTAATTCTAGCATTAAAAAGGGGAAGACCAAGATATCTGAAAGGAAAAGCTCCCATACTAAATCCAAAAGCATTCGAAATGAGCTCCCTAACATCCTCGCTTACCCCACCAAAATACAGTCGGTCTTGGTCAAGTTAGCATGGAGACTGAAAAATGATCGAAAGTATCAAGGCAAGAATCGCCTTAACAGAGGGCAAATCACCACGAGTAAAGACAAGCAAATCATCTGCAAAAATTATTATTATTATTATTATTATTATTATTATTATTATTATTATTATTATTATTATTATTATTATTATTATTATTATTATTATTATTATTATTATTATTATTATTATTATTATTATTATTATTATTATTATTATTATTATTATTATTATTATTATTATTATTATTATTATTATTATTATTATTATTATTATTATTATTATTATTATTAGGGTTTTTCTAACCTATGCCCACTAGGCATAGGATAAGAATATAAAAACGGAAAGAAATAAATGTATTTATTGTAAAGAAAAGTAAAAGTAATACGATATTCCAATTTCCCATAAAAATATCAATTAATTCTTTCCATTTTTGTTTTCTTATCCTATGCCCACTGGGCATAGGTTAGAAAAAACGTTATTATTATTATTATTATAGTTATAGTTATAGTTATAGTTATAGTTATAGTTATAGTTATTATTATTACTCCCTCCACTTTTTATTATAAGTCGTTCTAAGTAAAAACACAAAGATTAAGAAATGCATTTATTACTCCCTTTTTCTCTTTGCTCGTCTACTTTTTGCCACATGTGTTAGTTTTTGTGTGTGATATAATTACTTTTGTCATAGAGAAGAGTGAGATGCATGTCACTTACCTTTTTTTGCAGTCTTGTTATTGGGTGAGAGAATAGAAGTCGCACTAATATTCCTTGGAAAATTAAACAAGTCCCAGACGCAAGCTAGGACGTCAAATATAAAGAAAAAAGCAAAATTTACTAGAACGACAAATAAAAAAAATGGAGGGAGTATTATTAAACCGAAACTTTTATTGAGATCAAAACAATTTTTACAAGAAATTGGTGGACAACCTAGATACAATCTGGGCTCTCATCCCTTAGCAATAGCAAAGCTAACTCGAGTAAAAATAAAAGCAGCAGCGCGCGCTCCGACATCCTAATTATTATTATTATTATTATTATTATTATTATTATTATTATTATTATCATTATTATTATTATTATTATCATCATTATTATTATCATCATTATTATTATCATTATTATTATTATTATTATTATTATTATTATTATTATTATTATTATTATTATAAGAAGAAGAAGAAGAAGAAGAAGAAGAAGAAGAAGAAGAAGAAGAATAAGAAGAACAGTACTAATAATAATATTAATACTAGTAATTATACTAATTTGAGTGATTAACTAGGTAGCCGCCATAAACCACGGTTTACCATCAATCAACTTAGGTGAAATAACGGAGCGCCAATTTGCGAGATTGTTGTTCAAAGTCTAGCCATGGATCATCCTAATTTGACTGATTAGGTAGTCACATGAAGCAACAACAATCCTAATTTAATTAATTAGATAAATAAAAATCGACAGACCCAAATTGCATCTTTAACAAATAAATAGAATTTGATCGATTAATTAAAACTCAACAGATAATATTAATAATTGATAAACAAGTAAATTAATTTATTATTTGGTAAATTAGAATCCATCTTGTAAGTTGTAAGTCATTTGAGCAACTAAATTAAGTTTAAGGGAAAAAAATTGATTTAAGAGTTCATTTGGTTCAGATTTAGGTGAAAAGGGTACAAAATAGAACATTTATGAAAAAGTGTATGTGAAAGAGTAAAGTTCGTATATGAAAAAACAATTAGGTATTAATAATAGTAATACTAAAATTAACAATGTTATTAATAATATTGTTATTAATTAATATTCATATTCATATTAATAATAATATTAGTAATAGTATTAATTATATTAATATGAATATTATTGATTTTAATAACCATAATATTCACAATAATAACAATAACTAGTTTTTGTACCCGTGCAAAAAGCACGGGTCGCTTTAAATATTAAGGTGAAATTCGGTATTTTAATTAATGGTTGGTAAATTATTAAACTTCATGCTTCATATTTTACTACACGTCATTTTAGCCACTCCTTTTTACCTGAAACATCTTTAGAAGCTCACCGGAGTGCAACGTAAAATAGCTTCATTTTTCGTTAATCAATAAATACACACTTTTCTCAAATTGATACATTTTTTTGAGAAAAATCAAATACAACTTAATTACTGAAAACTAAACCGTGCTTATTTGTTTGAGTAGGATGAGAAAAATTGAGTAGCCTTATTACTATCATAATTTGAGTGAAGTATATTTAAAGTGCAATCTGACAACACTATATATCAATTCACGGCGCACTGCAAACTAAGATAGTTATACATTTTAATAATTTGAGAAACTTTAATGGTTTTTCATAATTATCTACATTTATTTTTTTACTATAAATTATGAGAGTAACTTTTAAATGTGGAATTGATAATTTTTTTTCATGTATACTACTATGCTAGTATTTCCACGTGGACTATATTTCGCCACGTCACAATTAATTGTTGCCATGTCACATTTATTTTGCCAATGTGGCATTTAACCCAGATTGTCTCTCGGCTCCCCACCAATTTCATGTAAACTTTTCTTTTTCTTTTTAATGAAAGTTGCGCGCATCCTTTTATAAATAATAATAATAATAATAATAATTATTATTATTATTATTAATATTATTATTATTATTATTATTATTATTATTATTATTATCTCATTGAAGACGACACGTATCCGTCACTTTGGAGTGACGGATACCATTTGCTCTCACAAATGATCCAAATAGTAATAATAATAATAATAATAATAATAATAATAATAATAATAATAATAATAATAATAATAATCTCATTGAAGACGGCACGTATCCGTCACTTTGGAGTGACGGATACCATTTCCTCTCACAAATGATCCAAATAGAGGAGAGAGGGAAGCACATGGGAGTGCCCCCACCTTGTCCCCCCTATCCGTTTTGTGAGTGACATTACCCGCCACTTGCTCCGACCCGTATTCAGCAAGACTAACTGTAATAATAATAATAATAATAATAATAATAATAATAATAATAATAATAATAATAATAATAATAATAATAATAATAATAATAATAATAATAATAATAATAATAATAATAGTATTAATAAAAACTATTAAGTTTTAGATTTGCAAAATTGAAATGGGCTGAATTTAGTGGAGCTGAAATGAATGGAGCTAAGTTGTCTTGAAATAATCGAATAGAAGCCGAGTAATCAATCGAATAAAATGAAATTTGAACTAAAGTGAATTAAAATAAGCCAGAAAGAACATGGCCTAAATGTGTGAGTGAAAGTTCCTATTTTTCTTCATTATATGCTTAGTATTTTTCATAGGACGAAAGTCTATGTGAATGCTAGATAGTATGTTTATGATAAGTATGGATGCTTTATGATGATGTGGTGTCCTTCTTGAGTAGAGACTAGACATTATCTCTCCTAAGCCAATAACTACCCGAAGACCCCACTAATACCCATTGTTAGTTTATCCTACTTAGGGGAACCCGAAAACCTTAGTCTTTAATCAATCGTTTACTTATAATCTTACTTGCTTGCTATAGTTTACTTTAGTTGCTAGTCATTCAATCAATCTCTCTCTTTTTATTAGACTAAACTTAGACTCGAACAAACCTTATGTAAGCTCACACCATCCTCGTGGATTTCGACCTCTTTTATACTACTTAATTGGGCTTGTTTTTTATCCGGAAACGACGACAATTCCGCGTATCAGTAAGTAAATGGCCATATACCAATCTTTCCATCAAATAGAACTTCACCATTGTCTTTGCATGTTGGCCTTGAAACAGCAGTCATGAACATTACTTTTGTAATATATCTCTTGCTCTTACAACTTCTACATGTAAGTGCTTCATTGCTGCCAATGTAGTATCTGCATTTTGAATTTGTCATATAAAACTACTTTTCATCTATGTGAATAATATGACTCATGTCCTTGAACATGACACACCTCAACAGCCTATCAAATCTAACTTGCCCATGACAAAATGTGACCTCATGTACTTATCGTCTTGACTCAGAGTTGGATGTATTGAATTTGTATGGGACTAATTAGACCTGGTTTCACCCATCTATGGCGGGTAGATGGTGCATATCTTGTTATTGCCTTGTCCAACCTCTTCAATTTTGTTCTTTGACACATCAAGTGCCATTATGGTCTCTATTGGACATGGTATCCTTTCTTTCCCATTCTTTCCTCGTATTTTACTCCTATAGGCACAAACTCTTGCCTCTATTATTTGGCTGTTGTCCATATACTGAATATATATATATATATATATATATATATATTTATGTGACATTGAACTTTGCTGCAACTTTGTTCATCTTCCCATGTTTTGGTTTCTCCTTTTTGCAGCTCTCAAACAACAAGCACACAACACTATGTCTCCCATCATCAATCAGATTTGTTTTTTTTCATTATGAAAAGAGTTGGATTTGTGTAATTTCAGTTTTTAGTTGGAAGTGTAATTTGTTTTGTGTAGTTGAAAAATGTATTTTTAGTAAGGTTATGTAATCTAGTGAATGCTTGTAGTTTTATGCGGTGAAGTGATGTTCTTTGGCGGTTCGAGACGACTTAATACAAATTTAATATGCTCTTAAAGATGGGCAGTTCAATTCATGTTTTAGACGTATTTCAGATGAGTTATTATAAGTTAGGGAGTACGGGTCATTTTTATCGAGATCAATTGTTTGGCTATGATAGGGGCCATTTATTTTAGATTTCATCATTTTTAGGTCAAATTAATGCAATTGGTGAAGCATCCGGTTCAGATCGAGTTTAGAGAAGGCTGGATTATTGAATTTGGAATCATAGTTGATTGTTAAGGACGACTCTCATATTACACGTTTTTTGAATCAGACTACTTGGGAAAGGATAATTTGGTCAAATCTATTTAAAATAATGGAAAATTAAGTAAAATGTAACTTTTTTGGGCATTTTGTCACAATTCTTCACTTTTTTTTTTTTACTAATTTGTCATATCTTAAAATTTTATTTTACCAATCCGGCATACATCATCTACTTTTTTTCACAAATTTGGTAGTTTGGTCGTCACCTAGGTTACCATGTATAGTTGTAATTGTCAAGAAACCTCATGGTTGGAATCCCTTGATCGGTGTTATACTCTCTCTAACACACCCCCCTCACACGAATGCCTAGGCACGGTCCGACACGGTACAATATACATGGGCGTGGGTCATGCCTGGCCGCCATTTTCTTTTGCACGGCACGACACAACACGCAGCCCACCTAGCACAGTGGGCTGGCACCAGGCACGACCCGACATGACCCATCTCACATCTATCTATGGGTTTAGGTTTGAGGGATGGTGAGAATTGAACCGTGTCCTCTTAGTCACACCGGTTATGATACTATGTCAAGAAACTATTTTAAACAAAAGCTTAAGCTGATGGTCGAAGTCGTAAGATCGGTTTTATACTTTCTAACATTAATTTCTAATGACTCTCTTGTTGCTCGGTTTTAGGACAGATAAGAGGTACTCCGTATTATTCATGTCCGAGTTAAAATCTAGTCAACATCAAATTTACCTTTGTGACTTTTTTAACGGCCAAAAAATACTCGGGTTTGGTTTGGTAATCGAACCTTTAACTTGACGGTTTCTGGAAAATTCAGTTCGGTTTTTACGGTTCCGATTTCACCTCGTTGACTCTTTCCCATTAGTGTGGAACTCTGAAAGTCTGAAACTACTCGTATTATGGAAGACGTCAATTTCCGAAAGTCGCTCTCAACTGCAACAATGGCGGTATCTTCACTTCTCTTTCGTTTTACTCTACATTCGCAGTTTCGCATCATAGAAACTCACACATTGTTACCTTAATTAAGCCCTAAGTTTGTTAATCATTGCAATTTCGTCGATTTTTTTCATACTCGTATGTTGTTACCTCACCTTAGGGTTTATAAGCTGTTGATTCATAGTTTCGCTGTTAAATTATCCTTAGTTTTCGCCTTCGCTTTCGCTTACTCCGTGAATTGCGCGCTTCACGAATTGCTTACAATTTTACTGTCATTGTGAGATATTTGAAAACTTTTATGCAATTGATTGTTGTTGATCAGTTATGCTTGATTGTTTGGACAATGCAATACAATTTAGAACCCTAATTGATGTGGCTGCATTTTTTATTTATTGTTCGAATTAGGTTGGGAATTTTTATGCATATAATATGGTACATTGCTAGAATTAAGTCGTTTAAGCTAGCGAATTTGGTGTTGCACTGTTACGAAGTTCCGGCGTTTCACATTTGACCTTATTGTGAATCCAGTGTAGTTGAAATTGAGGTGTTGTTTATAAGAGTGATAGTATAATGTTATGGGATAATGGTTGATTGGTTACGGAGTTACAATCACTGAAAGATTGACCGATTGTGTCAGATGATGTATCATATCTAGAAGTTGTCTTTGCAAAGGGCCTTCCAATTTTCTCTTTGATCTGGTTCTGGTTTGATTTTTTACCATAATTTTCACTTTTGGGACCTTTGGGTCGGTGACTCGGTTCCAGTTAATTTTACGTTGGTATCCTTAGGTTTGACTAATTTGACTTTGGTAACTTAAGATTTGAATAATTTTGGTTTAGTGACTTGGGATTTGAGTAATTCCTCTTTGGTGACATGAGGTGTGACTGTGATATGTATTTCACTTTGGTGCCGCTTTGGTGACTTGCGGTGTGACCTATATTTCTCTTTGGTGATGTAAGGTATCAAAGATTTCTTACTTTGCTTGCTTAATGTGTAATGTTGCCAATTTTCTTTTAGATCAAGGACGTTTCAATCTATAATGAAGTGCTGAAATGAGCATCAAGTTAATAATGCGGTCAATTTTGACATAAATTTGCAAAAAGCTACTTTGCTGAAAAAAAAGCATGTTTTGAATGCAGTTTTAATGATGTTACACTTTAGGTCACCTAAGTGAGAGTTATCCTAAATCTCAGGCCACGAAAATGGAATTAGTGAAACCTCAAGCCAGTAAATTGGAATTACCTTAAACCTGCTGGAACCAAATCAAAATATTTAACATATTTTTTTTTTAATGTATAAAATGTTTTGATACCCTAAATTAAATCAAAGGTATAGTTTCTGTAGTTAATGGAGAGCAGGGATGGAAAATGGATCTTTGCTGAATGATTAGGATTTAGGAACTAGGAAGTCATAGACTATAGCTATGCTCTGAACTTGTACTGTTTATGTTCTGGTGCTTTGCATTCCTTGCATACAGATAGAATACCTCTTTGATGCAGTTTTGGCTACAACTGTATTTGGAACATCATTTCTCTAGTACATGGAGAACAGAAATAGGATACAAATTTGTAGAATGAGTAGGAATTCTCTCTCAGTGCTCTATTATGATGGCGGGCGCACAACACAGTGTCACGATAGAGATTAGTTTGTGTGGGATATAGCCAGTCACCTTGTAGTGGCATTGAAATAGTTACTACAAACTTTTTTATCTAGAGAATACTTGCACAAAAAATCTTGCTCGTATTTTTCTCTATGGCTTCCTGGTTTGTTTCTTTATGTTTGAATAACTTGTTTGATAATTTTAACTGTATATAATTCATAATTACAAAAAAAGGGGGCTATGTACACGAGGTTTCCGGCACCAACTAGTCGGTATACACTGTATTTCTGTGGCAAAAATTTTGCACAAACATCACAGTAATAGGACACTGAAACTATGGTTCCTTTTTTGTTTGATGTGCCCTGGTCTGCAGCTATTGTACTGAACAACTTTACTGCTTTTCTGTAGGATAGACTTCTTCACTTGTTAGTGGATTTGGGAGGGACCCTAGAATCTTAAGCTGATCAACAACTTCGTTGATAGTTGGCCGTTTGAGAGGATTCTGGTTGACACACTTGCAGGCCACATCAAGCACCTGCAACATGTCTTGTTCATATCCCTTGCCTTTTAGGACAGGATCAAATATTTCATCGTGTTTTCCTTCGTTCTTCAGTTGCTGTACCCACACAACTAATTCCCTTGATGTTTTTGTTTTACGTACCTCCATAGGCCTCTTCCCTGTGAGTAGTTCAAGCAGTACAACCCCAAAACTGTATACATCACCCCTAAATGTGGCTACCCAAGCCTGCCCATACTCGGGGGGAATGTAACCCAGTGTTCCTACAAGCTCAGTGGTTACATGAGTTCGATATGGTAGAATGAGTCTGGAAAGTCCAAAATCAGCTAAATGTGCTTCAAAGTTTTCGTCAAGGAGAATGTTGCTTGATTTTATATCACGGTGCACAATATGTGGCTCACAGATTTGATGCATGTAAACTAGACCCTTGCCAGCTCCAAAAGCTATTTTTAGTCGTATTGGCCAATCAAGTTGGGATGGACCATCAGGATTCTCATGCAACCAGTAGTCGAGGCTTCCATTTTCCATGTAGGAGTACATCAGTAGCCGGAGACCATCATGCACACAATAGCCCATAAGTGATACCAGATTTTCATGCTGAGCCAGTGATAGAACTTCCACCTCTGCTTTGAATTCTCGTTCAATCAGACACATATCTCCGGAAAGCTTTTTGATAGCAACCTTAAGCCCATTATCCAAGGTTGCTTTGTAGACCAAACCAAAACCTCCACACCCAATGATGTTTTCCTGGTTGAAATTATTGGTGGCTTTTAGTATGTCTAATATTGACAGATCCTGGATTTCTGTGGCCGTGCTGGGAAAGAGTATGATGAGACTGGTATCTTTTGACATTTCGCCGGAGCTAGAGCAGTGGGAATTCATTTCTGCTTCAATATTATCGATGTCGCCTCCAGGACGTATTCTTCTCTTAGACATTATCCAGTACACTAGAACCATAATAACGCAGGTGATGCCTAAGCAGATACCTAGTGTAAGTCCCAAAATTAGGCCTACACTTTTGCCATGACCCTGTGTTATTAAGGGTGCTGTTTGAGTTGAACAAGGTTGATTCTGCAGAACTTGACCACATAACCCTGTATTCCCAACATAACTCGATTCTCCAAAAGTGCCAAACTGACCCCCTGTCGGAATTTGCCCTTCAAGATTGTTGTGGGAGACATTGAACTGTGCTAAGAAGTTAAGAGTTTGCAGCGATGTCGGAATTTGTCCGGACAAATTATTCTGAGATAGGTCTAACACTTCAAGGCCTGTGAGGTTGGAAAATTCTGGTGGAATGCTACCTGAGAAGTCATTCACACTAAGATCCAGCACATGAAGATTTTGCAGCTGGCTTATCTCAACTGGGAGTTTACCAGTAAGATGATTACCCTTGAGGTATATAGCTGGCGGCAGTATTGCAAGCAGAGTGTATTGCTGGTTACTAGCATTATTAGGGGCGACAAAGACAGGAAGGTCAAGATAACTTCGGTTCAACTTATTGGCAGCCTTCTCTGATAATAACGCGGGCAACCTATTCAATTGCACTGGAAATTCACCTGTAAGACTGTTCTTCGACAAGTCCATGTAGAAGAAGTTTGGCAAAGATCCAAACCACTCTGGAATTGTGCCCCTTATTTCATTAAACGACAAGTCTAAAACCTCGAGAGTTTTTATATTAGCCAGCCACTCAGGGACTTGACCCTGGAAATTACATCCTCCCAAAGCAAGGACCTGCAGGTTTCTGAACCCTTCTGGCCCTATGAAACTCTTCTCACCGGGTAAAATTTCATTGTAAAAATTCATTGACAACGTTAGTGTGGCGAGGTTTTTGCATGTCGCCAAAATTGTTAGTGCCCCTGATACATTGGTGAAGCTGTTGTTGGAGAGGGAGAGGAAAGTCAAAGATGGTAATGTTACTACACTGGGAGAAATTTGCCCTGATAACTTGTTGATGGCGACTCTAATAGCAGTTAAGGACTTACATGAGAAAATGCTTTCAGGTAAGTTTCCAGTTAAGTAATTATTTCCAAGGTCAAGAGTTTGAAGCCGGACAAGCCTTGAAAAATCAAGTGTCGAGATATTACCTTCCAAGGCATTGACTCGTAATATGAGCTTCACTAGATTTGTGCAGTTCATCAAGGATGGTGGTATGGTACCACTCAACTCATTTATGTGAAGTTGCAATTGCTCCAATTTAGTGAGCTTCCCTATATCCTGAGGGATTGTGCCAGAAAAACTGTTGGAGTATAATTCAAGGATCTTGAGGTCAGTTAAGCCTAGCATTTCCTCTCCAATGGTTCCATTTATGTTATTTGCAGGAACTGATAATTCGACCAGCGACTTCAAACTGTAAATATCATCCGGAAGTAATCCAGATAGATTATTGAAACCTGCTCGAAATACTTTGAGTTCCAAACATCTCCCTAGACCAACAGGAACGTGCCCATTAAAAGCCGCGTTCGTGAAATCAAGTATCTTAAGCTTAGGAGAACTGATACAAATTGATGAAGGAATTTGACCGTTGAAGTTCGTGTTACTGGCATTGAAACTCGACAAATTTGATCCTAGAGCGAACCATGTAGGCTCAATTGTACCATGGAATTGATTGGTTGAGATATCTATAATCTGGATGGTACCAGAGAAACTTCCATTTGAAGTCAATGATGCTGATAAAGTGCCATACAAAAAGTTGGAGCTCAAGTCAATGATCTCAAGGTTAGTCAATGAAGTAAAAAGACTATCTGGGAGTAACCCAGAAAGTGAATTCTGAGAAAGATTGAGCTGAGTAAGACTGGTAAGATTGGCAAGTGAAGAGGATAAGTTCCCTTTCAATCTTCTTGATGGTAGCAACAAACGGACAACTCGACCCGTATCGTCGCAACCAATCCCTTCCCAAGATGAGCAGCAATCAGAACTAGTAGACCAATTCAGAGGTCTCAAAGAAGAGGATAAAAACCCAGAAAAGTCAAGAAGTGATTGCTGATCTTCTGGGTTGCAAATTTGTTGTTGGCAAGAAAACGAGACGGAATATAGCAGAAGAATGAAGAGAAGATGTAGATGATAGCTACTGCTATGAGATAATGAAGGTATTAACTCTATAAGCATGGTTTAAAAGAATTTATAATTTTTGTGGGTTATTTGTGATTAATGTTGGGTTTTTGTTGTTGTCTAAAATAAGGTAAAAATCTGTTATTTTTGTTGGGATTTTGATCAGGAACAGATGAAGAAGGCATGTAGATGTGTGCTAAGTCCAATCATGTGGGCTTCCCACTTAACATGTTTGTCTCCACTGCTCTTCTTAACCCATGGCTCGTAGGAGAGAGGAGGTTAGAAATTTATTAAACTAAAAAGTATAATAATATATTTTGTATAATGATGCTGTTGATAACTTGATACTCCTACATTTTATCTAATTCTTATTTCGGGTTTTTTAAAGGCCGCGTTATCTTGTTACTTACCGATTGCTTTCTTTTTTTCCTTTTTAATAGGAAAAGTAGTTGATGACTTGATGTATTGCGGAGTATATTTTTGGGGTGCTCCTGAATAAACTTTCGACCAACAATCTCAAAAAGGTACGTGACCCATGTCTCATTGTTTTTTTTTTTTTTTTTTTTTTTTAATTCTTGTGAAAGGAACTTTTATGTTTTAATAGGTTTAGTTTTAAGACCACTAAATTATAATCTCTTATCAACTTATCGTAAACAACTCAATTACGCATTACCATACTTAAATCATTTCAACAAGCACTACGTATTAGTTGTTTTGAGGATAAATAAATTAATATTAGACCGTCGAGGAATTAATTAATTAACTAATGAACTCCCCGAAAAGCGTTTACTTTTGGATGGCTCTGGAGAGAGAAAGACCGAAGACTGTAGGTTCCTCTCAAGTGTAATCATCAAATTAAATTAGTGGGAAAAATAATCCAAAGATTAGATTGTGGATGGTGGGCATCAACTTGCAAATTAATTATTGTAATGATTCTTATCATAACAATTAACAAATGTCACTGAAAAATAATAATAATATTAGTCAATAAAGGAGTGATTAGCAAAATGCATATTACTTTCAAAGAAGTGCTCCTCTTAATATATTCTTTATGAAGTCCACCATCTTTGTTTGTTTCTTATTTGGACCCCTCTCTCCACTCACAAAGTCACAAGCAATTGCATATTTGCATCATACACTACTATGTGAATTATAGCAAATATTGACTCTTTGGGTTGTCTATTTAAAGCCACTAAATTGAGTAGGATTCTTTCTGTCCTCTCATAGTGGTTGATTAATATTTACTCATCCTCCTGTAGCATCTACTTAAATAGTTGAATAGGAGTATGTAAAACGGTTTAACAATATCACATTGTAAAATCATATAACAAAAGACCGTAATATGCCCTTATTATGGAAAGTGATGATTGGTGGAAGTTATGTTAGTTGGGGTCTTTAGGTAAATCACTTGGTTTTACGGTAATGCTTATGTAAAACGGTTTTATATAAAAAATTCTTCAATAGTCTTATTTTCATTAAGGTATAAATGTATAATAATCATATGAACATAGGCTATACTGTTCTATTATATTCTTGCTCTCCATGGATGACAATGAAACATAGTATATTATAAGGCAGACTTGAAAATATTTTTTTTAAAAAAAGCATGGTAAATAATATGGAGTATTTGATTATTTGGCGTTTATTATCGTTATTAACATAATATATTATGCCAAGAATTATAATACTCCTCAGTTTGAATATCAATTCCCACTACTCAACTATTGTATTTCAGTATACTCCCCAAGCAAGCATTTAACTGAACACTCACTAATCTTAGTTTACATTTACCTAACTTTATTTTTTTGGTGAAATAAAATTTCAACATTTTTTCTGAAACTTAGTAATTAGTCAATTACAAACATATTTGTCATAACTTATCACCCAGCCACCCATGTCATCTCCCTGTGATGGTAGGATCCACGCACTGTGGTTAATTCATGCATGACGAATAGATAAGGTGGTGTTTCTGAAATGATGGATGTATGCGCATGAAGTTTCACCCAATTCAAGACCGACCCATTGTCATTCCTAGCCGCGATAGGCGATATAAGATGATGACTAAAACAATTGTTTAATAGCATATGATGTAGTAAATTTCCATTATTTGTCTATTTCTATTTCTTTATTTTTTACAAGTAGATTTCTGAAATTCAGATATACAAAAAATGATGAAACTTGACTATTGTTGTTGAGTAAATTATTGGGTTTGGGGATGTCAATTGGCAGAAATCTTCAAATAATGCAACAAGGAAATAAAAAACCACAAAGGATGGTAATACTCCATAGGTGGATATTTAATAAATTGGTGATGATTTTGCAAATTCAGTTGTTGGGTAGTTTATTGCTTGTTTTGTCCTGTGTAATGCTAATGGATACATATATAATTATTATTTACATGAATATGTTTAGTTGACTAATTCAAGTGGGGTGATCATTGATGGTATGCAAAATGCAACTATGAATTTAGAAGTTTTATTACTGGAATAATGATGTTTAAGGGGGCGTGGGTTAGCAGAATCATGATTTTGCTAATACCAGTTGTTGGATCTTAATGAGTGGTTACTGGTTACCTAAGGTTGCTTTCGACTGAAAGTCTGAAAGTATAATAGCTTACCCCAAAAACCTTCACGCTAACAATATCTGATATTTGCGTTTTAATTTCAATAATTATTTATTAAGGCAAAAGGCTAAGGCATTAAGGCAAAAGGCTAAGGTACCGAAAAGAGTACTAGAAAGTAGTCAAGCCTACAACGAAAAGAAATGAAAATATGCTATTCTATATAGTTTGGCTTGTATCTTTTGGAGAGTCGCCTTATATATTATGTATTAAATACAAATTATAATTTAGAGATTAAAATAAAGGTAATTAGTTTAATATATTATTCGTTCCAGTCCCTATATTTGTCGAATGAGTTATGCTCTAGTCGTTGCACTAAATGTAGATGGTCTCAACTCTCACGTTAATATAATATGAGACAAACTCACCGTCTATAAACATTATTCATATACTCATTAGTCACTAACTAAAAATTAACTTCCCAGTTTAATTCTCACATGGATCATTCTCATGCTAATATTATCATGAGAGTCTCCTGTGAATCTATGATGACTTGTGTATATGGTTTGGGTAGACAATGAAAGGTTTAGTAAATGTAGATGAAATCATAGGGAATCTGTAGAATAAATTGGTTCAGGCGTCAGGGCTGGCCTTTGATTTAAGTTGGGTTTTTTTCCTTTATTTATTATTACATGGTATCATATCATATATGCTTTAAACTTTGAGACAAAGTCATTATCATTTATATAATTTCAAAAGCCAACTTTGCTTAAGACAAGCCAAATCACTGGTCAAATGATAAATATAACCTTCATAATTTAGCTTTTGTATTCTTAATATAATCAAGTCATTCAATTTTGGACTGCTCAAATCAATGACATGGATTCTAAACTCCAAAGGCAAAAACAGTTAGGTTGAAAACTAATAAGAAACGGAACGCGGGGAGAAACGTTACACATAAGTATCACTCTGCAACTTTGGGGTGGTGAGTTAACTTTCCCTTTCTCGTTGCCACGTGTCAGTGCCTGATTGGACGACACGACCCTTCAAAAAAATTAAAAAGAGAACCGATATGGCAACCAACAATGATCAGACAAATATTACTTAATTCATTAACTTGTACTTCCTAGTGAATGATACTGAATTTACTGTTAATTTTGTATGAAAACAATAATCAGCGCCTGATAGTGATTGCATTTTTCATCAGTTCTAGATGCAAAGCTATTTTTTGAAATCATAGGATATGAGGGTACAAGTGCGTACATTTGATTCCTCCTCTCTCTTTTAGGCAAGGGTTACTAGAGGTATCAAGGTATTGGTCAAGCCTTTTGTCAGTGCGTGTGAGTGTACACATTTAAGATTGTCTTAGTATTCGAGATCCTACATTTCAAGTAAATTTTAGATTTTAGAACCGCACAGTATATCACATTTCTGTGAATATGAAATTTAGGTGCTAGTTCCTTTCTTTGTGTTTTTTTTTTCTGAGGTTCATATAGTAGCTTATCTAACATTATGTTGATATTGTGTGCCTATATATTTTCGGTTCTGCTTATTTTAACTTGTATATGCTACATGGGAGCTTCATAGTAAATGGAGCCGTTAATGGTGTTAAAGCTTCGGTTATAACAAGAGCATTTAACATGTCCAATTCATGTGGAAAAAAAGCTCTGCAGGTTTGCATATCTGTCCCTGCAAACTTAAGTCACAACTCACCATAAATTAGTATCAACTTTCAAGTCATTAGAAGTTCCCTAAAATAATTTCTTAGCTTCAAGCTACTCTCTGGAGTTTGGACATGATAGAGCTATGTTTAATTATGATCGACGTGGTGATATTGCACATTTTTGTTATTGTGGAGTCTTATCACTGTGGAAGTACCGGGCATCTGTTGATCTGTAGGTAATGTTAATCGGACTCTGCTGCAATTGTCAGATGCAAGCAGTGGCGGAGCCAGGATTTGAACTTAGGGGGGGCGGAAAATTTTAGGGGGGCGAACGACTAATTTCATAAGGCACCCCAAAAAAATTTCGAAAAATTTAACTAAAAACTTCGAAAATTTCATCCGCCAGGGGGGGCGACCGCCCCTGCTAGCCCCCCCTAGCTCCACCACTGGATGCAAGTGCGTTTTGGAGAGTCAGAAACGACTATTTTATTAAAAAAACATTTTCATATTGTTGGTATAAAATGAAATGTCAAAATGTAAGGAGTGTCGGACCTGTACATGTGGCCAATTGGCCATAGTAAAGTGTCAAAAGTAAGGTCTCTATGATCATATTTTGTATACCTTTAATGACTCTCCCCAAACAAACTTGTTTCTACTTCTCTATGTGTATCTCTATTTTTCTACAATGTTTTTAATGGCCTAATATAAACAGTTATGTATCTTCCACAGGTGAATCTTGCTTGGCGCTGGCTGTCTCTGAGTGGCACTGCATAATCTTGAGCTGATCTACGACATCTTTAATAGCTGGCCTTTCAAGAGGATTATGCTTTATACACTTGCAAGCGACTTCAAGCACCTCCAGCATTTCCTGTTCATGTCCTTTGACTACCAGTTCAGGATCAAAGATTTCTTCATGTTTTCCTTCACTTTTAAGCCGTTGTACCCACACAACTAACTCCTCTGTTGTTTTCGGATTGCATAATTCCACTGGCCTCTTTCCTGTCAGTAGCTCCAGCAAAACAATCCCGAAACTGTACACGTCACCCCTTAAGGTTGCTCCCCAAGACTGCCCATATTCCGGTGGAATGTACCCTAGCGTTCCGACCAGGTCAGTAGTGACATGAGTGCGATGTGGGAGAATGAGTCTAGATAATCCGAAATCTGCCACATAAGCTTTGAAATTCTCGTCAAGCAGAATGTTGCTAGACTTTATATCACGGTGCACAATATGTGGCTCACAAACGTGGTGCATGTACGCTATCCCATGACTTGCTCCAAGAGCAATTTTCAGTCGACGGCCAGTCAAGTAAAGATGGCCCGTCTGGGTTTTCATGCAACCAGTAGTCAAGGCTTCCATTTTCCATGAAGGAGTAGATTAGAAGCCTAAATTCATCATGAACACAGTAGCCCAGCAAAGAAACCACATTTTCATGTTGAGCCACTGATAGGGCTTCCAGCTCTGCTTCAAATTCTCGGTCTATGACGCACATATCTCCTGAAAGCTTTTTTATAGCAAGTTTGATTCCGTTGTCTAAGTTTGCTCTGTAAACCAAACCAAACCCTCCACAACCAACAATGTTCTCTCGGTTGAAGTTATTGGTACTTTTCAGTATGTCGTTGAATGACAGATCCTTGATTTCACTGAAAGACCCAGGAAAGACTACAACAAGGCTGGTATTATCGCCTGGGAGGTGGGAGTTAGAGCCATATGAGTTTGTTTCTGATTCAAACTTGTTAGTGATGCCCCTTTTGAGGACCTTTCTGCTGCGTATCATCAGTCGGGTTAATACGAGAAGAATGAGGGAAATGCCTAAGAAGACACCAAGGGTAATACCTAAAAATAATCTCTTGTTTCGAATTTTGACGCGGGGAGATGTTGAGTTGACTGATTCAGATGAACAATGATGCTGTAGGATTTGACCACATAAACCAGGATTTCCTACATAGCTCGATTCTGTGAAAGTGTCAAATTGACCTCCCGTCAGAATTGGCCCCTGGAGATTGTTATAGGAAACGTTGAATTTCGATAAGAAGGAGAGGGTTTTTAGCGATGTGGGAATTTCATTGGTCAAGTTGTTCTGGGAAAGGTCTAGTGTTTCTAAGCTTGTGAGATTCGAAAGCTCTGGCGGGATACTCCCTGAGAAATGATTGTCACTAAGATCTAGTACATAAAGATTCTGTAATTGACATATCTCGACTGGGATTTTACCAGTGATTCGGTTTCCCTTGATGTAGATAGCTGGAGGCAGGTTAGCAAGCTGACTATATTGCTGCTTAGTTGCATTGTTGGGCGTCACAAAAAGAGGGAGATCAAGATAAGTTCGGTTCAGTTTATCAATCACTCTATCGGAAATCAATGCTGGCAGTTTACTGAGTTGCAATGGTAATTCCCCTGATAGACTATTCATCGACAAGTCCAAGTAAAAGAAGCTAGGCATATTTCCCAACCAATCAGGAATTTCACCTGTGATTTTATTATATGACAAATCTAAGGCTTCAAGAGTTTTGATATTGACTAGCCATGCCGGTACTTGCCCCGTGAGTCGACATCCTCCTAGAGCAAGAATTTGCAAGTTCAGGAATTGCCCGTTTTGTATGAAATTATTTTCACTCGGTAAAGATTCTTGGTAGAAATTCTTTGACATTATGAGGTTATTGAGGCTCTTACAACCAGCCAAGATTTTGAGGGTCTTTGATATATTGGTGAAGTTATTGCCCGAGATAGAAAAAAAGGTCAATGATGTTAATTCTACCATATTGAGTGATAAACTTCCTGTTAGTCTGTTTGAAGCTACTCTAATTGCGGTTAATGACTTGCATTGCAATATGCTTTCAGGTAAGTTTCCAGTGAAGTTATTATTGCCAAGGTCAAGCGTTTGCAACTGGAAAAGTCTCGAGAAATCAAGATTGGAAATGTTACCTTGTAAGGAATTCAACCTTAAAATAAGCTTTACCAGATTTGTACAGTTGATCAGCAAGGATGTTGGTATAAACCCAGTAAGCCGATTTATGTGGAGTTCCAAATGCTTTAACTTGGAAAGCGTCCCAATGTCCTGAGGGATCACACCCGAGAAATTATTTGAGTATAATTCCAGGATTTCGAGATTGGTGAGACCGAGCATTTCTTCTGCAAAAGTTCCTGATATGTTATTTACAGGAACTGATAACTCAACCAGAGACTTCAAGCTGTAAACATCAGTAGGAAACATTCCTGACAGATTGTTGAAACCTGCTCTGAATCTTTCAAGTTCGGAGCATTTTCCGAGGCCAACAGGTATTTGATCATCAAAACTATTTGTGGAGAAATCAAGGGTTTTGACAAAAGGATTAGTTTTACATATGAATGAAGGAATTTGACCAGTGAAGCCATTATTGCTGACATTCAAACTCGTCAGTTTCGACCCAAGAATGAAACTACCCTTTGAAACAAAGCATGCTGAGAGATTACCAGACAATTTGTTGGAACTTAAGTCAATGATCTCAAGGCTACTCAGTGAACTGAAAATCCCATTTGGGAGTGACCCATGAATGGAATTATTCGAAAGATTGAGCTGAACAAGACTTGTTATGTTCCCAAGTGAATATGGTATACTTCCCTTCAATCTCCGGGACGGAAGAAGCAAACTCTTCACCTTACCCTTATCACAAACAATCCCTTCCCAAGAAGTGCAACAATCCAAGGTAGAATTCCAATTCAAAGGACTCAAAGTCGACGACAGAGACTCAGCAAATTTTATCAGAGCTTGCGCATCCTGTGGGTTGCAAGCTTGCTGGTATGAGCAGGAAACAGAATATAACAGTAACATGAAAAGAAGATGATGGCTAGTATCGAAACACGAAGGTTGAAACTTTACAAACATAGCTTCAATAATTATGCTAATTTTTATATTAATCAAATTATATTGTTTTTAGCTGATATTTTTGCAGGGAGTGAAGAAAATAGAGGAAGAAGTCATGAACAAGATATAGCTGAGCTCAATCATATGGACTTCCACTTCTAGTGTTTGTAAGCAGACCATTCTTGACCAATATCATTAATTTATAAAAGGAAGAAATTTAGTAAACTTAGTAGACTTTGTTTATAGACAGGGGTTGGTTGGTGCATTGGTGTGGAAAGTAAATGTCGGAAAGAAAAAGGTTATAGTATAAGAGATCATGAGATTGAAGGTCTTTTTCTCTTTAATGATATACTCCTCTTTTGTATTAAATTTATAAAGTTGATATCAATATGGATAGTAGATTGCTTTAATTGATTCCTTTTGTTATTAGTTTGGTTGTACCGAAATAGATATGGATAGGAAATTACTCTAATTGATTCCCCTATTGATATTAGTTTGTTCCAACCTTATGCGTGTTTGTAGACTACTGGGTTTTCAGTTAGGTAATACCGAAATAGATATGAATAGTAGATTACCTTGGTTGATTCGTTTTTATATTAGTTTGCTCAAATCGTATGCGGGTTTGTAGTCTACCGGATTTTCAGTTAGGTAATACCGAAATAGATATGGATAGTAGATTGATTACCTTGGTTGATTCCTTTTGATATTAGTTTGCCCAAATCGTATGCGGGTTTGTAGGCTATCGGATTTTCGACTAGGTAGTACCGAAATCGATAAGGATAGTAGATTCCTTTTGATAATCCCATTAGTCGGCGTGTGGTTGGATTCTGGATGGTTTAGGCTTGTAAAAAAAAAAAATATTATTAGTTTGCTCAAATTGTATGCGGGTTTGTAGGCTATTGAATTTTTGGTTGGGTTGTACCAAAATAGATATGGTTAATACTTAATAGATTACTTTGGTTGATTCCCTCTCCCACTTGTTTTTCCACCTGGCGCTCTCACTTGTATCTTGTAAGAGGTTACAAGCTTGTAAAGAAAAATGTCAGTAAAAAATGAGAATTTGTGTTTTTTATATCGGTTTGCTCTAGTCGAATGCGGGTTTGTTGTTGTGTCCTAATTGACGTGAAGGTATGATATTGGTTTGGCAATATCTACCTTTGATAATTGATACTAGTAGTCTCCTCTAAAATACTCTTGATTTTGAAGTCTACCATCTTTGTTTGTTTCTCAAAATTGGACCCCCACAAGTCTCTTTCTACCTCCATTTGCACCATTAACACACATTTATGGTAGTTTCTTAGTAAATCATAAGCCAATCTTGACTTTAGATTGTCTTGTAAAAAAGGTTAAATCGACACATTGCTTTATGGCTTTATGCCCACACCCGTGAATTGTCACTTAATTTTCAATTTTTAATCTTCCACTAGCCACTAAGTGCATGCTCATGTTTGAAAAAATAGTCGTACCTGTCTTCGATTTCTCATAAAAGATATCCAGTCTATTAAAATAGAATTTAAAGAAGATATCTAAATTCGTCGTGTCCTTCATTTGGAAATAAGAAGCTGGGGGACATTCCTTTAAAAATTTGACTTCACGAGAAATTGAACAAAAAGCCGCTAAATGTGCTAATTTAGAAGCGATTTTTTTTGTATATTATCTGGTTTAGTGCGAATTCGAGTCGAGTAGAACCACTAGGACAATAAAACTATCAATCATGAGTTTTAAGTTTTAACACAGCTGCATTCCTAGGGTTGTACTTAAAATATCTAATTAAGCAACAACTCCTTACCAGTTAATCTAAGTAGTGCTCATAGGCGGTTTATGAGTGATCTGTATAGGGAGAGAGTGTTTTAGTCCCTCCGTTATAATCATTTGTTTATCTTTCTTTTTGGCACAAAGGCTAAGTAGAAAGGAGGGAATCATTTGTGGTTATTATTATTAAACTAGTCTTGAAACCCGTGAAAAATCACGGGTCCTATACAAATTTCCTTTTTTTATTAATACTACTTGTATAAAACATATTTTGATTTGGAAACAATGCAAACGATAAAATAGGATGGAAATTATGAGATTGAACATAATAACACGGTAATATAAATAATATAAATAATAATAATAATAATAATGATAATGATAATAATGATAATAATAATAATAATAATAATAGTAATAATAATAATATTAATATTAATAGTAGTAATAATAATAATAATAATAACAAACAATAATAATAATAATAATAATAATAATAATAATAATAATAATAATAATAATAATAATAATAATAATAATATTATGAGATTAGTGGGAAATAGAGACATTTTATTTGTCGTTAAAATGTGGGTTAAGATAAAAAAAAAAAAAAATTAATCATGAGTAACTCTTCTTCTCCTCTATTAACAACCTAGTCAATTAATGGGATTTAGGTATTTAATAAAGAGTTTTTTTGAATGTATATGTTGAACGAATGACGTTGCTCATTGCTCTGATGATTCATAATTTATGCTAACTCGTAAATTCAGTAATGATTTATATTCTCAAATCATCATACTCAAATTAAATAGTCTAATTACATGTATATAGATATAAGTTGTTTATATAGAAATCAATGATTAATACTTATACATGGGTCATGTATTATGTAACTTCAAGATATTGGTGCTCCGGAGATTGAGGAGTATCTTAACCGCCAATTTACCAAAGGCGGTCAAGTTTTTACCCTTCAATAGGTAAAAGAAAAATAGCCTAACAAATTGAATGAAGTAAGACTAATATAGTAATTGAATACATTGAATACGTGTCACTCCATTTCAAATTTAATTATCATTTAATGATTTTTTTTCTCTTGTAAGAATTATCCGTCAATGTTGTGTCGGTACTATTACTATAACTGAAAAGCCAAGAATAACTAATAGACTAAAAACTTTAGCATAATTATTGGAACAAAAATAGATATGCTAATATCAATTAAAATGATCAACGACATAAAACTACATCCTCAATATGGTGATTACTCCATTCAAGAGCTTCATATTTGATCATCCATATGAACACATCCTCCAATATCAAATATCGTGTTAACTGATATTGAACTAATATCTGAAAAAAAAAAAAAAATTGATAATTCTTAAAATGTGTTCTGTACTCACCGGTTGTCATGTATTAATAATTAAAATAGGAAAATCTCCCAAAAAAAAAGAAATTCCAAGAAAAAAATGAGAAATATCATTCTACCTCTTAAAAAATTCACATACTTCTCGATTGGCATTTGCACGTATTGATCTCCAAGTATGTCATGCTCCTGAAAATTCAATCAATTGTACAAAATAGTCTTATGCCAAAATCAATTGTACACGAAATACAAAATTGCATAAGATATACATATGTAAAATATTATCAAATGAGTTTTGTATTAATAATTAAAATAGAAAAATCTCCCCAAAAAAAGAAATTCCAAGAAAAAAAATGAGAAACATCATGCTACCTCTTAAAAAATCCACGTACTTGTCGATTGTCATTTGCACGTATTTGATCTCCAAGTATGGCATGCTCCTGAAAATTCAATCAATTGTACAAATTAGTATTATGCCAAAATCAATTGTACACGAAATAAAAAAAAAATTGCATAAGATATACCGAGTATATTTAAAATATTATCAAATGAGTTTGACCAATATAGTAAACTCTTATAATGGAAAAGAGAACATGAGAAAAACGAATGAGCTGTAGGTGATAAAAAATTATAATAAAAATGCATGTTTATTGTTGTGCTCATGGAATAAACATTATCTCAAGAAAAAAAAAAGTAGTAATTAAGAAGTCATAACATCATCAAAAGTTTTAAGGTAAAATAAAAATATGAATCATTATAAAGAAACTTGAGAAATGAGTTATGGAGAAAGAAGATGAAAAGTATGGTTAAATGCTTGTGGTGAATTGAATAAAGTATCGAAGTGGAAGAAGATAAAAAGTTTATTGTCTTCATTAATTATTTCTAATATTGTAATTGTAAGAATAAATATTAGGGGACATAAAAAAAAATAATTATGATATGATGAGACTTGTAATATGGCTTCTTGAAATCATGTGGTTATATCACATGTCATTTAAAAAGGTACTCAATATTAGCCTTTTTATACTATTTATTATACAGATTTTAAAGAAATAAATAAATGTATACTTTAATTTTATGAGCCGTGTTAATATGAAAAAATTTAACCGATTTACTAACATCTATGTTCTCTTCCAAAAACTTCAATTAAAATGTGAAATATAATTGTAAATTATGAAACTTTTATGTGAATTTTGGTAAGTTACATCTTTTTTTGGTTTTTTTAAGCTCATCAAATCTTTAATATATTAATTTAATAATATTAATGATATTTTTTGATTTTCTTTATTTGTATGTTACACAACATGTAAGGACGTTTTTTGTAAGGACTTTTAGTAATCATTCATTTTTTTTAAGAATTATATCAAATAACCAATAATCTAATAATAATTTTTAAATTACTTAAATTAAATAAGTATTTTCTTTTCCATATATTTTATATTTTTCAAAACCTTATACTTTACGTGAAATAATTTCGTGAACTAAATACACGGTATTACTACACTTTTAAAATTATATTATTAGTGTTTAATTTCACTTAAGTATTTACAAAATTTGTTTCTAAATTACTTAAATTAAATAAATATTTTCTTTTCCATATATTTTATATTTTCCTAAGAAAATATTTTTAATGATCTTTAATACTCATTTGTCAATTAATTAGTTCTGTAAAACATCTTCTATATACAAAAAAATTATAGTAACAACAATAGTGAATTAATGCTTTAAAAAAAAAAAGAGTAGTGAATTAGTGACAATACAATTTTTTTTTTGTTTTCAATTTCATTTATTCTTCTTCGTTCTTAATTTCTTATGTATTCAGTTTTTTTTTTTTCAATACATATAATACTACTCCATATGAAATATCTTGAAATTATTAACTTATAGTTAATGCTTATTTTTTTACTATAGTTTTTTTTTAGTTAATTAAATTTAAAGCTATGGAATATGGATGGATTTTTAAAGGAAATAAGTGAATTAAATTATTGCAATATAATAATAAATTGGATAATCCCATGTCATATTAGTTCTACCAAGTCACATTGTTATTGTGTACGTGACTTTTTTTCATCCTATGTGGCATTGTCTACGTGACATTTTTAAGCTAGCCTTTTAATAATATTTTATAGATGATAATTGGATAATAATGAACGTGGACAATTAAATTACTCATTAGAAGCAATCCTAATATAAAAAGATAAATAACCGAACTGAAAAATAAAATAGGTAAACAAATGACTAAGACATACTCCTAATGGGTAGTTTTACTAATGTATTCTTACTATTGAAATCTTATACCAACGTGAAAATAAAAGTATCAAAGTTATTTTAAATTTTTAACATGTTAATACCGGAATAATACTACTCCGTCCGCCCGATTATTTGTTATCCTTTGGTTTTGGTACAAAGAACAAGGAAATGGGAGGTGACCAATTACTAAATGACAAGTGGAATAAATTGAGTGTGAATGATCAAATTACTCATCAAATTCATTCTTAAAATAGAAAGGGCAACAAATGACTGAGACACCCAAAATGAAAAGGGACAACAAATAACCGGAACAGAGTGAGTACTATATACTTTAAGTATACGACAGTTTGTCATCAACGAAAGAGAGAGGAGACAGAAGTAGAACATAAAAGAGAGGAGTATTCGAGTTAATCCAAGTGAATAATAATTTATATTTGCTTTATTTTGTGAAGAAAAAATAAAATAAATATAAACTATTAACTAGGACGAAGGGAGTATATATGTAGAGTATTATATACAATGCATGAAAAAGTAATTAGAAAATGCGTTAGTCTTGATATATATGAGTTGCACGCATCAATTGCATGCAAGTTACTATAATATTTAATTTCATCTTAAGTTGCATTACTCCGCCATAAATTAATTAAGGAGTTTCATCATACTACATTAAAGACGACGAACATAACTCGAACTATATATAAAGCTAACAATTTCTTTTATATAATTCAAAACTATCTATATATTTCACAAAAATAACTCAAAAAATGTCGAAATATACTATTATTATTTTCATCTTCGTCATGGCACTAGTCGCGGAGCTAGGTCATTCGAAGGTGACGGTTAAAATGATAAACGCATTAGAAAGACCTCAGAAAATAATTGTTCATTGCAAAGATAAAAATAATGATCTTGGTACACATGTAATACCTCATGGCCAATCTTACGAATTTCAAGCTGAAAAAACTTGGCCGTTTGATAGAACTTTATATTTTTGCGGTTTTACATTTAATAATAAATTACATTGGTTCGATATTTACGATCAAGATAGAGATACTTGGGGTGGTATTTTTAATTGTAAAGATTTTTGTCTATGGCGTATTTTCGAGAAGGGCCCTCAGCTCGAGTTGTATTCCTGGAGATTTTATGATTTTCTGTGGGATAGAATAGAATGAAGATTAATTATCAATGAATAATTAATAATTAATTAATTAGCATATATGCTTTTGTAAGAAACCTTATTATTATAATGCGATTTTAAATAAATGGGTTTTTCATCAAGCTTATAATTGCTCTTTTTTTTT